>NC_143400.1:94809669-95113002 GCF_052110815.1 Crocodylus siamensis
CCGGCTCCTGTCCAGCTTCTCGTCCCCTGTCCCCCCAGGTCCTTTTCTGCAGAGCTGCTGCCCAGTCAGTCATCCCCAGCCTGTCCTAGTGCATGAGATTGCTCCTTCCTAAGTGCAGGACTTCTTGAACCTCAGGAGATTTCTTTTGACCCAATCCTCCAATGTGTCCAGGTCATTCTGAATCCCAGCCCTGTCCTCCAGTGTATCTGCTACTCCCCTCAGCTTGGGGTCATCTTTGAACTTGCTGAGGGTGCACTTCTTCCCATCTTCCAGATCATTAATGAAGAGATTGCACAAAATCTCACTTATCTCCACTGTTACTTTGACTGCCGAAGCTGCAGGCTCATAGGAGGCAGTGCAGTCTGCCTGGCAAAGTCCTCAAAACTGGGTGACCGGGACTAACAACATGCCCCACCTTCCACTCCTCTCTCAGCCCGGCCTCTTCGCGGGCTCTAGAGAGCGGAGCTGGAAGGGAGCTCTGGAGGGCACACCTAGTCCAAGCCCTGCCTGGGGCAGGATCAGCCCTGCGCAAACCAGCCCGGACATATCCATCCTCTAAGCTCAAGGGCCCCTCGGAAAATGCCAGCTCCGAGTTTTCACTTGTCTTTTGACTGGGGACACACGCTGGAGCCATGCGTCTGCTGCTAAGAGCCCAGCAAGCTGGCAGCCAGGCAGGAGGCTTTTGACCTCTAAATGCCAGCTGGAAATCCCTGGGTTTATTGTGCGCCTTGTGTCTGCACACCTGACAGTGCCAGCCTTACATGGCCCCTCCGGAAGGATCTCCAGGCACCCTGGCTGTGAATCACTGTTTTTTTGGCAAGGCAGAGCAGGGGTCCCAGGTCTGCCCTGCTAGCCCCTCTAGGACCCCGCGGGGAGGATTAGCTCTGCAGCGAGGCACTGTCTGCCCTAGGGACCTAAACCCCTGTCATGTGTACAAGTGCCCCAAGAGCTTGTTCCAGCAAAGCCCCTGGGAGATGAGCCTCAGCTGCCCTGCCGTGCCTGCAGCTCCATCTCCCACGACCCCAGCCTGGACAGACACAGCTGCCCCCTCCCGGTCCTCTCTAATGCCCTGAGCTGGGTGTGGGGAGGCAGGGACACTTCCCAGCTGGGGCCAAGCCCTTCACGAAGGGCAGGCAGCTGTACTCCCTGTTCCCAGAGGGGCATCAGGTCTTCCCTATCAGCTTCTCTGGATGCACACCCAGAGCTGTTCTCTGCACGCAGACGGAGCTCCTGCTCTCCCCCTGCCAGAAGCTAACAGAGAGAGGAAACCCGGCGGCTGAGACCTCAGCAGTAAGGGGCTGGGCAAAGGACTAGGTGACTTGGGGGCTCTCCCTGTCTCTGCCACTGCTGGAGCTGGACAGCCCTGAGTGCATCCCTTCACCAGAGAGCCCTCTCCCCTCACCAGCCATCCTCTGTTGGGACTGGGCTGTGCCCGGCACGTCATGTCTGCTGTCATGTCATCTCTCTGGAGGAAGGGCAGATGCTTTGCTACCCCTGCCCCCAGCTCTGGCTCCTCTTCGAGACCCCTGGGGCAGGGGCTGGTCGGACCCCACAGCAACTCCTCCAGACTGTGTTGGCACTGGCCCTTCATGGAGAAACAAAGCATCAAAAGACCCAGCTGAGGTCTCTCACGGGCATCTGCTGCCTCGTGACCTAGCTCGCGAGCTAATGAGGGGCCCTTCCTTTTGCCAGCAGCTCCTCGGTGGCCTGATGGGCCAGAGCCTGCCGGTGCAAGAGCCGGCAGGGGGGTCTGTGGCTGCTAGCCCCTCTCAGAAACAGAGCCTTGGTCTGAGCATCCGAAGCGGGGTCGGGAACAAGCTCCTGTCTGCAGTGCAAGCTGCCCCTGCTGGCAGTGGCAGGATGGAGCTGGGTGCATTGGGTTTCTGTTCTTAGTGGGTGGGACGCTCCAGGTGCTCATGTGCTTTGGGAACCAGGTACCCCTACGTGTCTCGGCTGCTTCACCTCCTCCTCCATGGAAGCCCATCCTGGCTCGGTCCTGTCCGTTAAGGCTCGTTCGGTCAGTGCATCTGTCCAGCGCGGGCAGCCACCGCTTTGCAGAGCCCAGGGCTGGGAAGGGAGAGGAAGGGCCAGTCTGGGCACCAGGGCCCAGGCTCCAGCTCCTCATTAGCTGGTTAACATTGCCCTCTTGTGTCGCAGGAGAAAATCTCAGCCTCCCTGGCTAGGGCCTGGCAGTTTTTGCAGCTTAGCTGGATAGTTTCAGCCCAGATCCCACAGCTCCCTCCAGGGACCAGGCATCTGAGCAGTGATGCTGGGGCAGGTGGGTCCATCCATCTTGGCAACCCTGACCCCATCCCCTCGCAGCCATATGGGTGCGGGGAAACTGCCTCTAAGGCAGACATGTGGCAGAGCTGCCACCCAGGGAAGGCACACGGGGTCCTAGGACAAGACCCCGAGGAACAGGCGATGGAGGGCGATGCCCCACCTTGCTCAGAGAGAAACGGATGACGGGGCATGCATGACATCCCGCTGGGACCGAGCATCCAGCTGCCACTCGCCACGGAGCACGGCACGGCTCTATTGTCCGCAGCCCCTGACTTGGGGTGCAGGCAAGTGGCCCTGTTGGTGTCACCGGGTTAGGCCTCATCTCTCCACGCATCCCCCTTGGAGTCAAGAACCAGCAGCGCCGCCGGGATGTGGCTGCACTTGCACCCAGACCGGACCCTGAGTCCAAGCGGTTGGTGCCATCCACAGGGATGCTGGAGTATGCTAGGCGGGACCCCAGCACCTGGAGCCGACTGTCCTCATGCATCCTGAGCAGTGGGCCTTTAGCCACAGGCCTCCGAAGCAAACCAGCTGCTTTGGAAGCTGTACCCAGGGGCCCGACCCCTCTCCTTGCTCTCCGGCAGACCCAGCACATCAGCTGGGGCTATAAATCCCTGCCCATTCCCAGGTCAACAACCTGGCAGGCAGGGCCTCGCCTTGCCGGGGCGTGGGAGGATGCGGCTGCTCCAATGAGCGCCTCCGTGTGCAGAAAGCAGCGGGATGCACGCAGGCATTGAGCAAAGCGCAGCCCTCACCCAGGCCACGGCCCTCGAGGACTCTGACCCTGCCGGGCCGGAAGAGCAGGACTGGGACAAGCCGCGGCAGGAGAGACAGGCAGCATGGAGCCGGACACAGAGCTCTTGCCGGACAGCAGGTGGGTGACGATTGGGCAAGCATGTCCTGCGCATGTGTGTCGGGGGGGAAGATGGCTGTGCCCCTGTCCCCGATTTGGTGCGATGCACTCTGGGGCTGACTCTCATGCACCCTGGGATAACGCCCAGAGACTCAACTGAGCTTGGCCCAGGTCATCAGGTCCTAAAGGAGTGGAGCTGGCAGCTCCAGAGGTCATGTCTAGCCTACCCCCTGCCCCAGGCAGCATCAGCTCTGTCCAAACCAGCCCAGCCAAACCCCCTTTGTGGGGCTCAGCCCCACGGAAACACCGGTTTGCACAGGCCAGACCAGCTCGCCTCCGGGAGGTCCCTGCCTGACCCTCGGCTGCTCCGGGGGACGCGGCTGGTGGGGAGGGAGAGTGGGATCCCCTCAAGAGACTTCCAGGCCCGGAGAGCTCTGCAAAGCAGCAGCACCAGGCCCTGAGTTGCACGCAGTGAGGTCTGGGGCCAGAGGCACTGCTGGGGAAGCTTGCAGCGCCGCAGGGAGGTCCCCACTCCCAGCCGAGCTCAGGACCCCATCACCTGTTGTCCTGCAGGTTCCCGCCGGAGGTGATCGAGATGCTGATGAGGAATCTCAGCGTCCCGGCTGCCTGCTTCTCCAAGGCGCCCACCTCCTGGCAGCTGCTGCATGGTACGGGGTTGCCGGGGGAATAGGGGCTGGGGCACGACCTGTGTGTCTGGGAGCCAGGTGGGGCGGTGGAGACAGGGCACCAGCCCCGAGGAAGGTGGAGGAAGGGCGTGGGAACCAGCACAACTTTGCTAGATACCCGTGGAGATGGGCACCCCCAGGCCTCTGGGCTCCCACTTGTGCCTGTCCCCAGCAGAGCTGGACGCGGTGGAGCTCACCATCACCGGCATGGCCACCTTCCTGACGCTGCTGTCGGTTGCCATCTTCGCCGAGGAGGCCGTCTACCTGGCGCAGAAGATCCGCTGCCCTGTCAAGAGGAAGACTTTGCTGTGGAGCAGCTCGGCGCCCACCGTGAGCACCGGGCCCTGGCCGTGTGGGGCGTGATGGTGGCGGGAGACGGGCCCGTGGCCGGCCACCTCCTCCAGTGACCTCCAGGCTGCAAAACCCTGTGAAAGGCATGGGAGGTGCTGCTGCAGCTGGCATGGTCAGCACCCCTTGCCGCAGGGGCGGGGGTGCAGAGGCTGGAAGCTCCGGCCAGGTCAACGGGCCACATCCTTGCAGGACGGCATGGCGGGTGGAGCAGCCTCTGCAACCGAGCTGCCTAGCTGGTGTGGGCCGGATGCTGCTGTAGGAGAGGAGCGGAGGGTGGGAGACGCTGGCCCTGGCTTGCTCTTGCCCCCGCACTGTAGCTTGCACCCAAGGTCACCGGGTGTCGGCACTGGGACACTGGGTGAGGCCAGACTAGAGCCAGGGGCTCAGGTCATGATGCTCAGAGCATCCTCCTGCCTTTGGGGTGCTGGGAGGCTGACTAGGGGCCAGGGTCACGCTCTCCAGCCGGCCTCCGCAGCCGGGACTGATGTGCCAGGGCAGGTGCCAAGCTCTGGGGTGGGCTGGGGGCGGGGGTCCGGACCCCGGCCTGGGGGTCACGATGTGGTGGCTCCTGTGCACTCCCCCCCAGGTGATCGCCGTGTTCTGCTGTTTCGGGCTCTGGATCCCGCGCTCCATGATGGTGGTGGAAATGGCCATTGGCTCGTGAGTGTCATGGGCAAGGGCAATGCCGGCCAAGCCCGAGAGCTTGTGGGGGTCACCAGCTGGCTGCAGGGAGGGACGGAGGTGCTGGGGTATAGACAGAGGGGCCGGGAGACCCAGGGGCAGGATGCTGGGGAGAACCTGTCTCGCCAGAGGCCCTCTGAGCAGCCGCGTGTAGCTGGGGGCATGTGGGCGGCTGGTGCCACCAGGTTTTGGGGCTGGGCGTGCCCCACACCAACCCCATCACGCCCCTCTGCCACCAGGTACTTCGCGCTGTGCTTCTACCTGCTGATGCTGATCATGGTGGAGGGCTTCGGCGGGCCGGCGGCCGTGCTGCGGGCGCTGAAGGACACGCCGATGGTGATCAGCACCGGGCCCTGCTGCTGCTGCTGCCCCTGCTGCCCCCGCATCACCATGACCAAGTACGTGGGGAGGCCACGGCACGGCCCACGAGCCAGGGCGAGACAGGCCCATACTCCAAGCCAGTCGATGGCAGCTCTGATGCCGGGAGCTAGTCCTGCAGACCTGGTGGCCTTGCGGAGGCGAATGGCCTTTGCTGCTCTCAGCCTGCGCCTGGCTTGGCAGGGGCCGCTTCTTGCGTTTTTGCAAGGCTCTGGCATGCGGGCTCTCCACGGGCATCGCTCTTTCCCTGTCACAGGAGGAAACTGAGGCTGCTGCTCCTGGGCTCTTTCCAGTACGCCTTCCTCAAGATAGCCGGTGTCTTCGTGGGGCTGGCGCTGGCAGCCGACGGGAACTACGACCCGGCTGACGTGAGTGCCGCCGGTGGCGAAAGCACACAGGGTCCGGAGGCATCCAGTGCGGTGGGGCTGTGGTAGCATCTCTGGTGCCTGTGGCTCCGTGCAGGGGGATCTGGCAGCAAGCTAGCTTCACCAGGGGGTTCCCTCGGTTGCTGAGCCACTGCCTCTCTCCCTCCCTCCTGGGCAGATCTCAGCGCAGAGCGTGTCCCTCTGGATCAACACCTTCCTGGGCGTCTCCACCATCTTTGGGCTGTGGGCGCTGGGCATCCTCTTCCGGCAGGCGAGGCTGCACTTGAAGGAGCAGAACATAGGGGCCAAGTTCGCCTGCTTCCAGGTACCGGTGACGGAGGGGTGCTGTGCTCCCCGTGGCATGCTCTGCACCCCTCGCATGGTTCAGCTGCCTTCTACTCTCCTTCCTCCTCCCTTATCTACGGTGGTGACTCTTAGGTTACCTTTCTCCCCATGAGCTGGCTGTCTGCCCACCTCAAACCACTCCCCGAAGCTACCTCTGCATCTTGAGGAGCACAGGGCTGGAATGGGCTACAGGCCAGTGGCATTGCTAAGGGAGATGCTGTTTGCCTCTCCATGCCCCTGCCACTTACCCCACGGGCACGCTGGGCAGACACAACACAGCTGCCGAGGGCAAGTGCCTTCAGGGGCGTGGGGAGCTGGTTGCATGGAGGATGCACAGAAATGGGGGAGAAACTGGTCTCGCGGGAGGAGTTGGGTGTGATGCAGGTCAGACAAAGGCTGCCCAACCCAGCTGGCAGCGACTGCAGCTGTGTGGCCAGAGCCCCTGGAGTGGTCCTGCCACGCGTTTAAGGAACGATGGAAACCAGCCACAACAATAGTTCACGTTTCCGTGCAATGTCTTTGTGGCTGGTTTCCAACCAATCCCCTGAGTGTATGGCCATGTTATCATTTGGGATGTGATGAATGGACTAATTGTGCCTCAAGTGTAATGTCTGCCGGAGCCAAAGAGGCTAAGGTGGAGTGACAAACCTGAGCAGCTACCCCACTACCGCCATCACGGGTCAGTCATGTCCAACTGGTCTAATAGCACCATGCCTCTGCTGGCCCACGGGCACCATCCCTGGGGAACGCAGCCGACAAAGGGGGGAAGGTGGACTGGGGTTTGCCTCATCTTCCCAAGAGGTGTGAATGGCTTTCTCCTGCACTGATCGACCCCCTCCAAGCCCGCTGCTAACTGCTCCCAACTTTCCCATGGTAGTTGCTGCTCATCCTGACCGCGCTGCAGCCCTCCATCTTCAGCATCTTGGCTAACGGTGGCCAGATCGCCTGCGCCCCTCCGTTCTCCTCCAAGGCCAGATCCCAGCGTGAGTAGGGGGCAGGACCAGGCAGAACGCGAAACCCAGCTGCTTGCAGCAGGGAAACAAGGGAGCGAATGTCTGGTGCTGAGATATGCCATTAACTCCCTTTTTTTAACCTTCGCTTTGCAGATATGAACATGCAGCTGCTGGTCCTGCAGACCTTCCTCATGACGGTGCTGACGCGGATGTACTACCGAAAGAGGGACGACAAGCCGGGCTATGAGCCTTTCGGCCCGGTGGAGGCGGACAGCGACATCAAAGTCTAAGCCAGAAGTGAACGTGAACTTGTGAAAGGCAGGCGAGCCTATGGCACGAGGTGTGCCCACCTGAATGCCCCCTCTGCAGGGTCCCTGCGACGCAAGCCCTATTTCCCCCAGAACTGGCCTGAAGCCCCCTTGGGACGGGGATGCAGAGTCTGTGCTGATACAGAAGCACCTGAAACCCAGAGGGCTTGAACCAAAGCTCTTCTGGTCTCAGCTGGGGCTTTATGCGTAACGTGCCTTGCACACTGTCACTGAGCACAGAATAAAAGGGCTTTGGCACTTCTGCTATGGTCATCGGTGTTGCTTCCTGGAGTCACTTAACGAGCCCCTTGTGGCACAGCTCAGCCGTGGGGTCCTAGGGATGCCTCAGCTCCCGTCTGGGGATATTATAAGGCTATGACCACATGGATTAGTAGCGAGGCAGCACTGACCACACAGCAGCTGCTCATGTGTGTCCGCTCTGACCCTGCAGTAAGTTAAATGCCAGAATGGAAGAGGGATAAATGAAGCAGCAAGGGATATGTTGCTGTGGTTTAGCCTCTGCTTAACGCAGGGTAGGAGCAGACACACTTAATAGCTAACGGTGAGCAGATGAAATGCAGTCGCTCCCCCATCGGCTCCATCTGTCCAGCTCCTTTTACAGTACACAGGACAATCCATGCCCTACACGGTTAGTCGGAGGCTGAACAAAACCAGTGCAGGCCCAGTCCAGCCCATTAGGAAGCAGTGTTACCAGCTGCCCTGATGTGAGCAGCGAAGACACAAACATCTGCCACTGCCCTGGAATTAGTCACCCAGGGAGCCCCACCTGCTTCAGCAACGTGGGCCTTCGTGGAGGCGACTGGCGAGCTTTCTCAGGCTGCAGAGTCAGCGGCAAAGCTGAGAAGAACCAGACCCCCTGGGCTGTAGCAGGTGTTTTCCGCTGCCCACATTTCAGCAAGTGACACAGAAGGCACGTTCCCTCTGCTTTGTGGAACGTGCCAGCAGTCCGGGACTAAATCAGACCCCCCCCGGACCGCAAACCCCTGGACAGCAGCAGGAGGGAGGAAACTGGTAAAAAATAAATAAATAAAGTGTCATTAACCCAGTTCTTGGTCAATCCCAGCTTTGCGCCAAGGAGGGGCAAGGCTATGGAAAGCTAGGGCTGACAGGCCTTTGTTAAAGGGTTGCAGAAGAGAGCAAAACTGTGACCACTGAGGAAGCCGAAGGAGGTGTCAGAGGCGGAGGGGTTGGGTAAAATTACTTTCGTGTTTATTGGGCTAAACATAAAAGTCAGAAACCAACTCAAGAATAAGCCAGTGATGCACACATGGAAACCGAGATGGCAAACACTGATCGAGAAAGGGACATCCCCTGGCTGCGGAGACGTGACTGGCGAGAGAAGCCGCCCGCCCCCTCGTGTGGACCCAGCGTGGCAGCAGACCTCAGCTAGGCTGCCACAACCCGTGGGGGGCTCCAGCACTGGGATCCCCAGGCTGTTTAATCCACGTCGCCTCCTGGCTCTCCTGTGATGGCGATGCTTCAGTGAGCGGAGGTGAAGTTAAACAATCCAGAACTTAAAATGTGGATGCCAACACATCCCTTTTGTGCATTTTGGAAACCGCCCCCCTCCCAAAAAAACCCAACCTAAACCAATGAGCGCTCTCTCAGAGAAGAAAACCAAACCGTTGCTCTGACACCTTGCAAGCGGCTGTATTTTGGAGAGCCTGTTTGGTTCACTGGAAAAAGACAAAACCTGGGACAAACGATAACCCCACTGTGATTAGTTACAAGGTTGTCCAGTTCCACGCGGTTCGTTAGACTCCTACGATGACACGTTGCTGGAGACGTTACCAACAGATGTGCCTTTCGAGGACATGAGCAGCAGCACTGGGGAATGGGACTGCATGCATCTGAGAAAGCTCTTTATCTGTGCACTGAGCTGAATGAGGGACAAGCCAGGCCCGGGGGCTGCACTCAAAGGCAGTACGTCCAATGAGAAAGTCTCCTGCACCGACGAGCAAGGGATGCATCCGGGCTCCCCACAGAACGATCCCCGCTTCTGCATGTCCCAGATATACCGGGATGGAGAAGGGCACAGTCACCGAGGAGGTGGGAGAAAAACGCACCCTGGAACGTAAACCCTATTGACGGGTGCTTGGAGGAAAAGGGGATGGAGCCTCCCAGGGCTCGGGTCTGGGGTCACTGTGAGGGATTAACGGAGGACAGATGTATTCTGCTTCCTTTCACCCAGCTTACAGAGCCTTCTTCTGAAACCCAATCTACATGCCACTGGGTGTCAAAAGATCACAGCTGAAGCAATTTTGCCTTCAGTTCAGTTCAATCATCTAGTGTTCCTGCCACGGCCATCCTCCCTGCCCACCTGAACACCCTTTGCGAGGGTTTGCTTTCAAAGCTGACAGCATTGGGCTGCAGATCAGGGCTGGCCCGATGCTGTCCTCTTGTGCTGTTGCAGCAAGGGACTCCTATGGATGACATGGCACTACTTTCCATCTGAATACTGCAGAGGCGCCTGGGAGATGGCTCTCCACTGCAGGGCGCAGGTCTGGATCCGCTTCCTTCTCCTTTGCCACTCTGTAGTGTTTGGCTAACCAGCCTTGTGTGACAAGCTGTGGAAGAGGCTGCATGCAGTCAAGGTAGAGCTTGAACAGCTCTGAACAAAATGTATGAGGTAACGCAGTGGGAAACCCAGCCTGTCTCTTCTGCAGCTCAGTGCATTGCAGGTTTTGCCAGTGAGGGTGTTGCCTCTGCCTGTCTCACAGCACCAGACGTGAAAGGTGCCAGGCAAACGGTGAGATGATGCCGTTTCAGTACATGCCACATTAAGCATGGGGAACTGAGCGTCCATCTCCACGTGCAAAGTGCAAGGGGGAAATGAGGGGTGTTGGTGACCAATGGCGTTGCTAAATCCAGCTGTGTGGATCCTGGGCACACAGGGCCTTGCGGAGGCCAGGATGCTGGTGGGCTGCCTTGGGAGCGGGCTGACATCAGAAACAGTCACTAGTAGTGAAAGAATACTGCTGCCCACCCTGCGCCTGGTGACGGCCAGGCCCTACGCTGCCCGCACCCCAAACTGTGCCATCAGCTGGGGATATCACCTATGGACTCTAGTGTCTACTAAGGGAGGCGGGGGAAATACGTCGGCATTAAACACCCTGTGCTTTTCGGTCATGCAGATACTGAAGAATGAAAAGTAATGTGCTTCCTTCCATCTTGCGGCTGGAAATGAAACAACGGTTCCGCTGCAGCAGCTCAGCACGTGCCCAAGCGTAAAATCCAGCTGGTGTTTCAGGCAGCCAAAAGCTTTCCCTTGCTTCAGTGGAACTACATGGATGAAGGTGCACATGTCTGACCCGACACGGTGGGGAGGAACCGTCCATACAAAGCTCCACAACAGCAGCATGAAGAACAGCATGACAGATGGAGGAAGGCTAGCCCCTTTGAAGACAAGGATGGTCCGGTTCGACAGAAGCCTCTTTCTGCGGACAATGGCTCTAGTGTCTGTCTGTCATTTCCTTGGACCAGTCACCCCAAATTTGGAAAAGGCCTGTCCCTTGGCTCTTGAGACTCTACCCTGGCCTCATCCTCAGCTCCCCAGCACCAGGGCACTCTGCTCAGGGGACTCTTTCTGAATGGGAGATGCTAGGACAAACACCAGCAGAAAAAACCCACACGTGGGAGATTCACAGCCGACTCTGCTGTCCAGACGGCTCCTGGTTTAGAGAGAAGCCTGCTGGGACCACGACCTGCCTGCCTAAGTCATCCCCGTGCGAGCTCGCAGATGGCACAGCTACAGATGCTGCTTAGTAGCAAGGGACATTCAAAGCTCAACACAGACGTTTATTACGGACTTGATGGCAATACGTCACGGGACAGACTGGGCAGCGAGCAGGTTGGGGCCGAGCAATTAAAACCCGAAGAGGAGTGGTTTGCTCTGAGGCTATTTCAGGGCCCCGCCAAAGCAGTCGGGAGGCCATGCACCTGTATTTAAGGTGCAGCTGATTTAACACTGATATGAAGCTGCCGCTGGGAGAAAACGTGCCCTGCACCTGTTTGATGTCAGAGGATGGCCCCTCACCAGCCCAAGGGCTTTTTTACAGTTGTGGCTTCATCACACAGGTATGAAAGACGGATCCCTGCCTCTCCACATGCGGTAATTTAAACACACAGACACACGAGGGAGGGGGGAAGGCAGAAGCAAACAGCTTGCATCTTCTAGCTGGGCTCACATGCACACAAGACGACACAGCAGGCGTCCTGGAAGAAAAATTAATGCTCTTCTCACAATGGCTGGGCAGGGGTGATCAAGTTCTTAGCTTGGGATTCAGCAATCCTCCCAGAGACATGCCTGATTAAACAATCCCTGAAGGCCTTTCCCCCTGGCTTTGGCAGCCAGCCTTCAACCAGTGAATGGTGAGCTGACTAGGCTTGTGCTATGCTACAGAGCGTGTGGCCACATCTGTCCTGCAGCGTCTTCTAACCTGGCCCTGTCCCCACACAAGAGGCACCGCAAGAGTGCTCAGACCTCTGTGCCACGTGACTAGGACAGGCTGGGAACAGCAGCTAAGAGAAGCAAGAGCTTTTCTGAGACATGGGGAGTTCCTGGTGCAGCACAGACATCCCTACACAATTAAAAAAAGAGAGCATTTCCCCCACACTCCTGCTCTTGGCACCGTCTCCCAGGCTGAGGAGCGTGGACAGCCACGACCCAAGGGACTCAGCAGCCAGGCCAGCTGCTACCCGGGGGGCAACAGAAGACTGCGGTGGGTCAGAGAATAGACCCCAGCTCTTCTCCCCATGCCCGCTGCGCCCAGCAGAGGTTAACAGGGGCAAGCCCTAGAGCCAGCCTGTGATTAAAAGAATACCCTTATTTTTTTCTCTTTAAATAAAATCTTTCCCCCTGGAAACCACTGGGACGTAAACAATAAAAAGGGGTGTGGGGAGGTGAGAATGTGCTTCCAGGGCAGTAGCCCGTTCTCAGAGCAGGCGAAGCCCCCACCTGCCATCAGCCCCGCCTGTGCCTATCGCGCTCCTGCTCAGCTGTGAAGCCCCCGTCGGGGTTAGAGTTGGGATCGGACGAGGCATGACGAGCAGCCAGCCCCCGCCGGCCACTTAATCCTCCTCGTCCTCGCTGATGTCATAGGTAATGGCGGCCTCGTTCCTGGTGCGGTTGGCCGGCGAGGCTGGCGGGGTCTTGGCGGAGAAGGGCCAGCGGAAGGAGGGGGACGGGGACCGGTCGTGTGTTGGGCTGCTGCTGGGGCTCTGCCGGGGGCTGATGGCCTGCAGCATCCGGCCCTTGCCTTCTTTCAGCATGTGTTTCTGGGGAGAGGAGGCACACAGGAGCAAGGTTACAGATGCGGGTCGGGGGTCTCATGCCACGAAAGACAACTTGTGCACCACGCTGGGAGCTGCTCTGTCCCACCACAATGCTAGGCTGCAATAGGAAGTCTATGCAAGACCCTCAGTGGAGCTGTGGCCCTGAGGACATTTTATACAGGTCAACTCCTTTGAAGCAGACTGATCCTGGCAAGCATTGGTGGCGTGTGGCTGGACCCCTATGGCGCCGTACACAAAAATCTCGCCTCTACACCTTCAGTTCAAGCCCACTCGGGGACAGCAGTGATGGGAAGTTACCACAAGAACCGGAGCCTCAGTGGTCATCTCCCTAGTGTCCAGGAATCAGTAAGCGTCCCCATTAAAGGTGGGTGCTGGGCATAACTGGGGACAGAGGCCTACACCATACCTGGGCTGGGTTAACTGTAGGTCACTGCTCTGCCAGGCTGTGGTCTGAGAAGCACTGTGACCATCCAGAGAGCCATCTGCAATTCTAACCCCTGCCCTTCCCCCATCCCCAGCCCCCTGCAGCCTCCCATCCTTATTACCAGTGCTCCTTCAGGGCCAAACATCTCCAGGAAGTTGCCAATGAACTCCCGGGACTTCTCCTCCCATTTCTGAATGAGGTCGATGCTCTTCTCCTCCACCTTCTGCACAAACTCCTTGGATTTCTCCTCCACATCCTTCACCCGCTTCTTCACCTTGTCCACGCGCTCCTGCAGGTGGTACTTCTTCTCCTGTGGATGCAAGCAGGGGCATTAGGAAAATTAGCAATTACATTTCCCCACACACCATTCTGCAAGGGAACTGTCACTCAGACCTAAAGCACCTGGGCTTGTTCAATAGCGGCTCCTGGATCTGTCTTTCCTCCTCTTGAACCGGTTCCTTTCTTACCCTACAGGGCAGCTGCAGAGTAAGTCTGAAAGACTCTGGAAACACCAGTCCCAGAGAAAGCAGAGGAGACCTGCAGAGCAGTTTAGAGTCTAAGGCAAATCAAGGTCTGTGAGCAACAAATGAGGAGGAAAATACAGACTATGTGACATATGAATCAGAATGTACCGCCGACGGTATCTGCAGGCAAACAGAACTACTTTGGCACCCTCCAGCTCTGTGTTTCTACATCAGATTGTCTCCATATACGAGATGGAGCCAGAGAGGTCCAGCCACTGGAATGGAAACACATAACCTACCACTTGACTACTCAGCCCTGTTGGTTGATAGAGAAGTTAGTCAGTACAGACTCAGCCTTGCCCACCCCTTCAGAGCTGGGCTGGTCCTGCAGGACTAAGAGGGGGAATGGTTGTGACTGCAGAAGCAAGCTAACCCTGTCCCCGCCCTGGGGAATAACACACTGCTGGTTTCCCTTGTCAGGACTGAACCAGGTGAAAGCCGTGTGCTGCCAACAACAAAACAGCCCCCTGGGAGCTGCTTCCCTTCCCTCACAGCTCCAGGGGACTCAACACCCGTACAGCTCCCAGCTGGGAATAAACAGATGAAGCTTCAATCAAATATGCAAGCTCCATATTCCCTGGCACAGGCATGAAGCCAGTGCCTGTTTTATGCAGCCACATTTTTCAGGGAATGAAAGCAGTGCTGTGATCTCAGTTATTTCCACTCTTCCCCTTATCCAGAAGCTCTCTCTCCTATGCTGACTTTCCAAGGGGACAAAATCAGAGGCGTTACAGCATTAAAAAACCCACAATGGCCCTGGAGAAGATGGACTCTTTAGCTTGGTGGAGTTATTGCAGTTCCCTTGGACTGGAACAGTGCCTGCAGGGCACAACAGGATATAGCTCCCACTGAGCTCCATGCTACTCAAAGGTGCAGCCTTTGATCTGGGGCTGCTCACGTTGAAACGTGCCCTGACTCACATTGATAAAGCTGACGTTGAGCTCCTTGGCCGTGTAGCCCCTTTGCAGGTTCCGCCGGGCGTAGACATCATAGTCCCGCACGATACGGGTGATGATATCCGATGTGGAGATCCCCTCCGTCCTTTGGGTGGGAGCAAACATGCCTACACCAGGGAGACAGAACCCATGACAGCTGGAGCTCAGAGGGCAGCCGTGACGGACTGCTGCAGCATTTCACAGACTCTCACTTTTATCACCCTCTTTAACTGCTCATTTTCCAGTTGGCCTTTTACTTGATACCCATCCCCAAGCCTGGGATTCAAACTTCTAGGAGGCAACTGAAAAGACAGAGCGGGCTTCACAGGGTCACAAAAATGAGCAAAGGATAGGAAAATCTGCCCCAGAGAAAGGCTCCAGGGCTCAAGCTATTTCAGCTAATCCAAGAGATGGGTCATGGCATCTGTGTGCAGGTGTATGAAATCTGGTTGCAGTTTATTGGCACCTATATGGGGAAGAAAGCTTTGATCACGGGTTGTTGGACCTTTGGCTGCTAGATGCAAATACCACATCTCTCATACTACATGGCCCAGAATATAATATTCACCTAGTTTTTGAAAGGCAGAATGAAGGAAAGAAAATATTTTTCCAAGTTAAGGCTGCATGGAGGACAGACAGCCTAATCTTCACCCTCCCCTTTTTTTGCTTAACTAAAGCTGAAACCCTAGCTGCTGACGACTGGTCTCCATAGATGGACCTGACTTTGAAAAAACCTGAAAGAATCTCCGAGGCTGAAATGAGAGAGAGAGACCAGAAGCAGCTGGAGGCAGGAATTTACTCAGGGCTGTCCTAGGGACTCTGCTATGCTGCACGGATGACCGGATGACCACCAATGGACCCTTCTGGATTTTAAGCCTATGGAAATCAGCTCAGTAATAGCCCTGGGGCCCACTCCAAAACTGCCCTGGCAGACCTCTCCTTCTGCAGAGTTCCACTAAGTCTACGGTGCTCTACAACAGCACGAGGATTGGTTCATGATAGGGCCACGGTCACAGGCTGCAAGCGGAAGGTGACTTTTCACCGGCTTTCTCCTATAGAGGGAACGGGACTTGCATATGCATGCAGGTTCTCCCTTTATGGTGTTGTTAAGGCCGGTGTCTTCGGACAGCCCTCGATAGTCTGGCAGAAATCTGCCTGCAACCCTGCAGGACCACGCATGCCTACGTAAGGCTCCATCTGGCTGCAGCTAATGCTCTGTGCTCCTTTCTGCAAAAAAAGGTTCCCCTGCTTAATGGGCAGCCAGCCAGCCACTGGGCCTGTGCGTGTGGCAAGTAGCATGCCTAGAAAGGGATCTCGGATTCTACATCTCTCAAAACACAGTGCTTATTTAGTATTAGGCTGATTGCAAAGATGGGCTCTGAATATGAAGGCACTTTTGTACCAAGGATGGGAATCAGGGAAGGGGAACTTTCAGTTCAAAGGGCATTTTGTGCAGGGCTGTTGCAAGCAGGGCTGGGCTTTGCTTGGTTCTCTTTGCTGCTATCAGAGATGTCTTTTAATGGAGGCTTCTCCTGCACTGACCTCACGGATGCCGACCTGTTAAGGGACAAAGGACGACAGACTGAACGTAATAGGAAAGCACCTTTGTCTGAGCTCAAATGAACACTGGTCACTATGGCAGAGTGAGAAGGTCCCACAATGCAAGAGGGAAAAGTTCCATTTAAACTCAATAGGTACAAAAGCCAGACCCTCCTTTTGACCATCCTCAACCAAGAGATGAGGAAGACCGGTTATCTCTAGACTGTGACAAAATGGACAAGACCCACGCATACAACAACAGGCTGCTCATTTTGTTCTCAGCTGAACAGTAGAACCTGGATTTTTTTATACCTGGGTTGTTTGCAAACTGCTTCATTTGACAAATTAAGGATGAGCTGCTTGGCCACTAGCTGCAGGTTTTACTTCAAAGGGCATCGCTTCTCCCATCAGCTGGAGATCAGTGGTGGGAAGAGGCACCCGTGGAAATACAAGCTGCAGCCAAGAGCTGTGGCACCTCCACAGTCCCAGATGGGATGTTGCTGCAGCTACATCTACCCCAACTAGTTTGCAAACCCCCAAGTTCATGGCAGGGGCCAGGAACCTGGCCTAGGGAAGGATCCAGGTCCTACTAAATCTCAGGCATGCACACCTTATGCATGGGACATGCTAAGTGCACCATTTCAGGACTAAATGGGGAGGCCTGGTGAGAAGAGTGCTGGGCTGTAGCCAGGGAGAGCAAAGACTTCTGGTTTCTCAGTGTGTCACTACATGGCTTTCCTCCTCGCTACCCTGGAAAGGAGCACCTGACATGGCCCTAGCAATGAGAGCAGTGGAGGAGCCTAGGGAAAGGTGATCTCAGCCATCCGTGCCATGCTTGGCAGTAGTGGGCACCAGTTATAGCAGTGCTTTCCAGGAGCAGGTGCCAACAGTGACAGGTCAGTGCTGTGTCTTAGGGCTCACCTGCATCTTTGATGTGCTTGTAGACATCGTCACTGCCAGCGGAGGAATACGGGATGTCGTCATGGGCAACAAAATCGATCTGGAAGTTAGAAAGGGGAGAAAAACATTGGGATGAACTCTCCTGGGCCCCATGAGGAAGTGTTTGTTAGTAGGGGAAAGCAATGGTCAGGATGTTAGTGCATGTTGCCGGAGCACAGGTAGGTGTGTTCCAAAATACAGATCTGCCCAGGGCTTTCTTAAAGAGTCAGTTTAGCTCGACAGGCCAGTCCTCCTGACTGATCCTATTGCAGGCCAAGTGTCAGAGTGAAAGGAACCCGGAGCCAGGAAATGCGTCAGAGACGCTGGCATGGAGAGCGGGCTGACCCAGACAGGGCCCGTTGCCAGCAGGGAGCCTAGCGTGGCTGGCTAAAAAGCCCTGCACGTGCTGGGCCCATGTCAGCACGCAGCCTGAGGCAGGATGGTGAATTGTCTTGATCTCCATCTGCATTAACATGTACAATAAAAATCACCCACCCCACTTTTAAGTCCACCTGAGGCTTTTATCTCTTCAGACCCAGGAATTTTAAATTGACCTGAGACTTCTGTCCCTTCAGACCCAGAAGCTTGCTGTTTGCTTTACAGTCACCTGCTGCTACCTCAGGTGACCCTTTGTTCCTGCCCAACGACACAGCAGAGCCCAGGACAGATTACCTCTATCTGTGACCTTCAGGCTTCTCACTTCCTTGCCAAGCCAGTGCCCAGATGGCAGTAGCACCTGCCATTCCAGGCTAATTCTGGTTGTGTTCCTAACTGCTTCAGAAATAAACATGCCTTGGATCCGACACAGGATTTTAAATGGAAAAGGGCTGCTTTGGGAACAATGCTCCCAGGGAGGTGCGACAGCCCCCCACCCCAAGCCCTTCCCGCAGCCAGCTGGCACTTAGCGGAGTCCCAACAAAGCTCGTGGCTACTGCAGGCTGTGCCTTACCCTGTGCTCTTTTAGGAACTCAGGGGTAAGCGTCCATGGCGCGTTCCTCACCACCTCGTCCACATAGCGGCAGTGCTGCACCGCATCGTACCGCTCATTCTCGTTCATCACTGTGAAGCCCTTGAAGTTGTGGGTCAGCTCGTCACTGCACACTGTGGAGAGGGGCGCATTGCCGGGAAGGTTAGCTAAACACATTGCTCTCATCCCAGAGCCCACCGCCTACCTCTCTGCACCCTGAGACAGCTGGTGCTTGCATCCCACCAGGCACAGCTGGCATAGCCTAAGCGGCACTGGAGGCAATGGTGAATCAGGAGGTGTATCCAGGTCTCCTCTCCAAACAACACAGCTTTGGTGTGGGAAGGAGGGATGGTTAGAGGGGACAGAAGACAGTAAGGAGGCAAAAGGACTTTTCCAACCAATTCCACTGGCTCACTGGGAGGAACTGGCTCTCTAACTCACTAGGATCTCTATGCGAATACCTCAAGAGTCTGGCGGTAATCAATACACAAGGCTAAAAACAGAGCTAACAGCTAAGAAGCTGGTCTCACTACCAGGTTGATTCAACTGTGCCAAAATAAACCAACCTCTCTTTGCAAGCTCTGCACACAGCTTTGAGAAGGAAGGAGTCATCTTCAGTAGAGATGCACTGATATATTGGTTGCATATCGGATCAGCACTGATAAAAGGGGAATTTACCTTATTTGCTACTGGCTTTTTTGGCCACTGGAGCTGATGATGCTCTCCGATAAATATAATTAATTATGTCTTCTGACCGGGCCCCCAGATGCCTGGTTTCCCTCTCCCCTATGGGGCCAGGGCCCCTAGATGCTTGGGTTCCCTTGGGAAACAGCAGGTTTCCCCTTGCAGGTGGGCAGCATTCTAGCCTGCAAGGGGTCCTGCTTGGGGTTGCTGGGAGCGAGTCGCAGAGGGCACCACGTGCATGTGCATAGCCTCGTGTGCAGGTGGCCAAGAAAACAGCCAGGCAGCATGGAGAACAGCTCCCTGCAGGTAAGTCTACAAGATGGGAAGGGGTGTGGGGGAGGAAAGGGGTGTGTGTGTGTGCTGGGGGCAGATTGAGGCCCCCATGGTAAGGGAGGGAGTGGACAAGGGGCAGGGGTTGGACGTGCTATCCAGTCAGGGTGGTGCTTGGGACCTGAGGCCAGGGCAGGGAGTGGGACAGAGCCACGGATAGCCTGTCCAGAGGGTGTAGGGGGGCGTTATATAAACCAAAAAAGAAAAAGGTTTATTTATGTCAGTACATTTTAAAGTACTGGCATAAATAAACCTTTTGGTTTTTGTTTGACGTGCTCCAGCAGCCTCCAGTGTCACACATAACCAAATCAGTTATCAGATCAGTATTGGCTGACATGGCTGGTTAATAACTGGCTCTCGCTATCAGCTAAGAAAATCTTTATTGGTGCACTCCTACCCTTCAGTGATCAGATCCTGAAGTAACCCACATATTGCCAGCCCCCAGCCACAGACCAGCTACTTGTGCACCTAACTAAAGATCCCTCCAATCTCATCTGTCCCCAGCAGCCCCACAACAGAGCTGCATCTAACATTCGCCTAGGATTCAAGTCAATGAAGATTTCAAACCCAAATGACAAATGCTTTACTTCTTGGGATGAACAGGCAACCTGTGAAACATGTGGGTGTGCAATCTGCCAGACAGCAAAGTGGCTCAACTGTGGTCTGCTTTATGTATCTGAGTAATTATTCTATAGATGCCACTTGAATATATTCTGTGGCTTTTAAGCTCACATACGCATTCACTTCCTACCATTGATTACAACAAAAAAAACCCACAAAAAAAGTACAAGAACGCTATGGTAAGGGCAGCCCTCGACCAACACCAAAAAAATGAAAAAGAAACCCCCTGAACAAAGAATGTCCTGTAGGACGGTTGCTAAGATTTGTATAGGTGTCTTCTGCTTCAAGAAGCTGGTACGTGGTTCAAAAGATGAGCCAGTGGTCCTACCAGCTCAGATGTGCTAGTGCTGAAGGACTAACAGACTGACTTGAGGTTACTTCTAGATGGAAAAACTTAAGAGGCTGTTGGATTCCTGCCTTGTGGTGGTTAACCAGGAGAAAGGAGGATCACAGGCTCCTTTGGCAGGCATGGCTGTGTTCATGGTTGGCAGCCAGGGGCCAATGCCACAGCAGCAAGCCAGAAGCGATGGCTTCTTTTCCTTCTGAAGTGATGGGCTGGCTGGGGCCTCTTGCTGGAAGTCCCCATTGGTGCTCCTTACTGGTGGAGACTCCCATTCTGAAGTCCTTGGCACCACCCAAGGAGGCTGGATCGGGTTAAGAGCATCCTTGCTAGAGAAATTCTGGGCTCCAAGTGCAGTTAGTTTCCAAGTGGGCCAGTCACCAGCTATCTAAGACACCTCAGATGATGGATCAGGCAGCCCACGGACATCTCATCTACCCCAATCATCAACTTAGACTGAATCTCAGGAAAAAAAAACTTCTTCACCATTAGAACAGTGACGCAATGGAATAGATGCCTGAGAAAGTTGTGGGCTCTCCATTGCTGGAGGTGCTCAAGAGGCTGGACAGCCACTGGTCAGGGACGATGTAGGTGTAGCAATGCCTATGTTCTACCATGGGGATTTTCTAAGCTTCTGGACTTTGCTGGTTGCCCCCTCCCCACCTTTCTGCTACACATGTCAGGGTTTTTGCCTTCCTCAGGGGCACTGTGTTTTGGCTGCAGCCCAGGCTGGTGATTTTGCCTGGGCCGTGCCAGTGCTGCTGCTGGGACTTAAAGCTGGAGGTTCCTGGCTACGGAGTCTCCCCACTCTGCTCAGGGTTGGAGCGATCACCATATTCAGGGTCAGGTAGGAATTTCACCCAACAGTCAGACTGGTATTGGGGGGGGGGGGGCTTCCTCTGTAGTGGGGGGCACAGCCTCTACCTGGAGCTTCTTAAGCATATATTAACAATCTTTCATAGAAGCAGGACACTAGCTACTGTGGTCCCCCTGCTTTACCTGTGGCAGGTTTGGGTGTCATATCTTGCGTTGTATCAGAGTTGACAGTAGTTTTACTAAGAGGTTGGACAATGGATTTGTACACGATGATTTGGACAGGGCTGATCCTGCCTCAGGCAGGGGGGTTGGACTAGATGTGACCTCTGGAGGTCTCTTCCAGCTCCATTCCTCTATGGTTCTACGAACTCCAAAACCATTACAAGGTGAAGCCAGCAGAATGCTAAGACTGACTCTCACAGTAAAACTCATCCCACATTGGCTCGGCTACATGTAGAGACTGTTCCTCCCTCCTCTGCTGCTCTTGGTTTACAGATAGTAGCCGAATGCCTCTTTTTATGGCTCAGTATTCGGCAGCTCAGCTCTGCCCAGCACTTGGCATGCAATACCGAGATGACAGGTTCAATGAACTCAGTTGGAACTCCCAGAAACAATTTCACAATTTCAGGATTTAATCTTTATGTTCAGGCCTATTATTTGCCTCTCAGTGTCCCACGTACATGCTGTGCTGAGCTGAACTCAAAGTTGAAGGGCGAGGCACTGTCACGTGGCTGCCCTTTGAGGTAGAGAGCCCAAAGCAGGGTGTCACCCGCTGGAAAAGGACAGGGAAGATGTGGGAAGGTTTCCTTAAGGGAACAGATCGCGCCTTACCTCCAACAATGAGGTATGTGTTGGGGAAGAGGTTCTTGGCTTGCATCAAAGCCCGAGCATGTCCGGAGTGAAACAAGTCAAATATCCCATCAGCGTAGACCCTGACCGGCCGATCCACTGAGCACAAAAAGAGATGGGCAGTTATGAGCAAGCAGGCCAGGGACAGCAGTTTTTAGTCATACCTTACTGCATGGGCTTGGCTTCCCAGCTGGAAGGATCTAGCAAGGGCTGTTGCTACAAAAACGATTGTTTGAATGTGAACCTGGGTCAGCATGTGTGCGGCCAGCGCTTGGAGTGGGGGCAATGACCTAAAAGGAACCTGGTGTAAAAGGAACGCTGGGATTGCAGACAGCAAACCCCTCGGCCCCTGGAAAATCAAAATACAACAGCTACATCCTGCTCAGTACCTGGCTACTCAGGCTGGCTTGTTGGAGATATCAGAGTTGTTTATGAGCTTCCCAGGATGAAGCCTCAGGACCTTCCCAACTTCCCACCTGCTTCAGTTCACTCCCATGTGCCTGGAGGTGGAAGCTCGCAATAACATCCACATCTTTGGACTCCAGAAGATGGGCTAAGTCTCTTTTGAACCAACTTAACAGGACTCCTAAAATCAGCCAGAGGGGGCTGCTATGGAGTCAATTCTTAAACTGCCTGCTTCCGTGGTGTGCAAGCCTGTATGGTAAAACTCAGCTTGGGGATCATGGGAAGCAGCTAGGCACAGTACTGTTAGGCTGCTGGATCTGTTGGATCACTCCCTGCCCTAAGCCAGGGCAGACCAGAGCTTTCCTTGGACAGAGGCAACCACCAGCATCAAGTGACCAGACAGGTTTCTACAGGGCATAGGCTGGGACTTTTGTTCTTGTATAACATGCTGAGACTTTCAGAAATTCCTTTGGGAGACAGCAAGCTGGGTCTCCACACATCACGATGGGACTAAGCTTGCTGCTAATTGCTCTATTGCTGTTTATTGAAAGAGGTGCAGGGGTTTTAGCATTTTCATTATGGTGGTAAAGGGGTCTCCGAGATGGGCTGGTAAGACAGGGGGGAGGACTGATGCCCCTGTAGGGGTTACCAACATCTCCTGAAGTAAACCACTTGTCTAGACCTTGTTCCTCTCTCACTGGCCCAGTTCTACTGGGAAAACTGACTGTAAAAGGAGCGCTACTTTCTTCCCGAGGGGCTGATCTGCTGTGCTCACTGAAATTCCTTCAAAGGCTGTGCTGCATTTCACTGAGCATTTCCAAGAGCCAGCTGGGATGCTGACGTTCTGTGCTGGGGCTGGCTCTTGAAGTCACTTGTTCAGGTCAGGCTATTTTTCTTGTAAATGCCTCCTGTCTCTGTGACTCTGGCTGTTCTCTCAGCTACCACGGCCCTAGTGTACAAAAGATGCTTAGCCCTGATGCTTTTTTGCAGTGGTCTCTGGCTTTGAAGGGACTCAAGCAGGTGGTTGGAAGCATTTACTGAGACTGCAAGTTGCTTGGATCACAAGTGATCTCACTGTGGGAAGAATGAGGCCCCTGTTTCAGTGACAAGTGTAGGCACTGGTGTAATCCTAGTAACGACAGCTGTCTTAATCACTAGGATGGGTGGGACTACCCAGCCCAGTAGAATGCTCCCCTGCCGCAACTAAGGCTGAGCTGGGGGCAGGAGAAATCAGACATGCACAGTTAGCGCACCGGTCTGCAACGGGGGGTTACTCACACGGGGTTCCTCTCAGCGCCTCCTCAAACGTCACTCTGGCATATGGCTTGCTGTAATCGATTTCAATTTCATCCGAGAAGGGGGCCGGTTCCTGCAAACTCTAAACAAGCAGAGAGACAAGAGAAGCTCGCAAAGCCCCCTCCCCAGGTGAGCACCTTACCCAGCACAGCAAGGGAACTCTGATGTCACAGCGGTGAAGTAATCAGCTGTGTCCCTATAAAAGCTTTGTGCAAAATGCCTTCAAGGGATTTGCTGAAGCTAATCCTCCAGGCAGGCTCTGGGGGTGATTATCTGCTCTCTATACAGATTTTCAAAAAGCATCTTCAATCCCACTTTGCTGGGGTCATCTGAGCCCAGCAGTCTTCCCTGGCCAAGTGCAGGGAAGCTGGACCCGATGATCTTATAAGGTCCCTTCCAGCCCTTAACATCTGTGAATCTTTAGGAGGGAGGGAGCTGAGCAAAGGTGAGGTTAACTCATGCCTCAAGTCAATGGAAATGCTCTAGGACAGCCCAGGGGCAAATCCATTTCTATGACTCATTACAGCTCCATTGAGCTCACTGGAGCCATGAGGGTGTGCATCAGTTGAGGAACAGAGCCAGGAAGTGGAGCTGCTGAACCCTCAGTGCAAAACTCCCTTGACTGGCCCATAGCAGGAAACAAAAGATTACCCCTTCTTCTTTTGCATGGCTGACTTGGTGCAGTTTAAGGTGAATTAATCAGTCTAATGCTCTTGAGAAAAGGGAATGCATCTCTGCAAAGTCACTGTCAAATCTGTATCGAGGGCAGAATGTTGTTATGCGGTCCATAGTTTGATCAGGGTTGCCACAGTCACATCCTGCAGAGCTCCTAATACATCACTGCTCTGGCATCAGTCCTGTAAGGGACAAGCAGCAACACCTGTCCCTGTATGGACCTAAGGAGTGGTCTGAGGTCCCAGGGAAAGCATGCTCTAGTCCTGGGGGAGCAGTCAAAGCACAAAGTGGGGGGGGAGGGGAGGGGGTGTCACAGTTTCATAGTTAGTAGGGTCGGAAGGGACCTGAGCAGATCATCAAGTTCGACCCCCTGCCATGGGCAGGAAAGAGTACTGGGGTCAAACAACCTCGGCAGGGTGTTTATCCAGCCTCCTCTTAAAGCCCCCCAGGGTAGGAGCCAGCACCACTTCTTTTGGAAGTTGGTTCCAGATCCTAGCCGCCCTGACCGTGAAGTAGCGCTTCCTGATATCTAGACTAAATCTCCCCTCTGCCAGCTTGTGACCGTTATTCCTGGTCACTCCTGGCGGTGCTCAGGGGAACAGGGACTCCCCCAATGCCTGCTGATCACCCCTGACTAGTTTGTAACAGGCCACTAGATCCCCCTCAGCCTTCTCTTGTGGAGGCTGAACAGGTTCAGGTCCCGTCGCCTCTCCTTGTAGGGCCTCCCCTGCTGCCCCCTGATAATGCGAGAGGCCTCCTCCGGACCCTCTCCATGTTGCCTACATCCCTCCTGAAGTGAGGCGCCCAGAGCTGGACGCAGTACTCCAGCTGCGGCCTGACCAGTGCTGCATAGAGGGGGAGGATCACCTCTTTGGACCTGCTCGAGATGCATCTGTGGATGCATGACAAGGTGTGGCTGGCCTTCCCGACTGCATCCCCACACTGCCGGCCCATGTTCATCTTGGCATCAATGATGACTCCAAGATCCTTTTCTGCCTCTGCACTGACAAGAAAGGAGTCCCCCAGCCTGTAGGTATGGTGCTGATTGTTCCTCCCCAGGTGCACCACCTTGCACTTGTCGGTGTTGAATCCCATCCTGTTCTCATCTGCCCACTCCTGTAACCTGTCTAGGTCTGACTGTAACCTGTTCCTTCCTTCTAGCGTGCCCGCATCCCCCCACATCTTAGAGTCACCAGCAAATTTGAGCAGGTGCTTTTTACCCCCTTGTCCAAGTCACTGATGAAGATGTTGAACAGCGCGGGCCTGAGGACCGAGCCCTGGGGGACCCCACTGCCCACATCCTCGCAGGTCAAAAATGACCCATCCACCACCGCTCTCTGGGTGCGGCCCTCCATCCAGTTGGCGACCCATCTGACTGTGTGGGTGCCAACACCACAGTCCCCCAGTTTCTTAACGAGAACGGGGTGAGAGACAGTGTCGAAGGCCTCCCGAAACTCCAGGAAGACGATGTCCACTGCTACCCCTGCGTCTAAGGATTTGGTGACCTGGTCGTAGAAGGCCACCAGGTTGGTCTGACAGGACCTGCCTTGAATGAACCTGTGTTTGTTGCCCCTAAGTGTAATCTCCCCTGCTAGCCCCCCGTGGACATGTGCCAGGATAATTCTCTAAAAAAGCTTACCCATGATCGAGGTAAGACTCACTGGCCTATAGTTTCCTGGGTCCTCCTTCCTCCCTTTTTTGAAGATGGGAACTGTGTTGGCCCTCTTCCAGTCTTCTGGCACTGCACCAGAGCGCTTGTAAAGCCATGTCAGGGGTCCCGCAATGATCTCAGCTAATTCCCTCAGTACTCTGGGAAGGAGATCATCCGGACCAGCTGATTTGAATACATCCAGTTCCTCCAGAAGTTCCCTAACTAGTTTCTCACTAACTCTTGGCTTAGGTGCACCTCCCCTGGGGCCTGAGGAGGGTCCGGGGGGTCGTGGCTGTTCCAGTCCCTGCTCAGGAAAATGGAGGCAGAGAAATCATTAAATATGTTAGCTTTGTCATCTAGTGTGATGACCAAATTTCCTAGAGTGTCCTGCAGGGGCCCCACGTTACCCAGTACCTTCTTTTTGCCCCATATGTATTTAAAAAAGGACTTCTTGTTGTCCTTGATCCGGGAAGCTAGTCCCAGTTCCATCTCTGCCTTGGCCTTCCTGACTACCCCCCTGCATCCCCAAGCAACTGCCGTATAATCCTCCCTGGTGATGGCCCCTCTTTTCCATAGGGTTGATGGAGCAAAGCTGTCATGCTTGCTTTGCAAGAAGCAAATACCAACACTGCTTCCCTCCTTGTCTTCTCCAGACACAAAACATTTTACTTGGCTCTGATCAATACTGCAGCTTCTGTGCCATTCACCTTGCTCCCCACCCCAATTTAAAATACTTGCTTACAAAGGCGCGGCGGGACATTTTCGCTGGGATTCCATCCAGCTCTGCTGCTCCGTTGGGTCCTGGGCCGCCTTTTCTTCTCTTCCGGGAATTCAGCCTGGATGAGGTTGGTGCCTCCATCTTCTTGGACGTGCCTGGCACGTCGATTGGAGAGACCTAGAAGAATGATAAAGAAGGGGAATAGAACTGATACTTCCCTGAGGGAGCGCTGAGAGACTGGTCAATAAAGGGCACTGGATGCAGAAGGTCAGCCCAAAGACACAGTCATCTAAACACAGGACTAAGCCAGTGTATTTGGCATCGGCTGTTAGACCATTTTGACAAACAGTGCTTGAAGGGAATGTTGAATCATGGCTCCCTGTAAAGACCTGCTCATGAACTGACCCTTGACCAGGGAAGCAACAGCTGGCTCTCAGCTGCCCAAGTCACTAACTTATGGCTTGCGCTCTACTTACACCTTGGCACATGAGAGGGACAAGGGAAAAATCCCACTCCAGCTCCCACAAGAGTTAAAAGTGTGGAGCTGCTAATGTTGGGATTGACAGAGCCTGATTTCCTCCATGATGTGCCCGTGAAAAGGGGGGTAAGCTCCCAGCTTGCACTTCTGTGCTGCCTTTGGTCAGAGAAGCTGATCAGACACCCCCCAGTAAAGGCCTGCCAAATCCTAGCACTCTGTGGATTGAGAAATCCTCCCCACCCACATGCCACAGGTGTGCTGTGACAGATGATGGGTGTGTCTCGGCTCTGGCCGGCAGACAAACACGCCATGCAGCAGAGAACAGGCCACGTCACAGGCAACCTTTTCTCCTACTCCCCTTCCCCCATCCGAAGCATTTAACAGCGTCTCGATTATGTCAGAGCTCTGGTGCCCCATGACCCTCCTGTGTGATCACCAGTAAGATCAGATAGGGAGGCCTCCACAGGCAGAGCTAGAGAAGGGGCACGTGGGCAGCACTGCTCGCCTGGCACTTGGGAGTGTTTCCAACTAATGCATGGAGCAGTGCTTCAGAATAAGCAGGACAGGCAGCCCTTGGCAGCCTCCCCTGCTGTAATAATATGTGCCTAGCTTATGTCACATCAAGACTAAAAATGGCTGAGGAGGTTTTGGACAGCAAGCGCGGCAGTCTCCGGACAGAAAGGGACTGAGGTCTGTCCAAGGCCTGTTCTTGGGCTATTATGCATGGTCCAGAGCAGAAGAGAAGGAGGGAGTTCAGAGAAGCTGAGACAATCAGGGGGCTGGAGGAACACACCAGGTAGCAGGGAATGAAACAGTGCAGGAAGAGCAATGAATACCAGCAACAGAAAGCAAGGGATCAGAACAGTGCAAAGGGAGACCGCAAGGCTTAACGAGACAAAGTTAATGGGGTAACCCAGATGAAGCATGAGGAAAAAGTCCATAGCAGTGAGATTTCCATCATCCAGTAAGTAGCGGCAGCCTTGTTCTATGGGACCAGACCAGCCAAGGTGCTGGGAAGTCCTGTCAATCTTGAACTGTCAATGAGCGGGTGCCCCTCGCTCTTCGCTACTCAAGTCCCTTCTACAGTCCTGGTGCGTTAGTTCTGGCAAATGCTCGTTCTGGGAAGGGACTATTTCATAGCACCGGCATGCTACAGAAAGCAGCAATCAGCCCCCTTCAAAAAGTTTGCAACCTGGGGCCTTGGCTCAGCAAACACTTGTGCATGCTGGACTCAAAGCCTGAAGGTAATTCTGACTTTAAAAGACCTTTCTGTGAAGACACTAGTGTGCCTGGGGAAGCTATCCACAGCACAGACCAGCAGAAGGGAACACACTCTTCCCCTGTTCCACCAAGCAAGATCGCCCAGCCCCCACTTCAGTATCAAGGATCATTTCACTGGTGCTGCCTCATCAAGCAGTGCCCAGCTCATGCACGCCAGCGACTCTGGGCTACGGTTCAAGCTAACGGACATGACTGGAGATCAGCCGAGATGGTCTTCCATATGTTCTGATACTCTGCTTCGCTGATGCCACATTGACAAGGATGAAGGAGGTGACTGAGCAGACGATCTGGACAGCTGATACAATAATCCCAGCTGGGGAAGACAAGTCACTGGTTTACTCCCAGGCATGCTTTTAACTTTCCTGGCAGGCAGCCGGAGCAAGTCATAAGAATGATGGATTGGCTAGGCTGCTAACCCGCACACCCCTTTCCAACACCAGCGGGAGGACTGTAACAGGAACCCCCATCAGGATGAATCCGAAAGATCCCAGCTTGCTGCACTGCAGCCAAAATGCATAGTGATTATGCCCTCTCCTACAACACCGGGAAAGCTCTGCTGCCAGAAGAAAAGATTACGGTAGGGCCAGGAACCATCTCCTCTTCTAGTACAGGATGATGCAGAGGGAACCACCATCCAAGTTCTGCTGTAACACCTACAGCAATAACCTCCCCGATTCTTCCCCCCACAACTACCAACTCCTCCTCTCCACTCAGCTGATCCACCTTCTTCCTCTCGCTGGGCTCCCTTCGTTCTCTGCTTTACTACAGGAGCTTGTTGTGACAGGGCCTGTCTGCTGGTGAAGGGGCTGTGCTTGCTTGAAGTTTGAGAAATACTCTGCTTTACGGGGTAGTAGTGATACATGCCAGCTGCAATGATGCCAAGGGCCATATTCACTCCTGCCTAACCTACAGCAAAGCAGATGTAGATCAAAGCTTGGAGAAAACCTCCTGCAAGAGCAGCGTGACAGCGCAATGAGCTGCCTAAAGAATCTGCAGTCTTCATCCTTGGCAGGTAGGCCTCTGTCTAGGCTGGCTTAGGAACAGCAAGCACTCTCAGTGCAGGGAGCCAAGTGCTGTGAAATCAGTGGGAGCCTTTCTGCGATTTCCAGGGGGGCTGGACCGGGCACCGGAAGAGCAAGCCCAGCTCTAACAGGTGCTAAAACGAGAGCAGGTACAAGCCTGAAGAAAGTCCAACCACCCACCGCTACCCCCACGGCCAAGGGTTGTCCATCCCCAGGAACCCACCTATGTGGAACAAGCGCTTATCACCGATCTGGAAGCTCCTGCACTGAAAAGCATCTCTGGGACACAGCTTTAACCTTCTGCTATTTATACCCCACAGACTGAAATAGCCCCAGGACCGATCAGTGACTGCCAGCAGGATTCAACCCCTGCAGCACCAGCTCAGCACAGGCTTGAACATGTTACTTCCCGAATGCTCAAAGCCCCCTGTCCCGCAGCCGATCACGCCTGCAGCAAGTTGGGGTTCACTCCAAAAGCTTGTTTGAGAAATTCAAGCGGGCATGGCCCCAAGGAAGTACTCGTCTGCAGGCAGTCGCTGTGGCTCTGGATGAGTGGGGCTTTCCCCAGTGCTGGGGAATCTGCTCAGCTCAGACAAGAGCAGCAAGGTTAACAACAGATCCAATAGATCCAGTGCTGGGGGCTTCATTTCTGAGTTCCCGTCTCTCGTTTTCTCGGGCTAAAATGCATTTGGCCCCAGAGAAAGGCATGAAGCACCTTGCGCTGCTGTCCAATGAGCCCACCTCTTGGCAGGAGAGCTTGAGACAACTTGAAGGGGTCAGGATCTCCAGTGAGAACACCCCCTGCCCCTGCTCGGACCAGGCCAGCGCTGTGTTCAGGCTCCAGAAGATGCAATTGCAGAGAGAGGAAAAGAGGGAATTCCCCCGGCTGGGAGCCTCCTGAAAGCCGGGGCAATGCCCCGAGACCGCAGAGATTCCAGGCTGGAGGGAGTAAAGAGACCCACCCCGTGACCCTGGAGGAGCGCTGGATTGCCTAGAGCGGGCAACGCCTCGAATTAACCTTCAGCAAGTGCCGGGGGAGCAGGACCCTGCTGCCCCGGGCCGGCTCCTCTTCGGGAACCGGTGCCCCAGGCTGCCCTGGAAGCGGGACCGGTCCCAATTCCCGACCCCGAGGGCCCATTCATTCCCAGGCGGTGGATCCACGCCGCCGCCCGAAGCAGTCCTGAACGCCGGACGTGGACGTTTGGGGACCCGAGCGCGCCCCGAAGTTCAGCGGCTCTGCACACCGCAGTACAGGCCCCCGCCACCCCGGGGGGTCGCCCCGCTCCAGCAAAGCAGCACACGCGCCCCAGCCCCCCACGACCCGCAACGTGACGGCGGTGCCAGCACGGGGGGGCCGGCCCCGGACACCCGCCACCCCGACGCGCCCCGGCTCTGACCTGCTCCTCGGCACTCGGCTCCGCTCCCGCCCGCACCGGAAGTGCCCGGCCCCGCCGGAACGGACCGCGACGTCCGCAGTCGCCCCGCCCCCAGCAACCGCCGCCGCGCGCGCGCGGGTTCCGCCCCCTCCCCCGCCGCCACGGGAGGCGGGGTTAGTAGCGTAGGCCGGGGCGGGGGGACCGTAAAATAACAGGGGGACTCCACAGTAACACGGGATGGGGACCCCATAACAACCCCCGGCGGGAGGGGCTGGAGACCCCATGGGCTGAAGACCCTACAACAACACCACACGAGCGGAGACCCTAAAATAACACCTGGGGGGAAACCCTAAAATAATGGGGGGACGGGACTCTGCAATAACACTAGGGGCAGACCCTAAAATAAAGGGGGGACCCTACAATGGCATGGGGGAGACCCTATAAAAACACCTGGGGGACCCTAAAATAACAGGGGAGACCTTGCAATAACAGCCTGCCGGAAACCTTAAAATAACGGGGGGGGGGCTGAAGACCCTACAACAATAACACAGGGGGAGACCCTACAATAACACAGGGCAGGGGGAGATGTGGTCAGGTCAGCACACCCAGCTTCGCGGCCTGTGCTCAGCCTGCAGGGTGTTGCAGGGTTGCGGGGCAGCCCTCGGGCATGACCCAGGGCAGGGGCAGTGGGGGGCTGCAGGAGCCGCCCCCCCGGTGCCCCTGAGCTCGGGGTTAGGGGTATCAGCAGCTGCTGGCGGGGGGCGTTGAGCTCCGTCCCCTTTAGCAGCGGGGGAGTTACCTGGGCCTGGTCCTTGCGCTTATCCTTGCGGGGGTCCCCGGCGGAGGCCCGCGCGGGCCCGGGAGACAGGGGCCTGCTGCGCCACTCGGCCTCGAGGTCCAGCTGGGTGGCGGGGAGTGGGGTGTCACACTCGGGGCACAGCTCCCCCTCTGCCGTGCCCGGGAAGGGTGCCTCGCACAGCAGGCAGCGCTTGGACTTGTGGTGGTGCTTGCGTGGCCGCTCCGCCATGGCCTCGGCCACCTGCAGCGAGAGGGGAAGAAAGAGCAGGAGGGTGTCGCTGCCCTAATTGAAGGGCGGGGCTTGGGGTCGAGTCCCCCAGAGGAAGTGGGGCTGTGCCTCTGAGACCCAGCGGCGGGAAAAGGCAGGTCCCCACGTGCAGGCATGTGCCAGGTAGCCCTGCAGCATGTGGAGGGATTCAGGGAAGAAGCAAACCAAGGAGCGAACAAGCCCAAAGTTGCCAGGGGGCTGCAAATTGCCGGGTTCAATCCTGACTGCAGCGCTGTGGCCCAGCGGCCTGCGCTGCTGCCTACTGTGTGCTGATCACCGCGGCCTAGGGGACACGTCTCCGCCGTGCACTCGGTCCAGAAGAGACCACCAGTTGTCTCGTGCAGATCCCGGTGGAGCCAAGGCTCCCCTTTGTGCTAACGCTGTGACCGAGGTGATGCAATTAAAATGGCACTGAGTAGCGGAGGGTTGCACCCTTGTCTGCTTGCGGACAGGACTCCCGACAAGCTGCCAGCTTCCAGTGGGAGGATTTTGGCTACACACCAACTTCATGGACATGGGAGATTTTTCCCCAGTTTGCTCCTGCGGCTGTACGGCTGAGGGCAAGTGAAACTCACTGGCGTCCAAACCCCAACCCTCTGGGCTTGGGCCAGCGTGTAGGATGCCCGCCAAAAGATTTGGAAATATCCGAAGCCCCAGACTGGAAAGTTTGGGGTGCGGGATACTTGCTGGTAGTAGGACCACATGTGGTTCTTGAAGGATTGAAAGGATTTGGAACTGATCTGGCTGGTTTGACTTGGGACACAAAAAATTTTCCTTAAAACAACAACAAAAACCCACCCACCTTCTGTGCCTAGGAGCATTTGGCTCAGATCAAGTGTCTCAGCCTCTTGTGGGCTAAGATCAAATGGGGGCATCTGGGCTTGGGCCTGCCGATGGATTTGGGAGTATCTGAAATCCAAGGATGAGAGCCTGGGAGGGAGGATGCTCACTGGCCATAGCACCAGACAAGGTAGTTAGAATGACTGAGTTCTGCCTGCTCAATCAACATTGTTTTTGGAATGATTTTGTGCTCAATAGATATGAGTTGGCTGATTTGACCTGGAACACAAAATATACGAATAAAAAAAAGAAACTGCAGTCTGCCCTAGCTTTTTATATCTTTCCAGGCACAATCCAAGGTGCTGGTTTCGACCTCTATGGCCCTAAATGACCCGGGCCCTACAGAACACCTGCTCCCTTATGCCTCATCATGACTCCTGAGGTCAGCCAAGAGCAACCTTCTGCAAGCACTGTGAGTTTTCCAAGGCCGCATGGCAAAAACCCGTGGGAAGGTTGTTTGCAGCAGTTGCTCCTCAGCCTTGGGACTCAATCCTTGAGGCTGCCAGAGCCGGAGCCTGGACATCTTCCAGAAGCACCCTGAACCTTTCTGCTTGGGCAGGCATTTACCAAGCTGGGACATTGTTTAGGTAGGTTGGTTTATATTTTATGTTAGCACTGTGAGTTGTTGCAAGTTGTATTGTTTTATATTGTTCTCTAGCTGCTCTGAGCCTTTCTTGGGAAGGGTAGCAAGTACACGTCAGAAATAAAACAGGATTTCCACTTTTTTAGTCTTTGCCTTAGTAAAAACCAAAAGAATCACATGCTTTTCATTACTATTTAAATTTTTTTTTCTGATGACTTGAAGAATCAGATCGATACAGGAAGATGGAGTGAAGAATTTAACGTCAGCTTTTTAGTGAGCGTTTTCATTGAATTGACTTTTTTTTTTTTGCCCCGCTCCCACCTTCAAGCTCCTTTTCTGAAGTAAGTAAAGCTTTAGGTGTGATCTCAGTGATGCCAAGGCAAAATAATTTCCTAAGTGTGTGGAACATATGACAATGTGATGTGCCAATCTGTTAATAACTAAGTATATGGGGTGACAGTCTATTTGGTATTCAGATTCAAACTAGATGAAGCTGAGGTAGGTACTGCTTTGGGATAGCACTCAAAGAAGGAAGAAAAATAATTATGGTGTGTGTTATGTCCAGCATTGTAGCATAATATTTCCAGCACTGTAAGGTGGAACAGCATGCACAAGTCATAGGATCACAGACAATAAGGGTTGGAAGGGACCTCAGCAAGCCATCTAGTCCAAACCCCTGCTCAGAACAGGACCAGCCCCAACTACATCATCCCATCCAAGGTTTTGCCTACCTGGGTCTTAAAACCCTCCAAGGATGGAGACTCCACCACCTCTCTGGGTAACCTGTTCCAGTGCTTCACCACCCCCCTAGTGAGAAAGTTTTTTCCTAGTATTAAACCTCAACTTCCCTTGCTACAACTTGAGCCCATTGCTCCTTGTTCTGTCATCTGTACCACTAAGAACAGTCCAGCTCCATCCTCTTCGCAACGTCCCTGCAGGGAGTCGAAGGCTGCTATCAAATCCCCTCCTCGTAAGTGCAGTTCCCTCAGCCTGTCCTCAAGTTATGTACTCCAACTCCCAAGACATTTTCATTGCCCTCCGCTGGAGTCTCTCCAATTTGTCCACATCCTTTCTGTAATGGGGGCCCCAAAACTAGACAGAGGACTCCAGATGTGGCCTCCCCAGTGCTGAATAGAGGGGAACAAACACCTCCCTCCATTTGCTGGCAGCACTCCTACCAACACAGCCCAGGATGCTGTCAGTCTTCTTGGCAGCAAGGGCACACTGCTGGCTCCTGTTCAGCTTCTTGTCCACTGTCCCCCTAGGTCCTTTTCTGCAGATCTGCTGCCCAGCCAGCACCGATGCATAGGACTATTCTCTCCTAAGTACAGGACTTTGCACTTCTCCTTATTGAACATCATAAGATTTAAGTCCAATCCTCCAATTTGTCAAGGCCTCTCTGAATCCTAGCCCTACCCTCCAGCATATCTACCACTCCCCTCAGCTTGGTGTTATCCTTTAGGAGGCAAACGAAGAATAAAGTTTTGGAGTGTCATTGTGACCTGTTGTAACCCTGTCATTAAATGTAGCAACCATGGCTAATTTAGACTGTGATAATGCTAAAATGTCTTGAAATCCTACTGTGCATACACACACGTTGACACAGAATCAAGTGGGGTTGGAAGGGAGCTGCAGAGGTGTCATCAAGTCAAACTCCCTGCCTGAGACAGAATCAGCCCTATCCAAACCATGCTACACAAAGCCATAATCTAAATTCTTTGTAAAACTACCACTGACCCTGACACAACAGAAGACATCAAACCCAAACCTGCCCCAGGTAAAGTAGAAGCTATCAACCAACGTCCTGCTCCTTGTTGAGATCCCAGGTAAAGACCATGCCTCTGCTACGCAGGAAGGCAACTGCCACCCAGTCCGTACCAATCTGACTGTGGCCCAAAATGTAGCAGTTGGTCTGACCTTGAGCAGAGGGGCAAGACCCTCTAGCCAAGAACCTCTGGCTTTAAGTCCTAGCAGCATTGGCACAACCCAGTCAAAATTCCCAGCCTTGGCTGCAGCCAACATCTAATGCTTAAACTGCAGGCACAATACTGCAGGTGCTTTACTTGGCAGTGGGGGAAAATTACAGACAAGAGTGAAGTTATCTCTGTCAGCATTTGCAAAACCAGGGCCTCCTTTGAAACCAGCTGCCAAAAGCCTGCATAGCAGGCAGTACACAGAGGAGGAGGAGGAGGAGGCGGCGGCGGTGGCGGCTGTAATAAAGTAATCAGTTGTGTGAGCTAATGTCTGACTTAACTGTTGTGAATCATTTTTCTTCCTATAAGTATCAGCTCAACCTAACTGGCTTATTAGTGTAAGCTGGATTGATTAGCTTTGTTTTGTTCTTAGGCAGCACTGAAGTCCATGATCTCATGGGATTCAGAAGAAGATAGGGTAGTGGTTTGGAGGATTAGCTGAAGAAGGGCATTCTGTGCCTTAGAATTTGATTGGAAACAGCAGTGAAAGAAGCACTCTTGAATATCTAAGACCACTGTAAATGGCAGAGGAGGGCAGGGTGGCACCTTAGACACTGACTGGTTCAGAGAGGCACACGATTTCATAAGAGACAGCCTATTTTGTCCGAAACTAGAGGGTGGAATGAAGGCAGCCTAGACAACATTGGAAGAGACAAGCAAACATGGGGAGCAGCAGAGTTGCAAAAAGATAAAATAAATACATTTACATTTATTATAATTGTGCTTCTCATAAATAGTTCAGACATAGAAACAAGTAGATGCTCATAGAAAGGAATTGGCCATTTCAAGACACAAGTTGGATTTGCCTGCAGACACGAACTGTCTAGTGACTGAGCAAGACACTTGGCTTGCGGGGATGGATAAATCCCTTTTTGCACACAGTACAAAGGGAAGGTTAAAAAGGATGACAGGCTATTAATAGGCCACACAGCAACATTTAGCATGAGGAGGAGAGAAGAGGAAGCTGTGAACATGTGTGTTCTATGGTGGGTTGGCAAGTGTGCTTTACACAACCGTACATCTGCTGATTTGAACAACTGAGTACGTGGCTTGCCTCATTTTTTTCCCCTCCAAAACATATTACAGAAGGAAACCACACTAGGATGCTCTAAAAGAATGTGAGCTCTTCTTTGCAATCTTCACCAGCATCAGTAGTAGAAGCACCCAAATGCAGCCACCACACAGAACAGACTGTCCTGGGGGGAAAAAAACAACCAGACAATAGGGTTTTAAGTCAGCAGTCACAGAGAAGCCCAACTAAAAAGCAGAACAGAAAGTTCCCAAGGCTTTTTGCATGAGAAAGCCCATTTCAAAAAGTATCCACGGCAGATGTATGGGAGTGCGGAGAGATCAACTTTTCTTCCCATTGCATTAAGAACTTAAGTTCTAATGGAAGATTCAGACACGAGTACGTTAAACGATCCTGAACAATTCTTATAGCAACTTCGCATGCCAGGTTTTCACCTGACTTTAGTCAATCCACTAAAATCTCAGACATTATCATCATTAGCTGTGCCCAAGCTACACTGACTTCATATGAACAGCTGAATTCTACCTCTGGGTGCATGTTTGAAGGTACTGAGAGTACTGTGTGTACCTCCCACGTCTTACTAATCCTTGGGTGACACAACAAGAGCTCTGCCAGCAGAGCTGTTGAAGGGTGACACATCCCATTGCTGAGGCAGATCCCTGGCAAAACCTTGTGTGTGGATACAGCTCTGCTGCAGAATCTCCTCCCCCCATATCACAGCCGAGAAAAAGCCCTTGGGAATAGATCAGCGCCCCCACTCTCCTCCTGCAAAAAAGAAAAGGCTTACATTCATGAAGACGTCATGTGCATAGCTGTCTGTGTCAGCGTCCCAGAAGCATCGGGCAGCCATGCTAAACAAATAAACCAAGACAAAACCATTAACAAGATAGACTGCGGCATCAAGAGAGATATCATAGTGGAGTCCCTGTGAAGACCAATATTCTTTAAACAAGCAGGACGGGAAGTTGCCTTTTGGGCCATCGAGTCCAGTGACTTGCTGTTGTGCGCGATGCCAACAGATAACCCCCTTCAAAATGTGACCCACCTCCAGTCTGGTTTCTTACCCCTGCTGCCCCCTCAGAGCTGCTGTTCTAGATCTTCACTGTTCTGATTGTTAGGAACCTGCTTCTAATTTCCAGCCAAAAATTATTCCCAGCCAGTTTCTATCTACTTTTGGCTGAAATATCCCTCCTCTCTCCCCAATGTGTACCCCCTTGATATATTTGGAAAAAGCAGTTAGATCCCTTCTCATCCTTCTTTTTTCCAGATTAAACACACCAAGCACTTTTAGTTTCCACCTATAGGATAGGCTCTTCTACTGGAAATACTTTGACTGAGGGTGGTTTGACTGGAACAGACTACCTAGAGAAACTGTGGAATCTCCATCCTTGGACGTTTTCAAGAGCAGATTAGACAGACACTTGGCTAGGATGGGTTAGTCAGGAATAATGCTGCTGTGAGCAGGTGGCTGGACTAGATGACCCAATGAGGTTCCTTCCAGCCCTACTTTCCTATGATCCCAGAAAGACATGTGTCCTTACAGCTGCAAGGCACTGAGGGCTCACTGGCATCCTGTGACTAACACATACACCCACCTCCCTCTTCTCAGTCTTTTACAACTGCTGAGCTTCCAGTTTATACCAGTGATACACAGATATGCTGCTGCACAGAGACGCAGCACATACAGATTACCTGGTTCTTGGGCTGTTCCAGCCAGTTTTCTTAGCTCAGCACCAGAGCCAGAACCTTACTATGACATCAGGTAGAAACTTTCCTCTGATTGCAGACACCTGTGGCTAGCTTGGCAGATGCTCATCATCCACAGCTGGGACTGGGACTAAAAAGGCAGCATAGTATATTGGGTGCAGGGCTCTTTAGGCACTTTAATCAGCTAAATAGGAGCCGAAAACTTTTAAATATTTAACACTTAATATAATTCTTTCCCAGCTGCTTAACAAGAAATTATATTGGGCTTTACATTTCTAACTCCAGCACAGAGAACAGTTAGAAGCAATTCCTGAGGAGAACAACCAAAGCAAAAACACTTGTAATGTGCAACACTTACTTCACCCCTTCACCTCTTTGCTCTCCAATCACAACCTGCACCACCATTTTGTACCTGTCAAACCCCTTCTCTGAAAAAGAAAAGTAAAGATTACAAAGAAATAAAATTCAAAATTTAAAAGAGGCTGAGAATTCTACTACAGAGGTTGCAAAGGCAGAATTATTTATTTTGTAGCTAGAAAGCTTTAGCATCTTATGGGTGGTAAGAGGAATGCAACTGATGAAGCATAAAGTTGCCTACCAGTCTTATTTTCATAAATGCTAATCACCCATTCACTTTAACAGGACATTGAAGCAACTAATGTTTAGTGCCTTAACAGGACATTGAAGTGACTAGTGCCTCCCACAAAACAAATCAAAGAGGAAAGTTCCCAAACAGCCACAATAAATGTAAACATTCCACTTTTATATCTTTCAAGGATTTAAAGATGCCCACAAGAGCCATTAAAACAAGCATCTCTGTGGAAAGGAGGCTGTTACATGAAATGAATCCAAAGGGATTCAGGCAATTTCACTGATTTTAAAATTAGTCTAATCCACAGGATGTTTCCTCCTGTTTCTGGCGCACAGAATGCCTTGAAGATTCCCACTGTAGTATTAAAGACCTCTCAAAAGCAGGTGTAGGTCTGAGCGATGTGCTTGCAAAAGCACCTGGGTCTCTTTTAAAAGAAGAGCAACGATGTACCCTCAGATCATGGGTAATCTCCACTTTGGACAAGGAAACTTGCCAGGAACCCAAAGGCCAGAACAAATTTGCCTTAAATAGAACAAAAAAAGATTGCCTCTGTCTTTCACTCAGGCAGGGTCCCATGAAAGCTTCAGCAGGCTATAGTTCATTTTTGTCTCCCACTTCAGGGAACGGGGGTCCTGTGAGCTGGACTGGGCTTCTTCCTCTGCAGGGCATTATATTTATATATTTAGATATAAATAGAGATTCTAGAGAGAGAGAGAGGTAGATTTTAAAGCCTTGCACTCACGTCCTGGATGTTTAGATTGCATGCGTTTTGCACTCACAGGCACACATGCACGCACTCACCCCCTTAATATGAATCTCTTGAGTAGGGAGTTAATAAACTGTGGTCAGTGCAGGTACTTGCAATGTTTCGGTTGTTCCTGCCACTGCAGCCAGCAGAGGGAGCACAACCCCGTTCCCTGATGAATGCAAAGATCACTGATAATGATCATGAAATTATCACTGATCAGTGATAATGCTGAATCCCCTACCAGGGCTTTGGAAATGTTTTAATGGGTCCTCAAATAATTACAAGTTACAACTACAGTATGTCCTCATGCTGTAGCATGGGCTCAGTGTGGCAGTCTCACAGCCCATGCCTGCAATTTACACTCCTCCTCATATCCTACACTCTTTCCAATCCTCTTTCGGGCCTGCACCCACTGGGTCCCGTTCTGATCCCCTATTACAATAGGGTTTACATGACAGCAAACCAGAAGCAATTTTACTGAGGGTAGGAGGAGCATGATCTGTCCCTTGTCTCTTTCCACACCCTCTCATTCCCCTCTCTCATGGGAATCCGGTCTGCATAACCACATTTGTCTGTCTCAACTTGATTTTAAGTTGCTCCTTGCAGGGGGCAACTCCACCGAACACCCTGCCCATGGATGGGAATTTATTGAGCAATGCTAGGTTATGGGCAGTGAGTGATCAATGCAGAGGTTTAGGGAAAGAGGGAGTCAATACCTGTCAGAGGCAGAGGGCCAGCTCAGTAAGGAGAGAAGCTTATCCCTATCAATCCTCATTACCTTTCAGCCTGTCTTTAATTGTCTCAGATAATTGCTTTGTGAGCTGCGGTGTCTCCTCCGGGTTGTACTGCACATTGGCTAGCTCCTCCTTCAGTATAGCATGGATGCACTCTTTTACTGCCGAAGACCTGAATCTGGAGGTGGACAAAGGCCAACAAAGTTCACACCTGGCCTCGACAAAAGCACCGCCACATAAGAGGAAACAAAGTTTCCACTTCTGTCAGGTGCCAGCATGGAATCGCGAGGGAAGCCGGATGCCCAGCCTCGCCATGCAGCCCCTGGCAGTCGGGGTTGTACGGAAACCAGGCCTGGCTGTGAGATCGCGCCTGTCTCCCCTGTGCTTGGAGGTCACTTGTACACCCCTTCCCTTCCCTGTACGCTGCAGGGGGGTGTCCCCCCTTTCCCTTTGGCCCCCCACAAGGTGCTCTGTGCGCCAGCATTTCTCAATTTGTGGGTCATGCCCAAAACCGGGTCGCAAGAATATTCAAAAGGGTCGCGAGGGACTTCCAGGAAAGCACAGGGTGTCCTCCTGCCAGTAACCTGGCCTGCAAGGGGCTGCTTGGGCCCACACATGTGGAGCCAGGCAGGGTCGTGGGAGCAGGTAAGTGTCTGGGGAGTGAGGGGGGGGGCGGGGTGCAGGGCTTTTCCTGGAAGTCCCTCGCCACCCTTTCGAATATTCCGCCTGGGGGAAAGTGGCTCAGTGCTGAGACTGCCGTCAGGGCAGGGGAGGAAGGTGCTCCACCCCACAGATTACCCCTCCCTACCCCAGGGGCACTTCCCCCCAACCCTGCCGTGTCACTCTGCCCAATGGGCCCCTCCTCCTCCCCAAATCCCATCCCCATCAGTTCCCCCCTACCCTAGGGGCCCTTCTCCCCACAAGCTCACCCTCTAGGGGCCCCTCCCCCCATGAGCTCAACCCAGGGGCCCCTCCTCCTCCAGCCCAAACTCCAAGGGGCCCCTCCCCTCAGTGCACCCCCCCCAGCGGCCCCTCCCCCCATGAGCTCACCCTCTAGGGGCCCCTCTCCCTCCAGCCCACTCCCCCCAGGGGCCCTCCCCCCCATGACCTCACCCCCCAGTCCAAACCCCGAGGGACCCCTCTCCCCAGCGCACCCCCAACTCCAGGTGCCCCAACGACCCCTCTCCCATGAGCTCACCCTCTAGGGGCCCCTCCCCCCCAGCCCATTCCCTGCGGGGCTCCTCCCCCGCAGCCCGGGCGCTCACTTGCGCTGGCCGGCGGGCCGCAGGCTGTACGTGTTCTCGGCCGCGGACTCCAGCCCCAGCTCCCCCATGGCCCCGGGCCCTCACACCGTTGCCACGGCAACACGACCCATTTCCCCCTTGCCCAGCCTCAGCTCACTTCCGCTTCCGGGTTCCCCGTTTCCTCCGTCACGTGACGAGAGCGCAGCCCCGCTGGGCCCCCCCCCCCGCCTCGGGGGAGCGCATGCGCGGTGCTGCCCACGTGCGGGGCACGAGAGGGGCCTGGCTGCGCACGGCGGCGGCCCCTGGCGGCGGGCGGGGGCGCTGCGGCTGGGTTGGGCACGTGCCCCTGCCCGGGCTCCACTTGCCCTCGCCTGCCTGCCCGGGGTGCAGCCACGCCGGCTTGCCCGCCCCTGGTTCGCGCAGGCCTCCACGGGCAGCGGCCGCTCGCTCCTTGTTGGAGGGCCAGGGCTCGCTGCTCGGCATTGCCCTTGCATCGGCACACCAATTGTTACCCTTCGACCACTGCTCCTGTCCTTGCTTTTGTTATTATTTGTCCCGAGTGAGCTGCAACAAGTCATTAGTAGCCCCCCAGTGCTAAGGGGCATAAGGGTGGGCCACCCGGAAAATGGCCAGACCAACTTTTAGCATGTTCATTTATATAACCAACAAATGCACAATTGTCATGCCAGTTAAAACTAATAGCTATAGTTAAAACTGTGTAGCTATTTTTTTAATTGCATACCTAGCTAAATGAACGTGCTAAAAGTTGGTCTGGCCATGGCCTGGGTGGCCCACCCAGTTCCGCAGCCTATGCTAAAGAGGCTTTATTGTTTCCTTCGTTGGAGCCTGGGTCAGTGATTTCCCCCGGCGTGTGAAAAATCTTGTCCCTCGCCCGGTCATGCTATCAAGCAGAGGGTCAATGGGCAGCGTCCACTGGCTCCTCGGGCTTGTTTGCAGGCCAGTGGGGGCTGATCAGTGCTCTCTGCCTGGAGTCCCCCTTGCATGGGTGCACTCATTGTTACCCTTTGGCTGCCACGGCTGTCCCTGGTTTCATTATTACTTGTCCCAAGTAATCTCTAACAGGTCCTTAGTGCTTTCCCAGTACTAAAGGAGCTTTATAATTTCCTTGGTGGGTACCCGAGCCCATGATTTTCCTTGACATGTTGAAAGTCCTGTCCCTAGTCTGGTGACATTTCCAGGCAGAAGGTCAATGGGCAGGGTCTACTGCCTCCTCAGACTTGTCCGATCTCACAAGGTCCCTTCCAGGCCTAAACTTCTGTGAGTCTCCGAGGGCCGGTGGGCACCGGGTGGTGCTCTCTGCTCAGTGCCGCCCCCCAACCCTGGAAGCAAGTGCAGGTGTTAGGGGTAACAGGTTGCAGATGCTGTCTGTGGGCTAATGCAAAAGGGGGTTGGTTGGTCGTCATCGGAGATGCCTCACAGCCATGTGCAATAGAGGATACCCCCTCTGAACTCCAGCCAGGTGAACCGCCATTCATTTTTCTTGTCCTACAACAGGATTCTTCCTTTTGGTCCCAAACCACTTGCTGCTCTGCAGCTGCAGCCTCTCATACAGCTCCCAAAGGAGCTTCCTTCTGGCCGTCAACGAGGTGCTGCAGTCTGGGAAAACAGGAGGGAAATGCGAGATCTTAATCGTGAAAGAGCAGGGTGATGCTGAAGAGGCCTTTGCTTTCCCCTTGTCTTTGATCGAGCAGGCAGGAACACAGTGTGAAGACATGCAATCTCGCAGCCAGGTGCCTTGTGGGAAGCTCGCACACAAAACACCTACTCGTGATGTTTTTTTCTCTCATTACAGTGCATGAAGCAGCACGTGGAAATTATAGCCTGGCAGCTCAGAAAGCTCTATCTCATCTCATCTCGAGCACGTGCTCTGCAATTTGCTTTTTTATACACCAGCTTGTTACCATCCTCCTAGGCGAGTTGTCGGGGGTGGGGGGACAGCCTGAGCATGGGTGGGAGTCGGGATTCCTGGGTTCTGCTCCCACCTCTGACACGGTGCGTGACCCTCTCGGGTCCCGTCCTCTCGGTTTGCTCTGTCTGCCCCAGGAGATGTGTACTTGCATTGTGAAGGGCTGGGGAGGAAGTGCGCAAAGTGCATTGGAAGCAGGAAGGGTTGTAGAGGAAGTGGCGGTGCTGGGTGGGTAGGGTTAGAAGACCTGAATAGTAAGATGTAAGAATAGGGAAGCAAACTTCTTGCTTTTCCTTTATGAATAGCCCACCCCAGACCTAGAAATCCCTGAAGTATCTGCTGGATAACTTCAGGCTTTGGGGAACCAGGCTGCTTTTCACTATCAAGGAACCCCTGAGCCATGTGGGGAGCAGATATGACATCGGACGTGTCCATATGGGAAAGGTCTACACAGCCCATGTCCAGAGCTTTGGGCGTTTCACCTCCCATTGGCTTCAGAGCTGGAGGGGCTCAGCAGTGTCCAGGATTAGACCTCTACAAAGCAAACATGGCAGGAATTTTCTTGAGGGAGGTAGCCCAGATGTGGTAAAAGCTGGCTTTGCAAGGGTCCCTGCTCATCAATAGCCCTTTTGTTGGGGAGTCTAGAACAGCTTCACCCTGTTTTACTGTGCTGGGTGTGTCACTACATCCCTCTGATCCCAGGAGCAGTTCAGTCTGATTCACCACAACCAAGATAGTTTCACGGGAGTTGAGATGCCTCGGCCAGTGATCGCAGCCAGTGCCGGGAAAGAGCAGTGCTCGCGGGTCATGCCTCTGTTTCCTCGCTCCTTACTCAATTGGCCAAGAGAGCGTTAGCTCAGAGAAATGGCGCAGGGATATAGAGATTTGAATCTGAACTCTATGCAACTCTCCATACAAAGGCACAGGGGTGCGAGGCCGGAGCGTCCCTCGATTTTGAGGGGCCCGCGTCCTCCAGAGAGACCTGTCTAACAGCACTGACCGTTTTGGTCCTCGTCCCATCTAACCCCTGTCCTCCTCATTACTCTGGGATTATTCTGATTTTCGCCAGGCAGAGGTGTCACTTCCAGCTTGCAGGTCACAGCAGTGAGTTTCCTTCCCGGTTCTGGCTGCAAGGCAGAGCAGAGCATGTGAGAAAGCTTCATGAGTCAGGGGCTGGTTGTATCTCCGAGGGCAAGAGTGAGCGAGGAGCCGGATAAGGAGTTGTGCAGTAATTAAATAACAAACCACGGCAATTAGCAGCAGCCCCATGTTCCATCACACCTCCTCCTCGTATCACCCGCACACACACCTGTATTACTGGAAATGCAGTGCCATAATATGCCCCATTGGAACTTGCTTAGTTGTTTTTAGCAGGGTTTTTTTGTTTAGTTTTCGTTTAAAGGAGTCAGCTCATTATTCTTACAAAAGGGGAAGTGACTGCAGCAGAAGCGGTGATGGTGAGAGATACAGGCTCCTTGCTGAGAAGTTATCCAGGAAGAGGAGCTATTCACAGGCCTTTCCATTTCTTTGCTGTGCAAATCAAAGCTGCTCACATATGCTACCCCTGAATGGAGTCAGCTGCACCCAGGGCTTCTGGTTTTTAAAGCCTGGTTTCCCCATTGACTGAGCTAGAGGAGCATGTTGATTCATGCAGAGGCAGTAGCATATCTGCAGGCAATCAAGAGCAGCCTGAGTGCCAGGCTATGTGAACGGGGTTTTTACCAAACACAAGTGGCTTGGGTCTGGTTTTCTGTTTCAGAGCAGTATATAGAGGTGGAGAAGCATAGACAGGCCCTCTGTGTTCACATCCCAAATAGCACAGCTTTTTCCCTACAGCATGGTGGGAAATGACTGCAAGGGATACCAGGTTTCGTGGTGCGAGAGAGGGCAAGGGTGGAATGGGAGATCACGGGCAAGGGATGGTGCGGCCACAGCTCGAAGCTGACGGTATGGTCCATGACACGGTCCATCTCACTAGGACAGAGACGGACCGTAGTCTACAGCTGCAAGGTGTAGGTAGGACCCGGCGTGCTTGGTGCATGCTCTTCCTCCCAGCCAGGCTGTATCTGCATTCGTGCTCACGGACGGAGGAACAAGAGGAGCTCAAGGATCCTGCCCTCGGACAGGGCGTGGAGAGGGAGCAGAGCCCGGCCAGCTCCACACGTACAAGGGAAATGGCTGATGGAGCCATGCTACAGCCTCTCCCTTTCTCCAGCCCTGGCCTGTCTATAGGGTCCTCCACAGGCCCCACATCTCTGCCTCCACACCCTATATACAGACTTCTTCTATACTGCCTGCCTGGGCAGGAGTTGACCTATGGGCTTTTCTTAAAATACTTCAGCTGAGGTATGAACCATCCTGCTCTTTCCCTAACCCAGCTGCTCATGCAAGCCCTGCTTCCTTCCTCATCCCTATTCTTGCCTGCAATGAGCGGTTTTTTGCAGGCGTCCTCAAGGAGATTATCATCACGCAGCCCAGCTCATGCAACGACCTTCCACAAAGCTCACATCCTGCTTCCTTTTTTATTTATCTTGTTACAACCACTGTCTTGCTTGCATTTCCGATGTGCAGCTGGTGACGCTTTTCAGAAGCGGTCTCCAAGGACATTTCCTGACGCATGTAAAATGTAGCCACTGCTAAAATGCAACCAGCTCTGGGGTGGAGCAAGGCACAAGTGCTAAACCATGCTTTGTAATGTGGGGTGGAAACTGCTGGTAGCAGCATAGGGGCTTCAAGCAGCTGTATTACCCAAGGGGGATTTGGCTGGGATCCTGCAGTTCATATACTAATTTTGCAAAAAAACACCCAGAGTGGCATCTTCAGTGACCACAATGATGGTGATATCCATCATGCAGCACCAAAGATGTCATCAGTGACAGCACAGCACCCTCTGTTCCCATGGTAGGCAGCCTCAAACGATAAAAAGCCACATGTCCACTTTCCCAGGGCATGGCTTGCATAGTGGAGACATCGGTTCTTGGAAGTTCCCGGTGTCGGAGCCATTCGGATGCCTGGGGCTGTTTGTTTGTTTGTCGGTGTCTTGTGGTCCTGGGCTGGCGTGTTTTGTGCATACAGGACAGCCTGTGCCTGGCATCACCCTGTACGATCTTGTGTTTCACATACGAGCCCACGCTTTTCCTTGTCAGATAATGACTAATGACCTTTTTCTTTATCGGCAGCAGATCTGAGTATGTGAGCTTTGAAAGCACAGCTCTGCCATGATAGCTCATTAGTGAGGTGCCAGGGTGCCGAAATGAGCCTGCAGCACACCAGTACCCACTACTGGCCAGAGGCCAAACTGCTTGCCCCTCAAATCCAGGGGGCCGGGATTTTTGGAGCAGAGGAGTTGGGAATCTGAGGTGGCCACCAGCAGCGGGTGTTTCTCAGGGTGCAAGATCTGGACGCTGTCCCTGCTGACCGCGCCGAATCCTCGGTGGTGGCAGCACTGCTGTGACTTGCAGCGTGGTGCAGATGTGATGCTTGCCAACTGATTTGTTTCCAGATGCTCACTCATAAATGCCCCAGTTGAGGTTTGTCAGGAAAGGTCATGATAGCTCAGCCTAAAGGAATTTTTGCTTCATAATCTGCCCAAACTACCTGAACCTAACCTACCCAATGAGGTTATGTACAAGTTCCCTTGGGAAAGTAGTGTACAGTCATATAGATGTCACTGCTTGCATCTTTCTCGCCTTCACAAGCAGATAATTAGTATGGTGCCTGTATAAGCCCTGGGTGATACAAAATGCATAATGGCACGGCACCTGCTTGAAAGAGTTGAGCAATTTAAACCAACCAAGGAAACAGAGGGGAAGTGGCCTGTGGAAAGCTGTGCAACCGGTTGGCAGTGAAACCAGGAACAGAAGCCATCTCTCCCGAGTCCCGGTTGAGCCTCCTTTTCGATGCACTCGCCATGTTCCCCACAATTTATGAAATAAATGATGCCCTGTTTGCTTCAGGCGTGTGAGTGACGTGAGAAGGCAGGGCTCTTGCTGGATCCCCTGCCTGCCTTAGTGAAGCTTGGCGTTCTTTGAAATCAGTCCCTTTCTCTGAGCGGGGTGGGTTTCATGTTCACGTGCCCGGGGCTGGCTTCCAGCTTGGAGAAGTCTGTTATCACCACACCGCTGCTGAAAAGCAGGAGCCAGATTTCTAGGTATGGCACAAGCCTTTGCAATGCAAGCCTTTGCACTCGAGTGGTGTTGGTATGAAACCCGCTGGGCTCACAGTTCCAGATGCCACATGTCTCAGTGAGGCGACGTTCTTGTCTCTGCCTGTACCACACATGACGTATCTGAAAACCCATTCAATGACCACAAAATGAACAGAGGAAACTGCCTGCCCGAAGCCATCATTAGATATGCAGCATTTGAGAGAAAACTTTGCCTTACTGGAAGGGTCAGGCTGATTTTAAGCCCTGAGGTCTGCCTTTTCATAGGCATCAATGATCTTTTTCCTATAGTAGAGGTTTGCCTTGTGATCTTTGCAAGTGGAGATCTAAGCTTCTGCTCTTCACGCCAGTGGCAGCTGCTTCTCAGTGGTGTGGCCATCCTAGAGACCAAATCCCATCCATCTTGCATGCATTAAAATCCACAGACATATACAGTCCACAAGATAAATTGCCAGGAGAGAAGAAACAGGCCTGCGTGGCATGTGAAAGGCTTGGAGGTCTTTCAAGAGGAAAGAGAGAAGTATAAAAGGACCTCAGGCAGGTTCGCACACTGGGGCAGCACAACAGGTTGGTACCACACGCCCAGTCTAAGCCCAGATTCAGGCCCAGATCCTCACCGGGTTTGCATTTCAGTGGGTGTTAGATAGGAGTTGGGGGTTTTATTATCTTTGAGGATCTGGGTCTCCAGATTTTCAGGCCGGGCCTAGGTTCTGTGCCTTCAGAAGAGGAAGCAATTCCTTCTTTTACTGCCACCTCATTTGGGTTGTCTGCCTCAATCCTGACTGGGGTCTTTAGAGGTTATTGCAATATTATGATTAATGGAACCCTTCTGCTGGGCACCGGTCAGCAGCAAAATGGGTCGGGTTCACATTTTGGGGCAGCTTATAGCTTATACCAGTGGCTCGAGCCCCCACCCAGAAACCTGGCAACACTAAATTTTCTGGGGTGTCCCATATGAACAAAAGTCTCTGCTTGCAAGCAGTGTAAATGCAACCCTCCATATTTATTAGAGAATTAAAAAAAAAAGAAAGAAAACACTAAATATAATTTTAAAACACTATTAACTATAAAACAAAGTCTGTAGGTGGCACTCTCTCGGGGAGGCGTCACCCATGCCCAGGCACCCTGGGACTTGGGGCTCCCCAGTGGGTAGTTTCAGGGGCCTGCACCCCTATACCTGCCCTTCAGCAATGGGCTGGAGAGTGGGGAGTCCTGAGCTGCTCCATGAGTTCGCTGCTCGAGGGTGCAGGTCCTTCTGCATTGCAAAGGGCTCCATTGCTCCTGGAGAAGTGGTAGAGCACCAACCTCCACTTCTGCATGGTGGTTTGGAGGGGTTAACTGTGGCGTTCATCAATGCACTGCCCCCCAAAATTCCTAGTCCCAATCCCAACTCGGTTGGGTGGAAAATAATAAAGAAAACTGGAAGAAAAGGTCAGGCCTATCTTGGCGTGGGCCTCAACTACAACTAGCGCTCAACCATGCTGCTTGGCTGGGACATAAATTACAAAAGGGACAAAAGGCGGCCCAGGCATAGCTCACTGGGCTGGAACAGGGCAGCAAAAGCCGGCCAGGCCTATACTCCACTTAGGGTTGCCAACTCTGTTTGAATCTATTTTGGGGGGTTTTATCACATGATGTAAGGACATTAATGACTGATCTACTGGACTGTACTTAGGAAGGCAAACGCACATGACTACTACCTTTTAAAAACCCACTGGACTAGTGTATAATTTGGATTCAACATTTAATATTTATTTTCATGAATGCCCTCTCATTTCTCTCCCGGTTGACTCTCAGAAAACTCCTAGAGATTTATATCTAATTCCTGGAGACTCCCAGGCAATCCTGGAGGGTTGACAACCCTAATTGCATGGAGGCCTGGATCAATGACAAAAAGTACCTGGTCTTCTCCCAGCTCAAACCATGGCAGGCTTCACCCTGGTTCAAACCTGCCAGCCAGACATATGGCTGGGGTTCAGCCACACAGCTGTGAAACGCAATAGCTGTGAAGGAGCCAAAAAAAAAAAAAAAAAAGCCAAGGCCTATGGCTGCAGCTTGGGCAGTCTCAGCTACACCACAATGCTGAGACAATGCAATTATAAAACAAAGGGGGCCAGGCCCATGTGGCCAGTAATTGCCCGGACCCCATTTCTGGTCAGTCTGCTCCAGGGATTAATACCCCCATGGTATTATCCCACTCAAAGCTTGTGTGGCCAAAACTGCCAGGACTCCATGCCTGATCATTTGCTCCAGAGATGAATACCCCCATAGTAGATTAGGAGTAAGAGGGAGGGAATTAGGGTCTCAAACTCCGAGACAGACTTTCTCTCCCTGTAGCTCAATGCTTTTGCTCGCCTCTCCAGTGAAAGGGGGCAGGGGGAGATCCCCTCTCCTGGGGAGCAGTTTTTCTGGCTCCCAAATCAGCTCTTAGCAGCTGCAGGAGAAAGAGAGAAAAACCCTAGTCGAGTTGTTCTTATATACCTGGTGTGACATCACCCACGCCTTGTCCAATGAGGGAGTGCCACGCTCCAGTCTCTTTTTCAACCAATCTGCCTGAGACGTCTTTGCTCCCCCTGGCCAATGAGGCCAGAGGCTTTCGAATCTTTGGCCCAGATATAGGCTCCAGCTTTCCACGTGCAGAGCACATGGCCCGAACAGCAGGGGCCATTTTGCCCGCATTAAAACACCTGCACACAACCCCCCCAAATACACAACCACCAAAAGCACCCATTTTACCATCCACAACTCAAGTGTGCGTGGGTGTTACATTAATAATAACAGCTCTGCCGTAGCTCTGTGGTTGGATAGGTTTGGATAGGTAGGCCTCATAACTGGCTGAATTCATTATTACCGCAGGCTAATTGAATAATATGACATTCTTTGTTAATTTGGCATTTAGGCATTTTAAGGACAGAAATGCTCCATGCCCCTTGGCCTTGCATTTAGTTTTGCTACTGGGCTTAGTTTTGCCATGGGGTCAGAGGCAGGTTATGTAAAGCTGCTGCAGAACCCAAATTTCTGAGAAATGTTTGAAAGGCACTGAGCTTTCTGTGCATTTATTTGCAAACACTGTTAATCATTTCCTGTTCCTGCCCCAGCCACTGCTGCTTACGGTGCCTAGCTGAATTTGCATCAAGGAATCCCATTTTGGAAAGGATTTGCACATTGGCGACGCATAGGGGGTGCACGCGGGTGCACATGCACCCCCCGAGATCGGCCGTGCACCCCCTGGAAGCGCCAGCTGTGAAACTGGAAGTGCACGTCCTGTTTCACTGCTGGCTCGGCGATTGGCAATTGGCTGCTGGGGGACTCCCCGGCTAGCAATCAGCCGCTGGGGGACTCCCCCTCCCTGTGGGTGATCTGGTGCCCCCCGCAAATTCGGGAGGCACCAGTCGCCCATGGATTTGTGCAATGCTGTTTTCAGGGATCTTACAGTCCTCAAGTCTCTCCCTGTCCCTGAGCTTTTCCAGTGGCAGTGAACAGGGATGCAGGACGAGGCCTCCGCTTTCAAGCTAGGCTGAGAAGATGTTGGATGAAAGTAATGCTGAAGTTTGGTTGGGCCCCTCAAGATAGCTTCTTGGCCTTTCTGGGTCAGATCAAGTGTAGATGGGGGTCAAATGAATTCCCAGACTGTCTGGCTAGGGAGCTGCACATAAGGTACCAGTCCAGTGGAAATCAAGAGGTCCTGGAGCTGAATGACATGGAAACTAGGTAGAGACGAGACTGGATTTGGCCTTTAATTGGAAAGGATTTGGAAATGGAGCTCAGTTGAAGTATACATGTACCAAAAATGTCATTGCTCTCCCCAAATTCTGTGATTTTGATCCTCTTTCAGAAATATCCGGAATGGTTTTGCCTATCCTGAGCCTGTTCCCAACTCTTTGCAATGAGTGTGAAGGGACCAGGGCTGGTGAGCATGGCAGGGGGTAGCTGGATGCAATGGTGAGTGTGAACGTGGAGAAATTTGGGTTCTCATCCAACTCCCACTGAAGCCAGTGAGACTTTGAGGGCCACTTGGGTTTGATCCAGCCCTGAGAGCGTGCGCCCTGGTTTTCACACTTCCTTTGCTGGTGGAGACCAAAGAATGGCAGGCGCTCTCCTAATTACAGTCAGGGCTTTGTCAGTGCATTACAGTCAGTAGACAGAGTCCATGGATTAACAGTGAAATACTATCTTATCCTAATGATAATTACAGAGAAGCACAGTGCAACCTGTTCGGCTGTTAGAACTGGCTGGATTTTTTTAAACAATGTTTCAGAAAAATGACTTTTTTGCCAAAAAATGTCAGTGTTAGAGTTTTTCTGGTTTTATTTATTAAAGAAAACTGGAAAAAAATCAGTTGCTTTTTTGGGCTGCCTTTTTTCCTCCCTCCCCAGTGTTTTTATGTTGTTTCTCTTTTAATAGTCGGAAAAAAGTAAAAGTGGACAAAAGGTAAAACAGAGAGCAAAAGGAAAAGAGGGAACTGGTAGTTTTCTAGTCTGAGATCTCTTGGTAGAAAAGGTTGCAAGTGCTTTGTCTTTCATTCGGCAATGAGCTGTATTCTCTCTCATTCTCTGCTTTGTACCGCAGCTGCCCCTGTATCATTTTAAATTTTAGTCCTTTACTGCTATAATAGGTTTCCAATGACCAGCTGTGGTCATTGCCTGAGGAAGGACTTCCCAGTTGGCCAAATGCAGCAAAACCAGCATGTATTGCCCATTATTCTGTTTGCTGCTATTATTATTCTGTTAGCTGCTATTCTACCAGTTTTGATTTGGCAGGTCAAAGTCTGCTCTGTGTCACCAGCATCAAACCCGGATAGAAATCCACTGAGTTTAGTGCAGTGGTGCGCAGTAATGTGTGTGAGAGGAAAAAAAGGTTAGGTCAAGTCTTGTCAAACACCTTAATTAAAAGGCTGTTAAGGGTTGTTAATCATAAATACTCCTCGGAGCTGATTGCTTCTGCCTGGTGATGGAAGGTAATGTGGTGATGCCCCCAAAAGAATTAAAGCACCATTTATGACAAGTGACGAGCAGTGATCACCTCTGTCAAGTCTGCACAGTCTGCTTTCTTCCCCGGAGGCCTAATACCTGGTAAGAAAGTCTGCCAGCTGTTTGCTGAGCCCAACTTATCTTCGGTGATATACTCAGTAGACTTGATTTTACCAAGAATACCAGATGTTTCTGAAGGGCACAGCAGTAACCTCTGGGTAATACTGCGCTGGAGCTCTTAGAATAACACTAAGCTATTTGTACCCAATCTGCACGATCTGCAGTGTTAGCAGTTCCACTGTTATCTGTGTAGGTGTGTTTATAGTTCTCGTGTGCTGATTAAATATAGCTCTTTGTGAGCGATAGCTGGTCTGTGCTGATCGGTGGTTCTGTCTGCCCTGGGATGGGGCCATTGAACCTTGATGCAACCAATACGAGGGTAGTCTGCCTACTCCAAACCTTTGCGGACCTCTGGTCTCCTCACTATATGGGGCATTGCCTAAGGACCAAATAGATGGAGCCTTGCTCTGTCCTCTCCCCTTTGGGGCCTTGATCTGTCCTCTCCCCTTTGGAGGGAAGGCAGAAATGATGGAGGAGCTACCAGGCCAACGTGTGCTTTCAGGTCCCCTATTGTAAGACGGGTTCAGTGGAAGTTGCCCCTCTCTTGGGGACACGGGTTGTGAAGCTAAATTTCCTAATGCTTACAGGATGGTGCCAGAGAAGGAAAAGCCAATGTCAGGTGCGTGGGAAATTCTTCGTCCTACCATGTCATTGCAGGCTCATGTTCATCTTGGGGGTCATCATTGACCACAAGATGAACATGAGCCTGCAATGCGATGCTGCAGCTAGGAAACCGACCAAAACGCTGGCTTGTATCCATAGTTGCTTCTCGAGCAAATCCCGGGACGTCATTCTCCCCTTGTCCTCGGCCTTGGTGAGGCCGCAGCAGGAGTACTGTGCCCAGTTTTGGGCTCCACAATTCAAAGAGGATGTGGAGAAGCTTGAGAGAGTCCAGAGGAGAGCCACGCGCATGATCAGAGGTCAGGAAAACAGATCTTACGATGACAGGCTGAGAGCCATGGGGCTCTTTAGCCTGGAAAAGCGCAGGCTCAGGGGTGATCTGGTGGCCACCTACAAGTTTATCAGGGGTGACCACCAGGATCTGGGGGAACGTTTGTTCACCAGAGCGCCCCAAGGGATGATGAAGTCGAACAGTCATAAACTACTACAAGACCGTTTCAGGCTGGACATAAGGAAAAATTTCTTTCCTGTCCAAGCCCCCAAGGTCTGGGACAGTCTGCCAGCGGAGGTGGTTCAAGCACCTACATTGAGCACCTTCAAGAGTAAATTGGATGCTTATCTTGCTGGGATCCTATGACCCCAGCTGACTTCCTGCCCTTTGGGCAAGGGCTGGACTCGATGATCTCCCGAGGTCCCTTCCAGCCCTGATGTCTATGAAATCTATGAAATCCATGAATGTCATGCCCCTGCACAGTCAGCATTTACTGGAAGTAGCAAAGGTAGTTGACAAAGTCTTCTTCTCTGAAGACCTCGAGTTTCCACCGGTCTCTAGGACAAGGCCTATGACGTGCAGTGGAGCTGCATTGATTCCACCTAATGGAAACACATGGCTTCACCTGAAGGATGGGCCATAGCCATCCCTTTTCCACTGATGGTTGTAGGTTCACATTGTTATATAGAAGAGATGAAAGCCAATGAGTTCTGGTCACCAAACCTCCTTCTGTTCCCTCTCAGACAAGCCGGTCGCTGCTTCCCTGCATGGCTGTTCCCACTGCTGTTCCCTCACTCCAAAACCAATCTCGTTTTCTAAAATAAAAGACCGGGGCGGGGGGAGTGGTTCTTCTCGAAATGAGCCACACTTTCCAGTGCTCGCAATCCTGGGAGCGGGAAGTCAGATGCCATCAGCATCTCTCTGGAGAGCTCCATGACCCATGCTTGCCTGCAGTTTCTTCTTTAAATACCCATTATTCTGAAACCTCACCTGCATTTCCTGTTCTGATAACGAGCCTGTTCTGAAAACAAGCAGGAGCACAGCAGTGAGCCTTCTCGATTATCACGGCAGCGATCTGGAGCTGCAGGTGCTGGGTGCTCCTCAGGAAGTGCTCAGCGTTGGGTAGGATGGGGTCCCAGCAGCAGCCAACTGTCGTCGCTGCAGGATTCTGAGAATTATTTTTAGCTTTTTACTTGGCTTTGTTATATTTTTAACTCAACCGCCTTGCGGACTGCGGGCCCGATCCAAAGCCTGCTGGAAGCAATGGAAAGATTACCAGCAAGAATGATTGCATCCATCCCTAAATACGCAGTCCTTTGTGTACTTGCTAAATGGAAAGGATGCTCCATGGAGGAGTTTTAGAAGAACACCCAACCTCGGCATGGTTGTGTAGGGCCGGGGAGAGGCCTTGATGTCTGGGATTGCCTCGCAACAACCAAGGGCATGAACCTTCAATGCCACATGCTCAATTTAATGGCGTTTCATACTTGTTTGGGGGTGGAAGGGACCTTGCCGATCATCAGGTTCAGCCCCCCTGCACTTGGGCAGTTTGAGGCTGAAAGATAAGGCCAAACCAACAGGAGATGCAACGTGACACCAGAGCCGTAGGGCTCCATTTGCTTGCTCCAGGCTAGAGGGTGGCCCAGCTACGTATTTCTTTTTTAAAATGATAATGGAAAAGAAAATATTTTGTGCTGGAAGTGAAGCGTTCATATGTTTGGGGATGCGTGATAGACTGTCCATCTTGGAGTGTGATCAGAGGGCTTTTAGTTTAGATGGGAGGTAAGCAGCTAAGTGCAGGGAAAAGATTTGCATTGCAGACAGGTCCAGCAAGGGCCAGAGGCCTTGGTGCCTGCCATGCAGACAGTACAGCTTCAGATCCGTTTTTGGAAGTCATTCTCGCTTTGGTTTCAAGTGATCGGGAGCAAAATAAAAGCAGGGGTGGCTTGCCAGAGCATGGGTCTTGCTGGAATCGGATGGAACTTGAACTTCAAAAATTCCAAGTTTGGGTTTAAATTTAGAAGCCGACACTTTCGACGGGACTTTACTGAGTTTCCCTTCCCTCTGCTGAAACCCGCCCCTGTGCTCCTTATTTTTAGAACATGTATCACCCATCTTGCTCCAGCTTGACTCATGTTCACGCCTGTCCGTGCAGCACTCTCATGTCACAATGCAGGTGCCCTGCAAGAGATGCAAGCGAGCCCATTGCTCCTGACGGACGTGCAATGCTCATCCCAGCTTCTGCATTGCCTTCCATTTACAGGTGCCAGCACTGCTCTGCAAGCATGAGCTAACCCTGCTGCACCCATCGAAAGCACAGCTAGCAAGATAAAGCACCTCTCAAGCAGAGGGGCCTCAAAGCGCTCTGCAAACTGTGCAGTTCTCTTTGTGAGCAACATCAAATAGCAGCAATGGGACACTTGAATGAGCATGCAGGCGTATAACTGGGCTCAGGGAGGTTTCAGGGAGACAGTCCCATGTGTTGGCTGTGCACAGCAACCGCTCGGCTCCCACTGCACCGATGGAAGCCCATACCTGATTTTTAGGCATGGGAAAACGAAGGGTTTTTTTAGAGGGTGCCTGTCCCCCAACCCCGGTATGTGGGCATACCCAAATCCTGCTACAGAAGGATTGAAGGGAAGCAAAGTAGGACTACCTGAGGTAGGCATTAACTGAACCCGGGGATTAACACTTCTGCTCTGTGGAAAAAAATACACCAAGGACATCATTGACCACAGGATTTCAGTTGACGCCTCACCCAGATGACAGAGCCAGAAAAGCAGAAGCGGTGAGGGGAAGGCAAGCCTCAGAGCGAGACGGTGACATTTCAGATCTGTTCTTGGCCCCTTGCCCCTGAAGCTGGCATGCGCTGCAGCCCTGCCTCCCCCACACGGGCACACGCACGCTGGCTTTTTGATCACCAGGCTCACATTTAGTACAATCAGACATTTTTCCACAGCTAACAAAGTGTAATCAAAGGAAGTTTTTTGGAGTGGGTGGCAACTGAAAGTCTGGTGTTCTGGTGAGATTTGCCTCCATCGTGTTTCGCAGCATGTCAAGGACATTTCTCCTTTGCCTCAGAGAAAGTATGTCCTTGTTCCATTCAGCTCTCTGGATTTGGGCAGGAAAGTGGGAAAGGCATAGAGAAGGGTGGGAAGGGTGGGCAGCTGCTGCAGAAGAGGAGGAAAGCTGCCACCGGGGCTTCGGTATAACATTGCACAGGGGTTACAGGAGCCGTTGGTGGGTTTGATGTATTCGTGGAGGGGCATCCCCCCAGACTCAGTGCCTGGGTAGGACTGGGTATACCTATAGCAGCAGGACATGGGCTGCCACGGGTCCTGGGCTTTACCTGTGGCAGGTTCAGGTGTCAGGTGAGTGTTGTGTCAGGGTTGAGGTTTGTCTTAGCTAGAGTTTAGGTGATGAATTTGTCTGGGATAGGCACGATCCTGCCTTGGGCAGGGGGTTGGACTAGACCAATGGTTTTCAACGTGTGGTTCGCAGACCCCTGGAGCTCCGCAGACTTGTCTAAGAGGTCCACGAAAGATCACGATGATCAATCAAATGTATGTGAATGCCCACACTTACAATTCAAAGGGACCCGCAGCTCTGTTAAAAATGAATGCGGGTCTGCAAATGAAAAAAGGTTGGAAACCATTGGACTAGATGACTTCTGGATGTCCCTTGCAGACCTACTTCCCTCCGTCTGTGTCTATGTCTATGAACAGCAAAAATCTACAACTCTTGGTTCAGAGATGATCCCTTTTACTAGACCAACTGAGAAAGTGCAAAAAAAGAAAAAAAAGGAAATTTTTCTGCAAGCTTTCGGGTTCCCATGCGCTTCATCAGGCTCAGGGAAAGGTAAAGATGGTAAAAAGTTCCCACAGGTGGGAAATAAACTTCATTTTTGTACACATCCATGTCTATGAAGCACTGCCAGTTGCTAGACTCTTTAAAAGAGCATCGACTATTAATGTACGAGTTGATGCTTGGAAGACTGGACAATGCAGCCCCACTCAGTCAGCTGATTGATCGGCACTATAAAACCTCATAATCGCTAATGAGGTAAAGTGTACACCCCTGCGTCCTGGGCTGTTGTGGGCTGCAGCATATTCTTATGGAGGAAGCACAACACAGATCATTGCATGACCCCCTCTTAGCGTTAACCGGGTTATAACCCAGGGTCTGATCAAACGGGCCCGATCAAGTGCACTTGGGCAGAACTCAAAACCAGGAGCACTAAGAAAAGTGCGGTACCAGACAGGCACAGCATTATACCAGCAGCTACCTGGCATTTTACAGGAGGAACTGATTGAAAAAGGCCATTGATCAGCAGACTCTTAATGAAAGCAACCAGGCAGACTTGTATCATAGCTAAGAGAGTATTAGGAGAGCTGGGCCAGCTTCTTAGACTAACACTGAATGCTGATCCTAATGAAAGTCTGAGCTTCAGTAGGTATTAGGGCTGAACAAGGGTTAGTTCCTGCCCTTGTACCATCCTCATATACCCAGATGGTGACTTTTCCTAGCTTGCTGCCTGCTCCCAGTGCTACGTCTCTCCTGTTGTGCTCCAAGAGGCAGGATTCAGGCTTCTGCCTGGGCAAAAGCAGAAGATGGCCTGTCTCCCCTTCTCCCGCATGCACCTGAGGGCCCGTGTAACCAGATGAATGTTGGCCTGAGTCATGGCTGCCTGCGTGAAGTCCAAATTAATGTCTTGCTTGGGGAATTTTCATGGAAGAATGGAAACTGCTCTTGGAGCAGCCGTCATCAGACCTCATGGGCATCTGGTTGCCCTGTGGGGAGGATTTTAGCCAGCATGATCCTATGCAAGGTTGCCTTCATGCACTTTTCTCAGCTGAATTCAAGATCCCACTCCCTAATAGCACTTGTGGTCTTTCCAGATGTCATAACGTCCATCCAAGTAAAGGCGCTGTGCTAGGGTTGATGCATGGAAGGGGCGGGTAGGCGAGAAATCCGGTGGAAAGCAGAGCTGGTTGCATATTTTCCATCGTTTCCATGGCAGATGGCTTTGCAGGAGGATGGCCGTGTCTGCGCAAAAAACTTTCTGTGTTTGCGGCAAAAGTTCAAGTTTCATTTTAACATCAGAGCTCAATGCCAGAAATTTTCCAGGGTACAGATTTGTGATGGAAACTCAAGAAACTCCAACAAATTTTTGCTTTTTGGGGGCAATAACTGATTTCCTGTTCTTTGCCTTCTTGTAGGCAGACACATCCAAAGCAGAAGGAGCTTCTTTTTAAGGTTATGGAGAGCAACACCCCCCCCCCCCAAAAAAAAAAAAAACTCAAGAGACTTGTCTTTCACCTGGGGTTTGAGTTGAACATGGCAGAAAGGTCATGAGAATGCCTGACTTCAGAAAGTTTCCGCTTTAAGGTGGCTGAAATTTAACGCAAACGGAAAACAAGATTTACTGAGACGGGCCCTGAAGCACTAGCCTGGATAGACTCGGTTTGGCCTCAGAGCTGAAATCTTCCCCCGTTAGCCCATTAGCAATTGATTCACCCAGCTGCTGACACTATCCTGCTGCTATATTGCATTGTGTTACTTGAACTAACCATTATAATGCCCTGCATTGAGGACACATGGAAATTTGCTAAATCGTAGTGACAAAACACCAGCCCATTCATTAATTTTTCCCCTGACACTTTCTGAAAGCCCTAGCATCATGAGATTCCGTTCAAGAGGAGCAGGAAGAACCAGAGAAATGGGTGGTTTCATCACTGTTTATTTCCTTTGCAAATATTAGTCACAGCGGCTGGGTAAAATGACAGACCGAAGATGGTGCAGGTCACCAGACTAAGCATTTCTCATGGGTTTTCTCAGATGTTTCTGCTTGTGGCATCTCAATCAAGTCCAGCTCCTGGCCAAACCAGCCTCAGGGAGAGAGGAACAGGGGAGAAACCCCTGCTCAGACCCTGTTCCTTGTCCCTTCTGCAAGTGAGAGAGGAACAAGGGATGGGACAAAGCGGTGGTCAGGCTCTGCTCACTCTCCCTTTCAGCATCCACTGCCTACCCCCATGTGACATAGGAGACTGGGCAAGATGGACCTATGGTGTGACCCAGCCAGGGGCAGGTCTTGTGTTCTTATGTAGTTGAGGTCTTTGTTTCAGACAGGATGATGAGCAATTTGGAGATGGTCTGACTAGAAAGATGAGACACAAGCCCCATGCACATGCTAAAAATTATTGCTTAGGTCCTCTTTGTGCGTGCCCAGGAATGCTCTCAGATCCATCGTGGTTGCTATCCTGGCCCAGTGGCCTTAGGGTAGTGGGGCTCTGGGGAAGAGAGTCATTCGGGGCCCCTTAGAGGCTTAACTAGCATGACTTAGAAGCAAGTAGGGCATTTGTTGCAAAATTTTGGGGCCCCCTAAAGTGTGGAGCCCTGGGAGGTCACCTCCCTTAAGGCCACCACTGCCTGGCCAGCTGCCCACAAGACTTATTTTTAACTGTGAGCTTTGTTCAGAGTGGGAGCTATCACTCCCCACACGCCATGCACTGCACGTTCACTGTCCCGGTCCCGTGCAATGACAGTGAGGAAGAAGAAAGTGATGGTGATGAAGCCGTCTCCAGTAGCTGCCTGCTGCCACGCATGGAGTAGTAGCAGGAACAGGAGGATGTGGCTCCTAGTCATGCCCGTGCTTTCCAGTCCTCTAGTGGCAAGTCACAGTTGTGCAGGTCAAGAGATCTTAACATGTGAGTGCTCTAAACCCATTATAAAATTAAAACCGTTCAACATTTCACAGCACTGTAATGTGGCACAACACCCACAGCCTTGGGATGCCACGTCCCATAGCCTTGGGATGCCCATAGCCTTGGGATGCCACCTGTAGCCTGGGACCCATAGCCATGTCTTGGGATCACCAGAGATGAGGTCTAGACATCCCTTTTCTTTCTTTCTTTCTTTCTTGGTCTGGCCAATTCCTGGTGGGCTAGGCCAAGATGGCCACCCTGAAGAGCCGGCGAAACCGGCTCACCGGGGCTGGGATGCAGGGCGCCCTGCAGCTCTTCCACCTGCTGGTGCGGGCCTGCCTCTCTCTTGAATTCGAGCGTGCGGTCCTCTGGCGGACGGTGTCCACCTTTGAGGAACGCTGGGCCGTCGACGGGGCACTGTGCCGAGTCGAGGCGGGACGCCTGCTCCTTGCCTCTGACACCACCAGCTTCTCAAGGTGCGGAGGCGCACCCAGCAAGCTGGGACCTTGGGCTTTGTCCAGGCGGGCTGACCCCGATGTCCTGAGGCCCCCCGGGTGTTCCCCCTGGCAAGAACTGTATATATGTACATATGTGAATACTTCTTTTGTTCTTTGTGTTTTTTTTGTCTTTTTGTCTAACGTGTGCGGGCAGGCCTTGCAGGCCATGAGCCCAGGCCTTGTCCTCGAGGCCCAGATCCTCAGACCACACTGTACATCATTTTTACTGCCCACCATTTGTCACCCTTCCCGGAATAAACATCTCTTAAAAGTCAAAAGTCTTTCTTTCTTTCTTTCTACAGTTCGGTCCAAGGATCTGGGCCTTGAGGCAAGGCCTGGGCTTATCTGGGCAGAAGGGGCAGGCCGCCAAGGCCACCGGGTCCAGGTGGCGCACAAAGGTGCCAGTGGCCAGGATGCCGTGCACCAGTCTCCACTGGTGGTCGCCGGTCTTCTTGGCGGTGGGCGCCCTGTAGAGCGGGCGCCACGCTGGGGTCCCGGGCCACGCCAGGTGCCACTGCCCACGTGTAGAGTCCCTTCCGGGGCGGCGTGCCAAAGGGGCAGCCGCTCTTGCTGCTGGGGGGCACAGGGAGCCTGAGCAGTGTGTTGGGCCGGTCAGCCAGCTCGCTGGCCACCGCTGGGATGACCGGCAGTGGTGGGAAGGCGTCACCTGTGGGGTCTGCGGCGGGGAGGGCCTGGCGAGCCTGGAGGTAGCCTTCCAGGCATTGCACGTTTGAATCCAGCCCATGTAGGCCATGACGCAAAGTGACCGTGAACTAATGCCTAATCTGACTTTGTTGGCCTCCGTTGCATGTTCAGTGGACAAGTTTCTCTATCACACCAGCAATTTCAGCAGTTCTCCGTGGGGCAGGCCAGGATTGAACGGTCCCTGGAGGCTATTCGCCCCTAGAAGCAACCCCCGGAGGACCAGGTCTTGGGATAAAGCGAGGCCTCCAGCCTCTGGGGCTTTCTGCCCAGGTGCTTTCACTAGCCCTGCAATGAGTCAGAATAAATAATCCATATTAAAGTCTTTGCACAGCCACGAGCCAGCAGCACAATGTGAGCACGACCCGTTGCATTGCACAGAAAAGGGCCTCTGCAGCCCGCTGCCGCCTTTCCTTGTGGTCTCGTGCTTCAGACCCTTACGGCGAGGCTGCTGCCTCTCTTCTCTGGGTCGGGTGAACGATGCGTGGGAACGTGGTGCGGGGAGGGGGCCGGGGCCAGGTGGAGGCGCAGCTGCCAGGCTGCGTTGGAGGAGGAAGCAGGGGGCGGATGGCAGGGAGGATTTCCCTCCTCAGCCGCGATGGGCACGTTTCATTTCCATTCCTGCCTCTGCTGCACACAGTCGGAGGCAAGCAGCTGCCACGCTGGCGCCGGGGTCGCCGTGACGCAAAGCCCCCACTGCAGCGAGGCACGAAGGGACCCCACGGGGACACAGGCGCCCCCGCCACGCCGCCTGGGCCCAGCCGCTTGGATTGCGCTCGCTGCAGCCCACGGGTGGACCCCGTCGCAGCTCGTGGCCTCTCAGAAACAGCCATGGAGAGACTACCTGTTATCGTGGCCGGCGTCTGCATGCTGCTGCTATGCTGCACGCCGGGGCTGCTGCTCTCCCAGCTCGGTACGTAGCTGTGCGGTGCGGCCCATGAACTTGTGCCCCGTGGCAAAGGTTTGCTTGGCCCCGAGCTTTGCCAGCTGTAGAGGGAGAGATGGTACCTAGGAGGCTGAGAAGCCAGATTGACGTGCTGGGCTTGATGGAGGGGGGCAAAATGCCGGGATAGACACAAACCTGAGTATTGGGAGCAGCGGTGGGGCCAGTCTGTAGCAAGGCTCGCGTTGAATCTGTCAGGAGCGGGGTGGTGGGACGAAGGCTTCATCCCTCACTTTGGACTCTCAGCCATCTCGTTTGGTTGGGGGCACTAATTCCCCCTCCGCAGAGACCTCATCTCTGTGGTCCAGGCCCACGGACCCTCGCTGTGCGGGGCACCGTTGAGAGAAAGACGCGTGGTGGGTGACGATGGGGTGCAGGGATAAGAGCAAGGATCTTGCGGGGCTTTGTTCCCGGCTCTGCCAGGGACTCGCTTCCTGTCCCCGCGCTCCACCTTTAGAGGAAGGTTAATGGGTCTGGTTTACTTTTATAAAGGGCAAGGAAGAAATGCTTGAAGTGATGTGGAAGTGCAAAGATACGAGTCGGCAAGTCGCTGACAGCCTGTGCTACGGAGAGCGTAAAAACTCAGGTCTGAAAGTCACTGTCCGGCTTGTAAGAGGAGCAGAGGGGGGACGAATGAGCTGAATGCATCCAGAAAGGCAGGAATTGTTTTCAGTGGAGTGGGCTCTAAATTTATCGAATCACAGAAAATTAGGCTTGGTTTTGGCCAAACTGGCCCAAGTGTTTTCCAGAATGAGCTGTTTTGGATGTTGAGCTGAGAGGGCGGGTGGAAAACAATGCCTCTCTCTGTGATGTGTCCTAAAAAGCTGAGGCATTGCCCCTGTCACGCATCCCCTGTGAAGAGTCAAAAAAAAGCCAAAAAAGAAAAAAGCCACAGCACATGTAAAATTGGCAACAGCAGCACAGTCCAAGCAAGCTCCTTTGCCTCACAGAAAACTGCACTCGCGCCTCATCACCATGCCCTGAGCTCTTAATTCATAACCATAGAGCTGCGATTTCACGGCAGACCCATGGTCCGTCAATTCTCAGATCTAATCGAGGAAGCCCTACCGCACTCCTGGACGGTTCATGGTCCCAGAGTTGCTTTCCTTGCTCATCTGAACTTGCTTAGAAAATGAAAGAGTTTTCTGTGCCAACAATGCAGGTTGTTTCTGTGCCAAGACTGCACTTGAGAGTTGGGGGTTTGTCTATGAGAAGGCCATGCAGGTTTTACCCAAGGGGCCATTTGAGGGGAAACCAGTTGGTTTCATGGACTCCTGCAAATAACCTGGGAAATTACCTTTTTTTTTTACAGGGAAACTGAATTACCATTAATTTAACATGTCTTGCCAGCCATGTGAAAGATGTGGTTTGGAGTCAGACTTTCAAATACTCTAAACTATAGGGGTTCACACCCATCTCTAATCTAGACAGATAGACAGACATATAGACAGACAGATAGATTTTTAAGGTTGGAAGAGATCTCCATAGATCATCGAGTCCGACCCTCTGCCCTGGGCAGGAAAGAGCGCTGGGGTCAGATGACCCCAGCCAGGTGCTTGTCCGGTCTCCTCTTGAAGACCTCCAAGTTCCTTAGCTAGATAGATAGACAGACAGACAGATATTGGGGTGCCTATGGTGCTGATGAATAGATAAAGTACAAGGGGAAAGGCCTGAGAATCTTATTATCAACAATTAATGATGGCAATTGAGGGCTAGATCATGGATTATGATAGGGGACAGTTCCTAATATGAATGTAACAGCATGGACTTCAGTCCCTGGAAGCAGAGCGTCTGCAACCTGTCCTCATGTTTAAAAAGCTCCTTTCTGTGCTTCCAGCAATTAGCCCGCAAAGTTCATAAGCAGCTAAAAAGGAGGAACAAAATAGATAATGTCAAATATTAATCACGTACTGGCAGCAGCTGACTCTGATGCATCGCAGCAATCCTTCAGACAGTGAAATTGTCCTTTTGCTCAAGTCCATGCAGATAAATTTGGCCTGTTATATTCAACCTGCCGGTGGCTCCTATCAGTGAACCCAGGGGTGCTTGTCAAAGCACTCTGGGCTGATTTTCTTCTTCTCTGTGTTGATAAAACTCAATGTCTTCAACAGGGCGATTCCTCATTGCATTTGGGGTGGGAGTGGGCAGAGTCAGGCGAGCAGTCCTTTACCTTGCTGTCCGTAAGGCCTAGGGTGTTAGGGGGGATGCGAACACCTCCCATGTGCTGTGCCAGACATATGTGATGCACGGACCATTTGCATTGCAACAGGCCTGCAAAGCTAGGCGTGCCGACAGCCTGATGACCCCACCTTGTGCCTAGCCCACCAAAATGCCCAGGCTGCTGGCTCGCCAGTGTTTATCCTCTGGGCTTCCATGCCCAAGCACTTAGAACAGCTTTCCCCAGATAATAAAGCCCCTTTCTCTGATTGCATTGATGTCAATAAGGGGTGGATTCAAGCAGAACAGATGATGGGGAAGGAGCATTTCACAGCCAGGCAATGGCCTGTTCTAATCACAGCCCAAGACCTCCTGAGGTCCCTCCCAACCCTCATTTTCTATGATTCATCCCATGGGCAGACCTGGGGTTTGGAAAAATGGGTGCAGGCACTGTGGCACAGTGTGGCAGCAAGAGCAACCCCATTTTTCTCCAGGGAAAGAGAAGCTAGAAACTTTAGTGATGGGGGGCAGGGGGGTTGGGTTGGGGAGGTAGCGCTATATTATCCAGGTGGAGAAGAAAATAAAAAAAGTTTCAGTTCATTGCAATGTGCTGTAGGAGAGACCAGAAGAGGACAGAAGCTGAAGGGAAAGGACGTGGTGACCTCAGGCCAGGTCCTAGTGGGCAGATCTCCGTGCCGCCTTGGAAACACTGGCTGGCAGTCCCAGGGGAGTGGGTAAGGGCTGTCTTTGTGATGGCCTTATCCTTTCGTGATGAAGAGGAGAGTGGTTGCTTGTTCCCTGTGGGTACAGGAGGAAGGATGGGAAGAAATACCAGCTGGGCACTGCATTATACCAGCAGCTATGTGACATTTTACAGGAGGCACTCATTGAAAAAGGCCATTGATCAGGAAACTATTCACAAAGACACCCAGGCATAATTAAAAGAGCATTAAGAGAGTTGGGCCAACTTAACACTGAACACCTGACCCTAATAAAAGTCTGAGTTTCAACAGGTATCAGGGATGCGCAAGAGTTAGTTCCTACCAGCCTCATATACCCAGATGATGGTGACTATTCCTAGCTTGCTGCCTGCTCCCAGGGCTATGTCTTTTCCCTTGTGCTCAAAGAGGCAGGATTCAGGCTTCTAGCTCGGCAAGAGCAGAAGATAGCAGGAATAGAAGACATCAGCTTTCCTGGCAGCAAAGCATTTGTGGTTTGGATAACGGGAAGAAGCTTTCTAATTGCAAGTGCAACAAAACTCCAGAACAGGTTACCAGGGGAGCCTGCAAAATCTTCTTCACTGGAGGTTTTTAGGAATAGGCCAGACAAACTCTTCCTCAGGGCAGGGGGTTGGGAGCTGGGATAGAGGATCTTTTCAGGTCCCTTCCCGTCTTGGATTTCTATAAATCTGTGATTTAATGATGATTCGACTCCCCCCTCCTATCTGTAGGGGCGGCTTGTCCAGATTTAGACACATTAATCATCCTGTTAATGAGGGGTTTAGCGATGCTTGATGAAGACAACATTTTCTTTGTTAATAATAATCATCCTTCTCATTCAAAATGTGCTCCTGTGGAGGAGTAGGATTAATCAGGAGGCTCTTTCTCTCTCTGAGCAAACAGGCATGGCTGTTTATGGTGTGCTGTGCTCTGTACATGTCCTTAGGGATCAGGGCATAGTGATGGCAACGATGACTGTGTCATGGAACAGGACCCTGAAATTATGTGAGAGCGAGAAGACAGATTGACTGGATCATGGCTTGAGTTAGGAAGCCAAGTGACAAATAGACGCCTGATGCATGTAAATCATTAGACAGGCAACAGCAAGTAGCATGTAGGCAGTAATGAGTGGAACAAGAACTATACCGAGGGTTTTTTAGAAACACTCATAAAAAGAAGGTGGGAAGTTATAATTGGCTTATCAAAGGAGGACAGAAAAGAGAAAAGCGGAGTCTAGTTTTAACCGCAAAGGAACAGGCTATTTGCACAAAGTACGTGGATGCAAAGATAAGTGGTAGGAGATCAGAACGTAGCCTACACAGTTGGCCCTCTCAGACACTCGGTTGTCTTGCAGGTCATATTGCAGATGCATTGTACTCACCAGAGAAGAGTACAGAGCACAGCCTGACAAAGTTTGCAATATTGTGCCCTAAGAAGCTGGCAAGGAATGAGGGCCACAAGTAGGAGAGATGCATTGACAAAGCCCTGGCTGGGATGATGTAGTTGGGGCTGCTCCTGCTTGGAGCAGGGGGTTGGACTAGGTGTGACCTCCTGAGGTCCCTTCAGCCCTCATTTGTTATGATTTTATGATTACAAAGTCTGGCCAGACACAGTGTGCAGAGGATAGCAGTGAAATATGGGGTTTGCCATTTGTTAATGTTTAAAGTGCTTCCTTGTGGGTTCTTCCTTTCCATGGGGATGAAAAGATTCAGTGAAAGTGCAAGGAAAGGTGGAGCTCAATTACGATAGAAATGGAGGGGAAATAATTCTAGCTGCTTGTGACGGGCTGGGATTTTGTGCAGCAGCATTTTGGTGATTGGAAATTTGGCTCTATGATTAGCCGGGCGAAGCAGGGTGATTCTATAATCCTAAGAAGGGAAGTTTAGGTTAGATATTGGGGGAAAACTTTCTCACTGGGAGGGTAGTAAAGCACTGGAACAGGCTACCCAGAGAGGTGGGGGAGTCTCCATCCTTGGAGGTTTTGAAGACCCGGGTAGACAAAGCCTTGGCTGGGATGATGGAGTTGGGGCTGGTCCTGCTTGGAGCAGGGGGTTGGACTAGATCCTTTCCAGCACTCATTTTCTGTGATTCTCTGTTTCTAAGGTGATAACTTTCCAAACACACGTCTAAGTTAGCCCCTCCTTAGTGACTCTGTTCCCCCACAAATCTTGAATGCTGGAGGGATCATGGTAATAAGGGATGTTATTTCAGAAATGTCCAGGATGGGCGCAATGAAGAATCATGATGCTAACCATTGCGAAGATAGTACCATGGCAGTCCCCCCCCCCCCCACAGGCTGCAGTCTAGTTCAGGACAAGATGCAACAGGTGGATGAGACAGACATGGGAGGTAGGCACGGGAGCAGTAGCACATGGTAGGACAAGGTGTTCAAAAGTGCATGGGAAATGTGGGCACCAATTTGGGACCTGGCAAAGACCTGATCATCGGAGGGAATATGCAGCATGTTCTAGAGATCAGTCCCCTTGAAGAGGCTTGGATGTGGTAGCTCGGGAGACCCCTTCCAGCCCTGTGTTCCTCTGTCTGTAGCAGGGCACCAGGGAGCACTTTGAAAGCCCCGTCCATAATGCATATCTGTGTCAAGTCTGTCTGCCTGCCTAACTCTGATACATCACTTGTTTGCACCCTTTAATGAGGACACAGCAAGGTTGTCACATCACCCACTTCCCATTGTGTTTGACCACATCTTTGCAGCTGAAGTCAGCATTAATTCTGCGAGCTGGAGAAGGGTGCCACAGACCCTGAGTCCTGAAGTGGAGGCATCACTCTCTGTGGCTACTATATGGATGGTGTGGCTACAACTCAAAAGTCTGCAGGGCCAGCTATGGCAAGAGGCACAGCGGGGTGACAGATGAGACACAAGCATCTCATCTGTCCAGTTAGCAGCGTGAGCCACTGCGGGCAGGCAGTGAACGTGATGAGGCTGAGGATGGGCTTGCTACTCCTGCACACACCCTGTTGTGAATCACCGCTGTTCATTTCACCCATGTGTTGGTTTCACTTGCTGACTCTCGGGAGCAGAGTCAGAGAAATGATGACTAACATATAATAAAAATAGTTCCTAATTTTCATACAAGACACAGGCAGGTTGGAAGTTCCTCTGGGGCTAATTGCGGGGAACTGAGAACAGAATTTGACTCGGTACCGTATTGAATAGAACAGTTATTACTGATGCCGAAATGCTCTTTGTTTAGCTCAGGGTCTGGCTGCAACCATTCCTTTGATTTCAGGGGAGTTAAGTCACAGAGACTTTGTCTCTTTGTTCAGTACCTCCAGAAGGATACAGCCCCTGCCGCATACAACTTCCAATCCAGGAGGCAGAGACAAGAGGTCATGCAGACACCTTTTAATTCAGGCCCAGATTTGTAAAAGTAACTAGTGATTTTATATGTCTCAGCTGCCACATTCAGGGAACAGGAGCTCTATGGGGCAGTGAGGTCTAGCTCAAGCCAAGGTCCTTGTGATCTTCTTAGGGACAGGCTTGCAAGCACTGAGCTCCTAGAGTTGGGACCAGCTTTTCAGAAGAGCCCAGTTGCTACTCAGTGGGTGTGTCTACACATGCATTTGCACCAGCTTAAATTTACTGCACAGTAAGTTGGAATAGGCTGGCATCTACACATGCTGGCATTAAAGCACATTAATGCTGTGCGTGGACTGACTTGGGACTAAAGCTAGTCCCAAGTCAGTCCACACACACAGTGTCACTGCACACTAAGGCATCTACACATGCCTTACGGCGCAGTAACTAATTGAGCGTAAATAGGATACCTGCATGATGCAGGTCTTCCATTTACACTCAAGTTGGCGTAAGTCGCTATATTTACTGCGCAGTATGGGCATGCACATGCAGACATTCACCTGTACTGTGCAGCAATTTCAGTTACTGTGCACGTGTAGACACACCCAGTAAGGAGTCCTTTGGTCTCTAAATCTGGAGGGAAGCTGCAGCTTTTGCCACTCTCTTAGGATCTGTGTGGTCCTAGTATTACTAAAAATGTTAGAAAGTCAAGAGGCAAAATGCACAGGCTGTGTAATATCCAAAGGAAGGATTATCCCAGATACCAAAGGTCTGGGTGCTCCTGTGCATTTAAGCACAGTACTCAGACTCCATCCGCTTTTGTGCTTGAATAAAACAATCACCATGAATGAACCCGTGCCAGCCCCTTTCAGCATCACAGGGCTTTACCCCCCCCCCCCGAGGCACAGGCCAGAGATCGGAGGTGGCCTCCTAGGCAGGGCTTCCAAGTGCCGGAGAGCTTTTGCAAACTTATCCCCTATGCCTAAAGAAGGGTGACTTTGCTCAAAAGCTTTCAAATAAAGACTTTGTTTTGCAAACATCTAGTTGGTCTAATAAAAGATATCGCCTCTAGCACAAATTCTGATTCCTCAGAGCAGGAGACACTGGGATGAGTTGCACTTTCTTTGATCCAACACAGACAGTGTTAACCAGGCTGAAGCACGGTTTGAGTCCATGGGTATATACCACATCCGTTGGCCACATCCTTCCATCTGCCTCTAAGAGTGGGTAGATAATTTAGGCCAAAGCTGTGTCCGCACACACACTGGTCAAGGGCTGTCTGTGGTCTTCTCTATTTTATAGCTCCCTATACAATGCAGTCCTTCATTTAAGACTGGGATCTCCAGGACCCTTAGCAAGAGTCCACTGTGAAATGTTCCCATGAGGCAGATCAGTGAGCTGGCTGGTAACTGAGCCCTGTTCTTTTTTTTGTTTCTGAAACAGTGACTTTTCATCCACCCACATTAGTCAGACAAGAAGGGGACACCGCCTCCTTCTTCTGCAACATTTCCAGGAGAAAATTCCAAGCAGTGGATGATAACTTGAACTGGTACAAAGCGACCAACGGCACCCAATCCCTAAAAATTGCTGGGCTTCAAGGGAATAAGAAAGAAATCAAGACAGCAAAATACCACCTCATCAACCATACATCTGCAATTGAGATGAAGCTTTTGAACCTGCAGAAGAATGACACGGGCTTGTACTTTTGCGGGCTGATAACTTTCTCTCCATCTCACAAAGTGATAGAAAGCAACCGGTCCATGCTCACAGTAACAGGTTTGTTTCAAAGATACGGTCATGAAGTGTCTTGGGTCTCTGGCTGTGGTTACCCTCTACTGAACGGGATCGCAGCTGGGGGGAATTGGCCCTGCGTTGCTAGCAGAGGCTGCAGGCAGACATACCTTGAAAAGGGTTTGAAATGGGAAATGGCCTTGCTGCTCTAGAAAATGCATCTGCAGGTTCAATAACTGTTATGCCTGTCCACTCCTATATTGCTAGCTCAAGGTAATGGTAAACCTGAATGAAACATGTTTAAAGTTACAGCAGTTTAGCTCCATTATACCCATATAGGAGTAGAAAGATCTATGGATTATACTGGGACAACTAATACCTCTATAGTATAATGTTGGTATAACTGTTACATCTGTCCACTCTCTAGAGCAGAGGTTGGCAGCCCCTGGAGCATGGCACACAAAGGCATTTTGCTTGGCATGCACACCTCTGGGTGAATGGTGTGGAAGTTGTCGGGGCTGAGCTGCCACGACAAGGATCAGGCCCTTCGTAGCTCTCGCACCGTCCACCCCGGCGTGTCAACATCTTACAGGTGGAGGTTGGGGTGTTTTTGGCCTTCTGCCCCAAAACCTTGCAGACGGCAATTATTTCAGCTGGAAAGAATCACCAATTCACTGAGAGCAACTCATTAAGAGCAGCAATTAATGAATTGTTGCTCTTAATAATCAGCTTATTATTCACGAATTGTTGCTCCAACAACTGGCTGGAGGGACGCTTAACGAGTTTTGGTGAGCTGTGAGGGCTGCGTACGTGAAATCTTTCGGAAGATATCATTTGAACAGATCAGAGATAAAAGAAACAGATCATGTACTAAACATCAAACATCTACCCTAGCATACTTTAATTTTCTTTCCAAAAAGAAGGTTGGTCCTTATTTATGCTTTCTTTGAGTCGTGTGTACAGAGGTGTTTGCATGATAGCTCAAAATAAAATCTCCCCCGCCGTCCGGAGTGGTGCAGCAGGGGCAGGAGGGGGAGGACTTGCTGGAGGCAGGGGGAACTGAGCAGTTCCTGGGCGCCTGCACTGGGAGCAGCCCCCCTGGGAAGCTGTGTGCACTGGTTGGGGCTGGGACCAGTGGGCACAGGCTGCCCTGGGTGGGAGCAGGAGCGGGCCTGGTTTGGCCCTATGCGTAGCACTGCCGGGGCAGCTGCGGGACAGATGCATTCAATTAGCAGGCACCTGCCTGCAGATTGGACCCCATCAGTTGGTCGGCCGGATACAGGCTGCGGGCTCTATTTTGCCCACCCCTGCTCTAGAGATTTTCCCTGAGCTTGAGGGGTGGGGACTGGTGTGTTCGGAGGGGCAGAACCTGAGGTCTGTCCATGCCGCTGTTTCCGTAGCGTTTCAAGGGCCTGTGGTGCCCATGCAGTGAATCTAAAGCCGTGATTCTCAACCAGGGTGCCACAGCACCTTGTGCTCCTTTCAAGGGTGTCATGGGCTGCCCCACAGTGTGAGCGCTGCTAGGTTTACAAGCTTGATTCATGAGATAAACCCAGAGATTTCAAATAGAAATCGATAGGGGTGGTCTTTCTGAGTTCTTTGCAACAGAAAAGATGCCCTACTATTTTTCTGTAGTCCAAGAGCGAGTGAAAACAAAGAGCTGCCTTCATCTGAGTGGGGTGTGGAGTCTAGAAAAGGCTGAGAACCACTGATCTAAAGTCTCATTACAGGGTTGTCGGCATGTGCTATATTCCCCATTTATTTCATGGCTTAATACCATACAAAGCCTGCTTAGCATGTGTGCTGCTAAGACTGGTGACGATTTTTGGCTGGAGAACTCATTTCCACTCATGCCAGTCAAAACCTTAGCTCTCTGGTCTTCAGACTACATGCCAACCCTCATTTTCCCAACCAACTATTTATTATAGCCTAGCACCCAAAGACTCCAGCCTGGGATGACAGCACTTTGGGTTTAGATTCAGTGATATGTGCTTTCTCATCCAAGGCAAAAACAGTAAGTACCTCTGCTCTGAAGTGCAGTCGTGCTCAAGGGAAGCTTAGACATTTGCAACTCTATTTCTAGGAGGCCAACTTAGTTAAGATCACAGATAGGTGCTGGGGCAGGTTCTTGCATGTTCACCTCGTTAAGTGAAAGCACGTTTGTGGGTGCTTTCACTCCAGCGACTGAAACGTTGGCATGTGTCAAGTACCATCTGCACGAGTAGGCTCCTATGTATGTATACATCTATATTTATGTGTATATAAGTAGATCACGGTAATCCAGCAGCCCACCATGGATATTTTGTTATGTCACTTCCCCAGCACAGCTAATTATCTGCAGCAGCTGGAATAAACCCTTGATCACCGGTGTGTGCCCCCTAACACACAGTGGCTGTTAACCAGCACTGTAAGATCTACCCCTTGATTGTCTCCTCTGTGTTACAATGGGCTTGTGTGCAGTCCCTGATCCCACCCGTGCTACAGCAGCTGCGAGACTGACGTTATGACACTGACGTTGTGCAACTCGCACGGGGAAATGTACATGATGAAGAAACCAGCTCAGCCCCAGAGGAAAATGCCTGATGGCCCAATAGTGGAGTGTGCAATACACTTCTTTTACAACCGAATGACATTTTCCCCACAAAACCACTTTTTCCTTTTTGGGGGCGTTTTTTGCTACAATCCCAACATGTGACTATCTCTTGGCTTTTTCATGCTTTCCAGTGAAGGTTTGTATCAAAGATGTTGATGTGTTTCTTGACATATTTTGTTTGCCATACATGGGGGATTTTTTTGGTGCTCTGAAAATAAGGTGTTCAGAAAATAAGGGCGGGAGCAGGGGGTTCACTGGTTCAGTTGTGAAAAACTCCAGAATTTTTTTTTTCCAGAAAGGTTCATTGGGTGCCCTGAGAAACAGAAACATTTTCAACTTTTCTATTTTCAGTTGAATCCTTAAAAAAAAAAAGTCCACCAGCAATAAAGGATGATTGGCAATGAGACATGGTCCTGACAGCCTGCTATTTAGAAACAGGTGATAGAGGTAGCCTGTATCTCAAGGGGGTATGTTTGATTCAAAGGTTTTAGGTGTTCTTCCTACCTGAATAGGACTATTGGTTTTTATATGTAAGTGGCCACTAGTTTTTGCACTGCCGCTGCTTCAAATAGAATGGAGGGAATTAGCTCATTTTTGGTAAAAAGGGGTGGTTTTTTTCCTTTCTCTTGCCTTTCTTTTGTTCAAATGAAACAGGAGACTGAACAATCGGAGAGGGTTGGACTGAGTGGGTGGCACGGTGGAGATAGAAATTGGAAGATTTCATCAAGAGCACTGTGATGCGTCAGCCCCCGTTCCAGCTCTTGCAAGCCGTGGGTGAAGTCCACCTCCACCCAAACGGCTGGCTCGAGTCAGAAACACCTCCTGCCACGGGCTGGAGTTCAGTGGGATTTGGGTTCCTCTCAACGCCTTTAAAATTTGCAGCCAAAGGGCCCACGAGAGACTGAAGCGATGTCAAGGTCTTGCTCTCTGCCTAGCACCTGGGGAGGTGACCTGAACGCCTTTATATTTATACAGAGACTTGACAGCATCTTTTGTAGTCTGACCATTTCCTGTACTGACTGATTTCAGAAGCTGTGATGGATGGGAACACCACAGACACTCCTGATGAGATCCTGAGCGAACCCTATCCCAGGGATCTGTATAAAGTCCTGCTCATTGTCGGCCTGATTGTCACCACCTTGGCCCTGCTGCTTCTCTTCAGCTACCTGCTCTTCCTCATCACACACAGGCGAGGAAGTACGTTGGGGCAGGGTGGATAGGCCAGTGGGCACCTGCTGCCTTCTCCCTTTTTGCAGCCAAAGCCAGCTCAGCCTTTGGCCTGGGGAGATGGTTGAAGTAGGTGTCAGAGATGGCCACGAGGGCAGAAAGGTGCATTTATTGCCGTGTTGTCTCAGAACAGGTCCCGGCTGTTCAGCCTGCCCGAGGTCAAGGCTGCTGGGCTCCTCTTGCCCACCTTGCCCAGTCCCCACGCAGTGTGGACCCATTCCCCTGTGACCGACGAGCCAAGCTATCCGGCCTGGGTCATATTTGCTTGACCTTTTTGTGGGTTTACCAGGCAGTCTCTCCCTTAGATGGGGAGAATATTAGCTGCTGCACTGAGGTGCAAGTAGCCCAAAAAAGGTGCTGCTGGTGCCAAGTGGATTTCAGCCTGCCATTTCCAGCAGCCCTCTTGGAAGCGGGCGCTTCCACCCCATGCTGGGATCATCCAGGCTCTCCAATACCCCAGGGATGCTTGTGATACTAGGACCTGAATAGAGGAGAATAGGGTCTAGGTCTCTTGCCATGAAAGGACCTTGAGGGTTGAAAAACACATCAAATTTCTCCCCATCGTGGGCCTTCATTCTGCTGTGTTGAAGGGCTGAATTCACTCAGGTCTCCTATGGCAGGGCTGACCCTGCATCCCATGCTTCCTCGAGTAAAATTTCTTTGCCCAAAGTGGGGAGTCTTTATGGCTCTGCATATATTGGCACAGCCCACAGCGTGATCTCAGGAAATGCTCTGGGAGGGGGGTGGGGGGTGCTGAGCGGTCTCAGCGCCATTCTCGGGTTTGCAGGGAGCTAAGGCGGGCGACCCTGCTAGCTGCTGTGCTGTTTGCTCTATCTTGCCATGTGCGTGTGTAGTAACCAAATGTGTTGCTTTGCAGAAGAGCCAAAACCACAGAGTGGAAATGCACTGAAGGTAAGCTTCCCGTCACTCGCCCTGGGCTGCACACCCCTGGGATGTCACCAGGGGAAAAAGCACCTCCACCACAGTCATGGCAGTCAGCACAGCTGTGCAAGTTCATGGCTTCTCACCCATAACTGGAAAAAAGACCAGGACCTGGGCAGCCTGGTACTTGGGGCCAAATGTACTGGCAAGCTAGACCCAGACAAACTGAACGATGCTAAGATGCAGAAAAAACACCTTATGTTGCAGCTGTGCCATTGCGATTGTTGCTGCTGTTAATGCAATGCAATATTTTCACTGGATATTTATATGGTATCTCGTGAGCCAAAGTATACCTTTCTCTATAGGCCTTGAAGCAAACGCTTCTCTGAGATGGAAAATTGTCAGTCTAACAGGTTGTTGGTTGTAGCCGCGTTGGTCTAAGGACATAGGCAGGCAAGGTTCTTTGGGTAGATGTGATATCTCTTATTACACCAACTAAATATCTGGAAAAAAGTGTCTTTGCAAGCTTTCAGGCCCAAACACACTTTGTCAGGCATAGGGAGACTCTGCTGGTGTTATGTGTTCTCCAAAAAAGAAGCTAATTTACAACAAACAGATCTGTGAAAATGCAAATGAGTGGAGGTTAGGAAGGCAATGGGCAGAGATAGGAGGGAGGGAAATGTGTGCACAGCTTATCAGTGCATGAATATAATTACCGGAGAAGGAATTTGGCCAGGACAGCTGGATCAATGTCCCAGCTCTGGACAGAAGCATCATGGGACCATGCGCCTTGGTTGCATATTGTATGAGAACATCCTAATGTCATGCTATGTCCTAGTGCCATACTGGGGCAAACGCTCACTTGGCGGGAGCAGGGCTCCCTGCAACACCCCTAACAGCTCCCAGTTATCCGATGGAGGTCTCCCCTCCAGTTACTGGCCAGATCTGCTGCTCTGAGAGCTCCTGGGAGCAGAGCACAAGATCCTTTGGCTGCAGCCTTCCTGAGTTGGTAGAGCTGGGTTGCTCTTGAAGGATGCTTTTTTGGGAGGAGGCTAAAGATGCTCAGTCAGTTCATCAAAGCAAAGGGTAAGAAGTGAACCTAAGGGTAAGAAGTGAACCTGATCTCAGTCTGGCAGTCCCAGGCATTGGGGAAGAGATTTCTGACAGTATTTGGCTTTTCAGACTACCAGCAAAAGGCCTGACAAGATCCTTTGGCTGGAAGGTGAAACCAGACAAACTCAGACTCGAAATAGGGCGCACATTTTTTTAAGTGAAGGCAGCGAGAGGCTTGCGATGGGTTGTCCCAGGCTTGTCCAAGGGTTGCGATGGGTTGTCCATCTCTTGCCAGCTCAAAGTATCAATAAGATGCTTTTTGCAAAGAAGTCCTCTAGCTTGCACAGACAGGCGGGGCTCGATACAGGAATTACTGGCTGTGGTTCTTGGGTCTGTTAAGTGGGAGGTGAGACTGGAGGATTATAGTGGTCCCTCCTGATCTGAGCGCCAATACATTTGTGGATGTGTGTGTGAATGTGTGTGTGGGTGTGGTGGGGTGGGGCACTTGCAAGATCTAATCACACCTGGACGTGACTTAGTCGAAGTGGTTCCTCCTCCTGTTTTGCTGCAGGGAGACAAGACCGTGGTGGTGACTGAGCCCACCGTGGATTACGGGGTGTTAGAGTTTCAGAGGGACGAGAAACCGCCGGCCCCTGGGGAGACGGCCTCGCACGACCAGACAGAATATGCCACCATCGTCTTCCCTGAGGAGAAGCCCATAACCCCGGAGAGGGGGAAGAGAAACCAGCACCAGAGGAACTGCCAGACCCACCTACAGCCCTGCTGACTGGTCGGGAGTCCACCCAGCTTTTTTCTTCCATTGCACCTTATCTCTACATCCGCCTCAGAGGCGTTTGGACAGCAAGGCCTGGTGGTCCTGGTCGCACTATTTGTACACGTGGTGTGCTAGAAGTGGGCCAGTTCTTGGCATGCCTTCCTCCACCAAGGGTAGTGACTGGGGCTTTTTCCGGCCCTCCAGGTATCATCCAGTTCCTAAACCCCTTCGGCAGATCACAGACAGTTGTTCGCCGCTAATGAAAACATGCAGTTGGAACTGGATGAATGGCCTGGGAGGAAGGAGGTTAGAGCCATGGATTCCCCATCCTTGGTTTCTTGCACTGCCTGGCTGCGTGACGGGATCACCCGAGGAGGTGGGGAGGGAAGGTAGAGGCATATATCGGAAGTTACCTCATTTGGGCAGTGGTGCTGGGCTCCGTAAAGAGCCTTGGCCCCCCGCCCATGCATTAGCTTGGTGATGGCCAAGCTGGATCTAAAGGACGGGGGAAAGTAATGCAGTGGAGGGTGGAGACATGAGCCAACCCCTGCCTTATTCACCATCTTGCAGGTCCCTGGGCTTGGAGGTGAGCAGATAAAGCAGCTGAGCCCCTCTGGCTATTCCAGACAGTCCCAGCTCCCCACACACTGCTGATGTGTCTCCGTTTGTCCCCACCCAGGGCTCTGACAATGCCCTTCCATCCAGCCTAGCCTCCGGTCCCCCCCGCCACCGTACGCCATCCCCTGGTTCCTGCCCGTCAGGCCAAACTGCGCACACACTTCCCCCTTTCAAACTCCCCGTTGGGTTTGAACCTACTAAGAAATCACAACTTTGGGAGAAACCTGCAAATGCATGCTGATGGGTGCAGTACAAAACCAACCGCAACACTGAGATGCTCTCCTGTCCCCCACAGAAAATCCACCCAGCTGAAATCAGTCCGGTCAGCTGGATGCAGTGGGCAGGAGAAGACAGTGCTTTCTGTGTACTGTGTCATGCTGGGGGCTTTTCTGAGCATTGTGTGAAAAGTTCTCTTGTATATAAATGTTTATTTAAATAGACAAATAAGAAACATGCTGTGATGATGGCTTCCCCGCCCCCCCCTTCCCCTCTGTAAATTCCTACTTGCGTTTGAGGTTTTAAACTTTCTAGCATGATTGAATGTCTGGTAGGAGCCTGTCCCAATTAAGCCAGGCACTGGCAGAGGAGAGAGCAAATATCTTGCTCTTCTAGGAGGCACCAAGACTGCAAAACTCTTATTTACCTTGAGTATCACCTAGCTACCCCATCGATTCCCTTGGAAATGTGCACGCAGTTTAGGGGCTTGGGCCTGCTGAGTGGGATTGGTTTCAGATGGTAGAAAGTTTCAGGGGGTATAAAGTTCAGCTCTTATGCACAGATACCCTCTGGGTCCTTGTGAATCCCAAGAGGCTTTAAAGTGATTTTCAAATGCATGCAGGCATTGGTGTGGAAAGGGAGGCATTGAATGCCGCTTTGCTAGTTCACGCCAGGCCTGCAACTTGGAAGTTATTGTGGTCCACGGTGCCCCACAATTATCAGGGTCCATCGTGCCCTGATCTCTCATGGTATCTAGGACGATTCATTCACACAGAGAGCACCGTGCTTTGCCATCTTTAGACCACGTCTTGCATTTCAGGCATGAATCATGGGTGGTTGCCCAGGACCATTGATATTTTAACCCTGCCTAAGTTCTGGGCACCTTTGTTGTGTTTATTCCCCTGCTTATTTTAAAGGTTGGATGTTGCAAGCCAGATCCAATCTGACCCTGGATCTAATGCCACAGCTCAGACCTGATCCTGGAACCAATGCCACAGGCCAGATCTGACCCCGGATCCAATGCCACAGCCCAGATCTGACCCTGATCCAATACGCCAGGTCCAATCTGACCCTGGCTCCAATGCCGCAGCCCGGACCTGATCCTGGATCCAATGCCACAGCCCAGATCTGACCCTGATCCTATACGCCAGGTCCAATCTGACCCTGGATCCAATGCCAGAGCCCAGACTTGACCCTGGATCCAATACACCAGGTCCAATCTGACCCTGGATCCAATGCCACAGCCCAGATCTGACCCTGATCCAATACACCAGGTCCAATCTGACCCCAGATCCAATGCCACAGCCCAGACCTGATCCTGGATCCAATGCCACAGCCCAGATCTGACCCTGATCCAATACGCCAGGTCCAATCTGACCCCGGATCCAATGCCAGAGCCCAGACTTGACCCTGGATCCAATACACCAGGTCCAATCTGACCCCAGATCCAATGCCACAGTCCAGATCTGACCCTGATCCAATACGCCAGGTCCAGTCTGACCCTGGATCCAATGCCGCAGCCCGGACCTGATCCTGGATCCAATGCCACAGCCCAGATCTGACCCTGATCCTATACGCCAGGTCCAATCTGACCCTGGATCCAATGCCAGAGCCCAGACTTGACCCTGGATCCAATACACCAGGTCCAATCTGACCCTGGATCCAATGCCACAGCCCAGATCTGACCCTGATCCAATACACCAGGTCCAATCTGACCCCAGATCCAATGCCACAGCCCAGACCTGATCCTGGATCCAATGCCACAGGCCAGATCTGACCCCGGATCCAATGCCACAGCCCAGATCTGACCCTGATCCAATACGCCAGGTCCAATCTGACCCTGGCTCCAATGCCGCAGCCCGGACCTGATCCTGGATCCAATGCCACAGCCCAGATCTGACCCTGATCCTATACGCCAGGTCCAATCTGACCCTGGATCCAATGCCAGAGCCCAGACTTGACCCTGGATCCAATACACCAGGTCCAATCTGACCCTGGATCCAATGCCACAGCCCAGATCTGACCCTGATCCAATACACCAGGTCCAATCTGACCCCAGATCCAATGCCACAGCCCAGACCTGATCCTGGATCCAATGCCACAGCCCAGATCTGACCCTGATCCAATACGCCAGGTCCAATCTGACCCCGGATCCAATGCCAGAGCCCAGACTTGACCCTGGATCCAATACACCAGGTCCAATCTGACCCCAGATCCAATGCCACAGTCCAGATCTGACCCTGATCCAATACGCCAGGTCCAGTCTGACCCTGGATCCAATGCCACAGCCCAGATCTGACCCTGATCCAATACACCAGGTCCAATCTGACCCCAGATCCAATACCACAGCCCAGACCTGACCCTGGATCCAATGCCACAGCCCAGATCTGACCCTGATCCAATACGCCAGGTCCAATCTGACCCCGGATCCAATGCCAGAGCCCAGACTTGACCCTGGATCCAATACACCAGGTCCAATCTGACCCTGGATCCAATGCCACAGCCCAGATCTGACCCTGATCCAATACGCCAGGTCCAGTCTGACCCTGGATCCAATACGCCAGGTCCAGTCTGACCCTGGATCCAATGCCAGAGCCCAGACTTGACCCTGGATCCAATACACCAGGTCCAATCTGACCCCGGATCCAATGCCACAGCCCAGATCTGACCCTGATCCAATACGCCAGGTCCAGTCTGACCCTGGATCCAATGCCACAGCCCAGATCTGACCCTGATCCAATACACCAGGTCCAGTCTGACCCCGAATCCAATGCCACAGCCCAGATCTGACCCTGATCCAATACGCCAGGTCCAGTCTGACCCTGGATCCAATGCCACAGCCCAGATCTGACCCTGATCCAATACGCCAGGTCCAGTCTGACCCCGAATCCAATGCCACAGCCCAGATCTGACCCTGATCCAATACGCCAGGTCCAGTCTGACCCTGGATCCAATGCCACAGCCCAGATCTGACCCTGATCCAATACGCCAGGTCCAGTCTGACCCCGAATCCAATGCCACAGCCCAGATCTGACCCTGATCCAATACGCCAGGTCCAGTCTGACCCTGGATCCAATGCCAGAGCCCAGACTTGACTCTGGATCCAATACACCAGGTCCAATCTGACCCCGGATCCAATGCCACAGCCCAGATCTGACCCTGATCCAATGCCACAGCCCAGATCTCACCCTGATCCTATACAGCAGGTCCAATCTGACCCCGGATCCAATGCCACAGCCCAGGCGTGTTGGGAGGGCTCTGCTCAGGTCCAAACCCTATGCCTTGGGCCTCATTTTTCAAGCTAACTTTTCCTTTCAGAAGTGACTTAAACTGAATTAAACTGCGCCTGTGTTGCACAGAAACCAAAACCGAAAGGAGGCAGAAACGCCAGAGAGCTCGAGACCGCTCTGAGCTTGGAGCAGCAGCGAAGGGCTTGGAAACATATAGCGAGATACTTGCTCCGCAGGAAAAGCGTGGTTGTGACTAATATCCCCTGCAGAGGTAAAACCCTCCACGGCGGGTTTTTTGTTTGTTTTTTTTGCTTGCCTCAACATTATCGAGCAAAACGTCAAACACTTTCATAAAACAATTCCTGCACGGGGCCTGCAACCTCAGCATTGCTTTACTCATGTGAAGAGCCTTTCGGTGGTGGGAACAGCTTCTGCAGAATCAGGTCAGTAGGGCTCGTAGCACGAACCAAACTTCAGAGGCTCCAAAAACTTTATAAGGGGCAGGCTGTGTATGAGGAATCAGAATGAAAGAGCCCAGATAAGAATCTGCCACTTGCTTCTACTAGCCGGCCCAGCCGATATTTGCCTACCGCATCAGAAAAGGCAGCTCGGGAGGCAGCAGTGGGGAGACAGTGCTGGGGCGAAGTGGGAACTCAGTCAGCAGTTTTGTTTCTCGCTTTCCCGTAAGATGCTGGCAGCCCTGCCTCTGGCTCACTTTTTCCACCCTGCCTCAGTGGCAGAATTAAAAAAAAGGTATCGGCGCTATTAGGTGTTGCTGGCTGCCTGGTCGCAGGTCGTGTGCTGCGGTTAGCTGAGCGTGTGCTCGGCTCGGGGCACGGACCGTGCAGGCGCCTTGTTTACGCCTCGACCTGCGGAGGAAAAGACAGGCTGAGCAGCAGGCCTGTCGGCTGCAGGGTGCGGGGCTGGTGCCGGGACCAAGCCCCCGGGCGGCCGGTGGAGGCCTGAGCCCGATTCTGGGCACAGGGTCGCGCTCCAGCGTGGTGGGCACGGGGTCATGCTCCTTGCCCGCCTGAAGAAACCCCACGTAGGACAGCAGCAGCAGGCTTTTATCCTCTTGCCATACTAGCTGCTAACCTGGGACAGGGCACGTGGAGCAGAGGACTACTTGCCCAGACAGGATGGTGTAAAAGCATTGGGGAGACTGAGTCTGGCAGCACTTTGTACTGTTTGGAGCAGCTTTCTCTCCCTTCCAGTGCCTCCTATGGCATTGGAAATGCTGGGGAGACAGGGCTGGACTCAGGCATGGGCAAACTGGACGGCCACCCAGGGGGCCCAAAAATGGTAATTTATATTATCATCATTATCTCCAACGAAGGTGGGCCTGATATTAAAAGTTGGCCGGGGCCATCAGGAGCCTAGGTTCGGTGCTGCAGGGAGATGACAGTCTCCTCACTACTCCCCACCTGCAAAACCTTCCCTCCATCACACCAGCCAGACGCTGCTCAGGGCATGGCCCTTCCCGGTGCAGCGTGTTCTCCTAGTGAAAGGACTCGCACGTCCAGGGACTCAAAGCAGAGGGCCAGAGCCAGCACCGCTGGAACGGCAGAGCAGCGCGTGCAGCCACACAGCACATTTGATCCGGAGCAAAGTGACTTTATTCCGTAGCAAGTAGGGCAGTGCACACACCCCTACGTCATTTGAAGTCACTCCCCTCTGGGGTAAAGTTCCCTCCCGGAAAGTGAGGACTAGCCACACACCAGGGTAAGTTATACCGATGTAGCAGCTGTGCGCCTGTGGCCCTAAATCCATTTCATTGCAGGGTAGCACCCATCTCGGTGCGAACCAGGTCCCCTGACACCGAACAGCCAGGCGTTATGATAGCGCCTACTGCAGACATTCAGCCTGGCAGAGCTGGCCCCATCACGGCTCCTCACTACAGACTAGAGTTCCTACAGCGTGCAAGCCAGGCTAAGTTACTCCAGAGTAATTGTGATGTGTGTTCTCACTTGTCATCTTCATGCCTTTGGGAGGAAGGTGTCAGCAGATGATACGTCCTTGAGGGGTACCGCTGAGAAAGACCCATCGGTGCCCAGTCCAGAGAGGTGCCATTCAGGAGGGCACCCCCAGGAGGAAGGGGCAGAGGAGGGCTCATCCCATCAGCTCCCTTGGGCTAGCATGGCTCTGTACTCAGCACAGGCCGCGTCCTGACCCTGCCCTCACCTGGGTGTGCCAAAACTTGAGCCTGGCATGGCAGTGCTGTGAGCTGGAGAGCTCTGCTCAGCCCCTGTGTGTGTGCATATGTGGGTGTGGGTGTGTGTGCTTGTATTTGCATGCAGGGGTACATATCTGTGTATGCATGTGTGTGTATGGGGTGTGTGCTTGTATACGCATGTGTGGCATACATATGTTTGTAGGAATATGTGTGTATGGGCGTGTGTGCTTGTACATGCAGGTGTGTATATATGTTTGTATGTATATGTGTATATGGGTGTGTGTGCTTGTATTTGCATGCAGGGTTACATATATTTGTATGCATATGTGTGCACAGGGATGAGTACTCGTACACACATGGATGGCTTATATATGTTTGTAGGCATATGTGTGTGGGGGGGTGTACTTGTACACACATGGCATACAATCATATGTTTGTGTGCTTAGGTGTGTACAGGGGTGCATAATTCTATGTACATGTGCGGTGTATACATATGCTTGTGTGCATATGTGTGTACAGGGGTGCGTACTTGTATGTGCATGTGCAGCATACATATGTTTGTAGGCATATGTGTGTATGGGGGGCGTGCTTGTACGCGCATGTGGCATACATATACTCATATGGTTAGGTGTGTACAGGGGTGTGTACTTGTATGCACAAGTTTGTACGCATATGTGAGTGCGCTTGTAGGTGCATGTGTGTCTTTCTGGCCACGCGCTATAGCCAGAGTTGGGCTCCTGTGGCTGTGGAGGGAGAAAGAAGAGGAGCCGGCCAGGACAGCCGGGCTGTGCTGGGGATTGCGGGGCCGGGGGGTTATTTGCTCAGGGGGTAGGTCAGGCCCCGCTGTTTGTGTGCTAGGAGTGCACGCTCCAGCGTGCTATTTTAGGCAGTTCCAGTTTCACCTCACCTGAAACCGAGAGCCCGCGAGGTAGGCAGTCCTGCCCGGCTCAGTCATCTCGACATTTTCCACGCTGGCCTCTCTCGGGCAGGCTGCTGTTTGCCCGCCAACACCCCGGTCGCGAATGGCTCCATCAGCAGCAGGATCCACCCGAACCCTCTCATCGGAGAGCCCCTCCCTGCAGCCTGTTCGGGGGGCTGGGGCAGGCCCCCTAGATTGGCAGCTGTCCTAGGGACAAGGCGCCGGGGAGCTCTGCCTCCTCTGCACAGACCTCTGACTCCTCTCCTCGCTCCCCATCTGCTGCTCGTGTTGGTCCAGTGCTCAGCTCTCCCGCAGAGCATCAATCCTGGCCTGAAACCCAGTCCTGCGGTCCCCTGCACACAGCCCTGCCGATGACCCTCGGTCCTGCACCACAGACCTCTGTCTGGCACTGCCAGCTGTAGTGACTGGAGGGGTCCTAATGACTTGTTGTCCCTGGAGGAAGCTGAGCCCCAGGCAGCTCATTCCTACTGTGATCTGGCGCCAGAATTGGCAGCTGATGCTCCAGAGGGGAAGGGGTAGAGGTGCAAAGCCGAGGTCCTAGCACTGAGAGCCGGTCAGCTCCTACCTTTGCTTTTCCAGCATGCAGAAGTTGCATACAGGCTGCGAAGAGATGCCACAGTGGGGCTTGGCACCAGGGGATGCGTTCGCCGTGCCGGACAGGCTTCTCAGACACCCGTGGCTGGTCTAAGAATAGGACTGAGGCAGGAGAGGAGCTGTGTGGCTGTGGTGGCCTGAGCTTTTGGCTGGGGAGACACCACGATTTGTGGCTGCACCGTGCTCTGGATTTGACCTCACCGAATTAAGCAGAAAACCAGTGGGCAGGCCTGGGTCTGACCCTCCCTCAGCTTTGCAGCGGTGTCCCTCCATCGGCATCTCTGGATTTGCTCCTGCTTGTCACCAGTACAAGGGAGAGAAGAGTTTGGCCCGGAGCAATCTCACTGCAGCTAGACATGACATCACGGATCTGATTCTCCGTGGTCCTGGCATCCTGTTTTCAGGTGGCCATGCGCACAGTGGGAAATGACTTCCAAAAGGGGACCAGGGTCAGTAGGTCCAGCACAGCCCACGTGCACAGTGGGAAATGACTTCCAAGAGGGGCAGGTCCTAGGGGACCAGGCTCGTTTGGTCCCGCGCAGCCCATGCTCATGGACAAGGCACCTTCCTCTCAGCGATGCGTTCTCCGGACTGGTATAAAATTACTGTTTTATACAGCTAAAGCAGGAGGGTGCCCAGCTGGGAGAGCTTTCCTGGCATGCTCGCACCTGGCAACACATGCACACGTGGATGTCTCCAAGGACAGGCACACGCACGTGTATATACACGGCCTTCTCTAACGCTCCCAGTGACTTCTTAATGTCACCTGAAGCCTGCTCCTGTCCTCGTCCACACTGGGACCCGCCAGCTGATGGTGTCTGAAGCCCTGCTTCCCCCTGCGCTGCACCCGCAGCGGGGCAGGCTGGGTTCGCTCTTCCTCACCGCTGCACGGGCTGCAAAGTGCTGCTCTTTCAGCAGCGCTGGTGCCGGTTTATCCTAAGGTGGTGGCTGTGGTCTCTGCAGCAGGTCCCCGTTTCCTGTGTACTTTGGTCTGCCAGAGACGGCAACCACTTCCGACCACAGATACCCAGCGCTGACGCGGGCAGAGGGGCCTTGTCTCATTCTCCGTTGGTGCTGAATTGCTTCGTCAGCCCCACCCCGGGCCCTTGCCGGGGATACACCTGGCGTGGAGCAGAGCTAAACGCGATCCCCGGCAGCGAGGCCCAGACTCGAGATCCATCCCGTCCCCTTTCCCGACCTGGAATACGGATCCTCGTGCCCAAGGGAGCAAGAAGTGGCTCAGGTGACTCCTCGGGCTGTTTGCAACAGCATCCCGCCCAACAGGCCAACATTACACCACATTTTCCACTCCGAAGCAGCGTATCGCTCACCTGCTAAGAACTTGCAGGGTTGATGTCTCACAGCATCACCCAGCAACGCTCGATGTTTCCACGGTGATAATTATACCTACCGGAAGTGGGTGTTGGGCAGCTTACCGACTGTTTCCTAGGGGTGTTAGGATCCGTGGAGGGAAAGTGCCAGGAAGGACGAAGCGCTGCTCTCAAGTGCTTGGGTCCACGCGCAGGCTCTGTGGCCAAATGGCCAGGGTGTGGGCAGGATCTCCAGCCTGGTCTCACTGGGCACCCCTTGATGGTGAGGCATAGCTTTGTCGGTTGTATCTAGAAAGGGTGACTGCCCAGGTCTTGCCCAGGTTCCCACCCATGCGCTGCCGGCTGACATCTCTTACCCATTTCTGCTCCTTGCTAGATGCTGGCGTCCTTCCTTTCCCCGGCGCTGAGGCTCGGGCTGGCTTACACTCAGTGTTAGGGTGACAGAGAGTTTTCATTTCCTCCCCGATGCCTCCTTTTGCTTTCTCTAGTTTTGCTTTGAGTTTGCTCTGGCATCTCACTGTTTTCCCCTTTCCTTCCTCCCTCCCTAGCTGCTGAGCTGTCAGCCACATGAATGGCTGCATTGAACGTGCCCTCCTGGAAAGGCACCGGCTCCCGTGGCTTGAAAGCCAGCAGAGTGGCTGGTTATTGTTTGAGGGGATGCCATAACCCTTGGTCCGACAGGCCGAGGCAATCTCCGTGCAGCTATGACTTGGAGCGTAATGGTCCTTTCCAAGTGCCTTTCTCCTACTGCCCTTACAATCAAAATCTCTGATGGCTGAGGGGAGCGCAGGGCTGAACGAGCTTTCCATCAAGGTCACCGGCATGAATATAACCTGACTCAATAGCTGTTCTCTGCCCTGCATAAAATGAGGTTAATTGGGACGAGATACTCAATTAAATTTAACAGAGAGAGAGGACCGCAGAATAGGGAAAGAGGAGGTCAAAGCCTGTTTAGAAAAGGCAGAAGTATTCAGCTTGGCCTGGCCCAATGAACTTCACTCTGCGTTGCTTCAACACCGCACTAAAGCCATCTCTGATCCATTAGCAATTATCTCCGAGATCTCTTGGAGAGTCCGAAACTGCTCAGAGGAATGGAGAAGGGGAAAAAGACAACTTATTCTTGAAAAAGGAGGACCTGGGGTATTCAAGACTGGTCAGCCTAACTCCCAGCCCTGGAAAGGGTCCAGAACAGACTCTTAAACCATCCACCTATAATCACGTACAAATGGCCATCAACACAGCCAACATGGCTTTGAACAAATTGCATCCAACCAATGTAATTTCCAGCTGGTACTGGTCTAGATGATGTGGTGAACTGGCCTAGATGATGTGGGAAAGAACAGATGTGGTATACATTGCTTTTGGTAAGGCTTTTGGCACAGTCCTATGTGAGATTCTCGTGAGTAAATTGAGATATGATCCAGATGAAATTATTGCGATGGGGGTGTACATGTGGCTGAAAAGCTGTCCTCAGAGAGTACTTGTCAATGGTTTGCTGTACAGCTGGGAGGACATTTCAAGTGGCGTCTGGCTGAGGCCTGTCCTACCAGTGGTACTAGCCAATAGCCCCATTGATTGCTGGGATGATGGGACAGGGGGCACGCACAATCTGCCCCGGCCACCAACCTGGGAAGGGTTGGAAGCACTTTGGAGGACAGGGTCAGATACTGGAGAAAATCAGCAAGATAGAGCTCTGGAAAAGGAGGTGCAAGGAAGTCTACTCAGGAAGGAGAAATCAGAGGCACAACTATAAAACAAAAGCGGGATAAGCAGCCCTATGGCAGGAAAGACCTGGGGGTTATCATGGATCACAGACTGAATGAGACCCAACCAAGGGGTGTTGTTGCAAAAAAAAAAAAGGTGAATATCATTCTCAAATGCATTCATGGGAGTGTGGTAAGTGAGACCCAGGATGTGATTATTCTGAGTCAGCTGCCATGGGCGAGGCCTCCACTGCAGTCCTGGAAAAATATGTGCCCAGGAGGACAGAAACAGGGAGGATAAGGAGCTTAGCACCTGACTTGCAAGGAGGGGTTACAAGAGCCAGGCTTATTTATTGTAGGGAAGAGGAGCCCCCCCAGCAAACCTACTGAAAAAGGCTGTTATAAAGAGGATTATTAACTGTTGTTCTCCACCGCTGTAAGAAAAGAAGCACTGGGCTTTATTTGCACCCCAGAGATCTAGCCTGGTTTACTTGGAAAACTTTAATTTGATGGTTAATTCAGGCTTCCTGGGATCCTTTCAGCTGGGGAAACATTGAGGGGGTCAGCATCATGTGGAAGGACCCAGTGAGCTGCGTGGAAGGCCCTGGCGGGGGGGGGACTTGCCATCTATATGTGGCTGGCTTGCCCATAGCAGCACGTGCATCCGGGCTCAGACAATCCTTGTTGTGACTGGTGGAACACTTCCATCAGTCAGGCGATTGCTGGGGGGGCGCTTGCCCCGCTGGACCTGGTTGAAGCCTGCACCTTGCTTCAACCTGATTGCTCCGTTTGCAATCTGGGGGGGCGGAGCCTCTGGAGGGAATAAAAGAGCAGCGTGCCCAGCACACAAGCGGCTGCATTGAGGGATGAAGAAGAGGACCGGGCAAAATAAGAGCTGGCCAGCAAGGGGCGGAGCTGTTGCCCCGAAATGCCTGAAGACCCTCCTCGCTGGACGGGAGCAACAAGCGGCTGCAACCTGCAGCCCCGCTGCTGAGAGGCGCCATGTCGGTGTATGGATTGGTGCACGGGGGTGAGACCCTGGGAGATGCATGAGGCAGCTCAGGTTTGCAGCCCCTGGTGTGTGGCCAGGAACGCTGTACATGAGCTGGTGCACAAAGCCAGACCTTGGGAGCTGCATGAGGCAGCTTGGGTCCCCAACCCCTGGCAAGCAGCCAGGATGCGGTGCCAACAGCGTGGCACGGAGCGACCTGGGAGGGATCGGGATCCCTGAGAGCCGCACGGGGTCAGCAGCTTGGTGCAGACAGCGCTGCACAGAGGGTCTGGGAGTGGACCGAGCCCTGGTGCTGCACAACACAGAAGGCAGAGCCATCGGTGCACATGACAGCGCACAGGGCCACCAGTGGCCAGTGGCCCAAGGGGAGCCAGTGGCCTCAGAGGCCTTGCATGTGAGGAGAAAATCAGCCAAGGGGGACTAGGACCATCTATCCAGGCCCCAGAGTTGTGAATTGCTGGGGAGAAGGATTCCCACAGGGAAGGGGTAATTCCTCCTGGCTAGTATGGGGCTCCTAGAGGGAAAGCAAAGGGAGAGGGCCCTTGGGTTTAGGGGCTACCTCAGGACTGTGAAAGCCCCAAGGGGCATTAAGGTCTTCCCCCCACTGATCCCTGGAGTGCTGGCAAGGCCTCAAGACCCATCAGGGTTTTGGGGCCCCTTAAAGAGTTTTATTTCTGATGCTATGCACCTCATATTTTGTAAGATAGTGCCTTGTATTTTGTTATTCCTGTGTCATGATAAGTGTTGATTCGTCAATATGTGACCCCACCGAAATCCTTGCTGGGATCCCTCCCGGCCACCCACCTGTTGCTTATCCATTCTTGATTTGTGCCCACCTGTACTGGTTTATTACTTACCTGTCCCTGCTTTGTGTTTACCAGTATTGATCTGTTACTCGCATATTCCTGAGTGGAAGCCACTACTAGTGGTAGTGTATAGCTGCCCCCATAGATTTATGTCAAAGTTGTACATTTGTAAATATGTCTATTAATAGATCTCTCTCGGTCCATTTTTATTAATACATCTGTATATAGTTACGTCCATATTGTCCCAGATTGTCTCTGTGGGGAATAGAGGGAAACTGGGCTTTGATTGCCGTTTCCTCTCACGATACTCCTGCCTAGCCAGCTGCAGGACTCCTGCCTAGCCCTTCCACTGGGGGAGGGAGCGCTTACCCTGGTGCACCCGGGTGACATATAAGGAAACCCTAGGGTTGGGGATGGGTACAAGAGGGGAAAAGAGGAGGCAGAGGATGAAGAGATCCTTGCAAGTAGTCAGGGTGCCTGCCTCGGTGTACAGAAAAGTGACTCAGTCAACGGGGGAGCTGAGTCGATGCATTACCCAGCCCCAGGGAAGTGAAAGCAGCAGGGAAACACCCACAGAGTGGCTGCATTTAGCGGCTGTGTCCTTGAAAGCAATGTGAAGTCATAGCTGTGAGGCCAGCCTCGGTGCCCATGAGAGTGCACCCGTTCCACAGTGGCTGCCGGGAAAAGGCCTGGCTCCAGGCAGTGCTGGGCGAGGGGCGTGTGAAATGGAACGAGATGCCAATGCTATTTCACCCTTGTGGGCGGGGGACGGGGAAGTCCCTATTAGTAATATCGGCCTGAAGTCTTTAATAGAGGGAGTGGGGGCCTGCCCATTCTCAGAGATGACTCTGGTGCTCGGGGAGTCGTGTTTTGACTGTTGCTACCGTGACGCGTGGCTTTCCATGACTGCAAGCTTTCTTGGGCTGGGGGGGCAAGTGCAGAGCCTGGAGAGGGGAGGCCGGGCTGTTCTGTACCCAGGGTATTTTCCCAACATCTGTATGAACCCTCAGCAGCATTTGGGAACAGCTGTCCTCTGGAGAGGAGGCACCAGGCACACACAGACCAGGTGCTACCAGCTGGACCTGCCGTGGGTTTGGGCAGCAAGAGCCGTTTTGTGACCACGTCTCTCCTAGCCATAGGACCGGTTGGTTGTGGCAGAAGGAAGGGTCCATTTCACACAGTTCAAAACAGATTCTCCATGGAGCCAAGAGGATATAGACACCCACCTGCCAGGAAAGTGAAAGGAAGGGGAGGTGCCTAAATCCCCCAGGCTGCAAGCTTGTCACTGCAGGAGACATTCAGGGGCCATTACTGAGCAATTACATAATCTGAACTCCCTGGTTTTTGTTCTCGTCATGAAATCCCCGTTTTGCCGGTGATGCCCCCACACTAAGCACAAGGTGAACAACACCCCGTCCCCTGGCGAAAGCTGTGGTGACAACAACAGCACTTATGTCACACCCAAAGGTCCCCTGCGTGCAGGGTGAGATGCAGCCCACATCCTTGCTTTCGTTCTGCACCGTGCTGTTGTGGGTGGTCTCTCTTTCCTTTGATATGATGAATGCCGGTGCTAATCTATGGTAAAGCCCTGCCCGTGGCTCATCAGGGAGCGAGGCATACACAGCAGGTGGGAGCCCTGCTATTATTTCATAGATTTCATAGACATTAGGGCTGGAAGGGTCCTGGTATTATCCACTGTCTTTCTGTCGTTGTGGCCCGGAGGCGTTTTCTGCCAGTTGGGCTTGTTCTGCGGTTCCCCTGGTTCTCCTATGGCTTTTGACCATGGAAATCCATGCCCCAGGCTTGGCCCTTCTCCCCAGCATAGCCAGCCCCTTGGTTAGTACCCTGGCTACTGCAGTCCCACCAGCCTGGACTCCGACCTCATCTCGCTGCGTCTTCAAGAAACATCTGAAGCAACCTGGTTTTCCCCGAGGAGAAGGCAGGGCAGCGAAAGTGGGCCGCAACCGTCTCTGCCTCCGCGGCAAATGTGGAAACAGAGTGACGCTGCCTTGCGACCCGGTGCGGGGGCCCACCGCGACCACATGAAAGGGCTCTGCGAGCGCAGGAGTGGGAGCAGCCAGGCGGGCCAAGGGTTAAGTCGCTTCCCTTTAGCAGAGAGAACAGGGCGGCTGCGCCCACTGAGCACCGCTGCCACGCAGGTGGGGCTGGGGGAGCCGATTGCTGAGCCAGGCAGCCTATAAAGGGAGCACAGAGAAGGGGGCAGCGGATGTAACGGGAGGGATGTGGGCTTTGTTTGGAGGGCACAGGGGCTGCTGCTGGCCAGGCGGGTGGGTTCCCTGTGTTAGGGTTTGCCTAACTGGCTTTGCAGAGTCCTTGTTTCTACTGAGTCCCCCTTGCTGGCTCTGAGCACCTATTTTTCTCCTCCTGGGAGCCAGATCTGTAGCCTAGTGCACCCCAGCTATTGCAGGGCCACAGTTGTGAGGTGCATCCCCCCTGCAGTGCTGGATCTCCAATCCTGCTGATCCCAGTTGGAAACGAGCACCCTTGCTCATGCAGTAGGCGGGAAATGGATCCCCACCTGAGCGAGCAATAGGACATCCCGGCCACGAGGGCTCATGCTGGAAGGGCGCCCTGTTCTGAATGCTCATTTCCAGGATGATGGAGGGATGGTAAGGCCAGCACTGCACAAACAGCCCCCTTCTTCCCATGCACATGAAACGGCCACGTGCCTTCCCACCTGTCTGCTGCCTCCTTGCACTTGCAAAATGCTTTCAGGCAGGGACCATCTCTTTGTTCTGGGTTTGCCCAGCACCTAGCACTGCTGGTCCATGCATTGGGATAGGACTTGTTGATTATCTGGGGGGTGGGAAGGGGAGTATCTGGGACAAGAAGATGCTGGTTCTTCTCAAAAGCAAATGCTGCTGGTTGGGGGATGGATCTGTTCTAGCAAAGAGCCAGAGTATTACTGCTGGGATCAGTTCATTGAGTATACATTGCCTTAGCTTCCTTGAAGTCAGTTCTTACCAGCTGAGAATCTGGCCCAGGTTATTAAATTACAGAGGATCATTTGGTTGCATGGATCAGAGTCCTGCCCTGGAGCGACGTAACTCTGAGCTGCATAACGAGTGCTTTGAGCCACTTAAACGTGTTAATGTGTGGACCGTCCGAGGGTGAAGAGTTCCAGGAGTCACCTAAAATTAATGTGCAACAAGGCCCTTGGTGAGCACCATACAGGGCAGAAGGAATTAAGGCTCCAGGGAAGGTGACTTATCTTGGTAGTATCACTGCGAGGACTGACTCCATGCACGCTGTGCACATGCATGCAATGAGCCAGCCCCCAGTCCCTGCAGCCCCCGTATCACTGCATGCATCCAGCCTCCCCACACGGGACTTGCCCGACCAGATCAGACCGGGGGCTCTGGCCTCAGACGCTCCCCAGCACCAGCCGCCCCAGCGGAAAGTGTGAGGGGCCCTTCGTGGACCACTGTGGCATAGCCCAGCAGAGGGGAAGCCCTAGGGACACCCATTGTGGTTGAGCTCTCCCCTGAAGCCAGGAGTCTCGTACCACTTCCTCCAGCTCAGCTCATGCCGCGGAGAGAGTGCCAAAGGAAATGCCACCGCTGTTTCCCACGCTGCCAGCCCCAGCACCCTCCTTTGCTCTATCGGCCTTGACCTCCACGTCTAATAAACATCTCCCACTTCCTTTGCCTTCCCCCCTCCAGAGCCAGGGCATCTGCCGACGGGAGAAGTATTGATATAGGGCTCTGGAAGGAGAGCAGTTCACTTGCATGGCAGCCTCCCGGGGTCTCCTTCCCTGGAGCCAGCTGGGTGCAGGCAGGGGCTGCGCATTCAGCTTAGCTCGGGGTTAGCTTATTGCACTCGTCGTTTCTATCAGTGGGTGAATCAATACCTAGGGACTGCACATGTCCACTGGAGACACTTAATTATTATTTATTGCCTATTCCAGTGCTGCTCACCGCCTGGTCTGGGGACAGCTGTTGGCTCACAAATCAATGAGCTCTGGCTGGCTTATTTGAAATCCATCTCCTTGGTTATTTTTCTATTGCTATTACAGGGATGTGTCATGCGGGCAAGCAGAAGGGAAGTGGTCAGCGCAATTTTAGATAGAGCCTGCTACATGTGCTGCTTGCTATTCATTTCACTGCCCAGCCGTCACCGCACTGCGCTAGGCGCTGTACAAACACCAGTCAGAAACCCGGTTTCTGCCCGGAGCACGGGGCAGTCAACCAACCCCTCTGTCACCACAGCATGCTCTACAAGAAAAACACTTGAGACATGCTGGGAGAAGCTATTTGCTGTCCCTTCCTCCCCACCAGGTAATGAATATTGAACTCGCTGCTTAGGAAGTTGGTCCAGGATGTGACCATTGCGGTTGTGGCAGTCAGGTTGTTCATGGAGAGCCGGGTATAGAAGAGGGTGCAGGTAATTACTGTTTCATGCACGGTGCTCTGTGCAAGAATAAAAGGGCTCCATCTGGACGGCAGCTGGGACTGTCATGTGCTCGGAGCTGCTGCTTGCAGCCACGCGGTGCAGCGTGCCCTTGGAGCTACTGCAAAACTCGCTGAGCGTGTGGAGCTTCTCGGTGTTGGCCTCCAAATCACCCCCCTACAACTTGGGTTCAATCTACAGGGAACCTGAAGGCTGTCACATCTACCAGCTGGACAGACCACAACGCACACAGCGTTGCCAAGTATTCCTGTTTATATGATGGTCGTGCCCTGATGCTGTACGTCCAAGCTTGTCAGACCTAAGGCCTGCTTCAGAAAACACCTTCTTGGCACAAAGGGCACACTGCTGGCTCCTGCTCAGCTTCTTGTCCACTGTCCCCCCCACATCCTTTTCTGCCTCTGTAAGTCCCCGCTGACTCTGGCCGTGAGCCCTGACAGGGAGGCAGTTTTGTTTTCAACGTGCCGTTGGACATGTCAGCAGGCAGGAAGCCACGCTTCATTGCACTGGTGCTGTACTGTTACTTAACCATGCTGAATATGGATCAGAGTCTGCCTCCGCAGCCTTTTTATTAGTGCTTTATTATTCTGACGCTGCTTCCCACAAGCCCATTCGACTGGGACAGAGGACAGTAACATTTTCATCGCTAAAAATACACTTCACGGCACACTGGTTAAAACTCACGCCCATTCGGCTGTGACCCAGGGCTGAAGATTACTATACCAGAATGAAAAGTATCCCTGCTCCAGAAAACTCAACATCTAACTAAATTCAGTGGATTTCCTGTGCATCATCACTTGTTTGGCTGTAGTATCTTCTAGCAATGCTCTCTCAGGGAAGGGATGGTAATGTAGGTCAAGAACGTGGTGTTTCTTTTTCAGCCACCATTTAATAAATCATTTCTTAAAAAGCCATTTTTATCTTTGCCATCAACATGCTTGACTTGGCCCGTATTTTTTGACATATGTTGCAATCCTTCATAGTTTCCTTTATCTCTGTTCATTTGAAGCCAGTTAAAAGCATCTCTGGCCCTTTTTTAGGTATTTCAATCTCTAAATAGCCCCTGTATGTCATTTGAAACATGCTCCTCTATAGAGTCATAGGAATCACCATCTTGGTTTTAAACAAAAACTTCTCCAATCCTGAGAATTTCACCTTTGAGTCGTAATAGTAAGAGTAAATTGGATGCTTATCTTGCTGGGGTCCTATGACCCCAGCTGACTTCCTGCCCTTTGGGCAGGGGGCTGGACTCGATGATCTCCCGAGGTCCCTTCCAGCCCTGGTGTCTATGAAATCTGTGATGTCTATGAAATAGTGGCTTCAGAGGTGATGTCCTGCCCAGCCTGTGCTAATAGGCTTAATTGCTTCCTCTGGGATCTCATCCTTGGCAGTAGCTCTGGCGCTCACAGTCTGAGATGGGACCCACATGTCTGAGTCGAACTGAGGTGTACTGAGTGTTGCTCGGGGCTTTGTTTGATTTCATTTTTTTGGCAGATACTCCACTCTGGGCGTTGCTGAGCTTCCCTACCCCTGGAAGGTGCCCTCCAGCTCATACTCGCTTGCCGACCTGTGGTTGTTTTCCACATCGCCGCTCTATGAGTTGTTTGTACAGCCTCTGATTCTGAGCTCCTCAAACAGCTCCTTTTTCATGTAGTCTGCTGGACTCTTTCATACCCCCAGTGTCCGAGCATTTTCCACCCCCTGAGAAGCTTCAGTCTGCATGGGATGGCTTTGCTCTTGAAAACCCTTGAAAACCCCAAGTCCTCCAGACCCTGCCATTGTCACAACGAAGGGTACTCAGACTGTCTTCTCTTCTGCTAGAGGCAAGGCTTTTAATGGCAATATCATTTATTGTCCCAGTTTACCAGCTTGGAGAGACGCTGGGTACAAAATTGCCCTTCTGTTTCTTGCAGATGCAACGTGAAGTGCTGTTTAAACCTGCTCCATGTCGTAATCCAAATTTCCAGTCTCTGCTGTGCCAGGAGCTTTTTGCCTCTCTCGCCATCTCCTTGGCTGACTTTACTCCCCGAGCCAGGTGTTGTTCAGTGATCACTCAGAGCCAAGGAGCTTGCATGCTTCGGTGTGTGAGCTCAGCCTAGTGTAGCACGCGGCTCTGTGCAAGGCAGCGCCCCTTCCAGCTGGCTCTTAAAGCCCACGATTAAAAACTGCAAAATCAGGAGGCCCATTTAAAATATCTCCCTCCCCCCTGTTCTGCTGTGGTCACCTCTCGCTCCGGCTCGTACCTCATAAGCCCAGTGACTGTGAATCACAGCAGCTGGTTCCCCTTTCGTCTTGGGTGCATTGGTCGAGCCCAGAACATGTGTGGGGCCCAGTTGCCAATTCTAGGAAAATGAAAGTCTCCCAAGAAGATCCATGTCATGAGTGGGCCCAGCCCCAGATATGGAAATCACAAGAAGATGTGACTTCAGTCCAGATCCCATCAGCAGATGCAGTTCCTAGTCTGGAAATGAACCCAGCTCCACACTGATGCTTTGGGACCATGGAGATATGGAAGCATATATTTTTACAGAAGATGCAGCAGGTGCACCCAGGGGACAAGTGGGCCCTTAAGCTAGATGACAACCTGCAGCCCGATGTCTTGGGGCCAGGATGGATGCAATTCCTGCAGCAGCGTGCGTTCGGCAGGTGAGGAGGATACAGCAAAGCAACCTCGGAGGCCTCGGAGCTGCGGTGGTTTGCCCCTTCGGTGCTAAGGAAGAGGTGGGCTGGACAGTACAGGAGGATTGATGCACGAGGAGAAGGCTGGCTGCAGTGTTTTTCTTCTAAATCTTTACTAAATGGGAAAAGTCTTTTTGATAACATGGACGTTTTTGGGGCGTGGGGGTGGAATTGCTGTTTTCATCCCCAAATGTTCAGGGTCTTGTTGCAAAACTGAGTTTTCTCCTTGGGTTTGCCACAATCCTTCCAATTTTTCCTGCAGGTAAGGAACTCTTTCCTTCCCCTTCTCACAGAAGGAGTCACAGCATGTGAGCGGTTGCTGAATTTCTCCCCTTGTCTGTCGACATGTCGAGCTTTTTCTTTGTGTTTTGTGTTTGGGCGAATAAGGACTCTACTTGCCATTTCTGGTGCTGCTTGGGGACCTGTCGTCTCATATTCGTACGTGTCTGCACAGATGCTGGACATGTGTTGAAAGGGGCTCACGTGCCAAGGGTTTCACAAGAACATAGGAGCAGTGACAGCTTGATTGATGGATCATTGGAAAAGTCATGCCAGAAGAATATAACTCCCTGTTTTATTATTCTTGTCTATAAAGTGGTCCTTCACTGATCGGGGAGCAGAAGCAAGAGCATTGGCTCAGGTGGCCAATGTCAGGGCACAAAGAGTGAATATTGAATAATTAGAGACAACTCTCCAGTGATTTGCACTGTGTTGTTTTGGAGTCAGAAGGGTTTGGTGAATTTTTTACCAATAGCCAAATACACGTGGAAAAAAAGAAGTTAAGATCAGATCATGGATGATTTGCTAACCCCCAAAGTGGGGCTAAACCAGAGGAAATACTAAGGAATAGTTTGTCTGGCTTGTGGAAGCATTTGCCATGCGCCCGTCCTTCCGGCTCCTAGCTCCGGCGTCCCCCAAATGCACCGGACCCACCAGACAGCAACGGGAGCAGCAGGTGGAAGGGAGGTGGTGGAAACAGGAGGGGAAAGGCAGGGAAGGGGCAGAGGAAGAGGGAGGCTGAATTTTAGGGGCTGTGATGAGATGGCTGAGAGAGAGGGTGGGGGTGTGAGAGCAGGGCCAGGTCATGCGGGTGATGGCAGGAAACCTTCACTGCTGGGAGCGGCCCATTGACAGAGCTGTGAGTTATGTCCGGTTGTCCCCAGGCTTGGCCAGAGCCCTCCACCCACGCTTTCCTTTTAGTTTTCTTCTTCCTCCTATTTCTCCAGCTGCGGGCTTGGTGCTCCTACAGCTCTATCTGCTGAACGGCACTGAGCCCAGCTCACATCTGGGTAGGGGCAAAGCTACTACACCCAAAATGGACAGATGTTGTTGCTCACTGGTACCCCCATTCATGGCTTGGGAAGCCACTGGCAGCCAGTAACCATCGTGGCGTTATTGAGCCTCCTGCATGCCAGGAGGTGGTAGCCTGCATAGTAATAGCTACAAGCTGCGTGTCGTCTGTATCGCCTGGTGTGCCAGAGGCACCCCTTAAAAATAATAAAATGAACCGGATAAAATTGCAGTGGAAAAAATGCTTTTAGCCTCAATTCAGTTGCATTTTGGTCCATTCCCATTATGACGACTTCAGTTATTTTTCGTTCCGTAGTTTTGGTGCACAGCATGATCTCCCTTCCGGCCCTAAAATGTTGTGATCATTTTTGTGTGTGTTGGGGGTGAGGAGGGGGGCACGGCAGATTCAGTTCTTCTTCCTGTAGCCAGCCCTCCTGTAACACATCTCTTATATGGGAAAATACGGGATATCTGCATAAGAGCTGCCATTGACTGGGTCAGAGCATAGGTCCCATCTCCTGTGTCACACTGCAGTGGCGGAGGCTGGAAGGGAGAGTGATTGGATCAGACGAGGGTTTTTCCCCCTGTTCCTCTCTCCCTTGCAGCCTCCAGCATTTAAGGTCCAGGATGTCCTGATGCAGATCTTACAACTTATTTTTGGTTTATACAAACATATATGTAAATATGTTACTTCATACGTCGCATGTTTATTATAATTAACTACTTAAGTATGCGGGGCGGATAGGCATATATGCATCAGCTAATTACGCATGCTCAGAAAGCTTCTCTAGGTTACTAAAAGTTGAAATTTCCCCTCTTTCAAGGACACACAGTCAATTGAATTATTGCTTTTGTAATCTGCATGTGAATGTCAGGGGAGCGTGTGATTTAGTGTGAGAAAGGCTGACAGAATGGCCAAGAAAGAAAGGGAGTGATACTTTAGCACAAAGGGTCCTTGGTAGTGTTTCTTTTTATCAGGTACGAGATGCAAACTGTGCAGTTCTAACAACACTCTATTCATTATGCATTCCTAATAATATTTTTAACACAGAGGCCATCTTGCCCATGCTCAATAGTGACCGATGCCCCTTTCCTGCAAGAAGGCGTCCAATCCCTTTTTGAGTCTGGCTAAACTCTCAGCGTCTGGTGGCCACGAGTCCCACGTTGCAACGACATGCGGCGTGAAAAGCAACGTCCAGCTGCTGCTCCTCCTGCAGCTGCAGCGGCTCCCGCATGAGATCGGGGCTGCGGGTTGGGGCTAAGTTCGATCTGCTCCTTTCTCCATTAGGTTCCAGTGTTCGCAGTGCCATCACGCCTGGCAGTCCGCCCAGGTGCACGTGCTCTTCCACATCCACCTGGACCGGAGGCGGAGATGGGGGCAGGTGAAGATGAAAATCTTCAGGCAAGAGTGCAAGAAATGCCTCCTGGTCATGCTGGAAGAGCCACAATTCAGCCCCCCCAATGTCAAGAGGGTGCTGGATAGCCTGGGGCAGAAGATACGCCAGAAGTGCTATGGGGAAGCTGTCCATCCCAACAGTGTCCCCACCACCGTTGCAGGAGACCCCTCAAAGGGGCTGCATGACAGCACCTGCTGCGAGGCCTGTGGGCTGGGTGTCTGCGGCGTGAAACACGAAACGCAAACGCTGCCCGATGTGATTGTTGGATCCACTTGCACCCGCCCCGAGCAGTGGGAGCAGACGGGGGCGGCAACAGGGGTAGGCGGCAGCTTCAGCTGGCGGCAGTGTTGTTGCTACAGCTGTTGTGTGCTGGCTATTGCGGCCATGCTCTTTTTGCTCCTGCTGTATTTCACACCCAAGAAGTAGAAAGCCGGCTCTCACGCTGGTCCCTTGAGTCACAGCTGCCAGAATAATTATAGGCCATTTCCATTCATGCATATGCAGGGTTGAATGCATCACCGCACGCATATGTTACAGACGCTCGCAGCTGCAGGCACCGCATGTGCTTGAAACCTGTTGCTTGAATCATGTCGCCTGACATAGCTCGTGTAGGGCTGTCTTATGTCTCTCCTCACCGAGCGTCCCCACATCATCTGAGGCTGGCACTAAATAACCAACGTGCTCAAGATGTAGCTAGTGTAAAACATGTGAGTGTGTTTTAGGTAATAGAAAGAAGGGATGCATGTGCCAGCATTGATCAGCGTGCCCGGACAGCAGATAAGACCTCCGGGCACCTGTGCTGTCCCAGACTGTGACATCTCATATAAGTGTCGCCTTCCAAGGACCCGCTCCAGAAGTAGTTTCGACTGGTCTTGCACTGAGCAGGAGAGAACGGGGAGCTTATCTGCCCCGTGGTGGTCCTGGCTTTGAAAGGAGATGGTAGAGACAGGCCCTAAAGGCTCCACGTGCGGATATAGAGGCCTGGGTAAGGGGCCAGGAGGTGACATTTGCACATCGGAGCTTCATTTGCAGACGGGTCGAGCCAATAAAACTCAGTTAACTTGGTGAATCACCTGGTGTGTTGCGCAGCTCTTCACCTGGAGTTGGGAGCACAGCGGGGGGTTGGCAGCTGTGCCTGGAGAGAGAAGGGAGCTGAGGGTCTTCCCAGGATCCCTTCCCCCAGACCCAGAGGAGCCTTTGGACAGGGAGGAGGGAGCCATGCCAGGGCGGTCGTGCTGCGGCTGCGGGCACTGTGGTCTGGCAGCCGCATGGACCTCCTGATCCAGAACCCCCCATCACATAGATTGCATAGACTTCATAGGCATTAGGGGCTGGAAGGGTCCTTGCAAGATCACTGAGTCTGCAGGGATCAAATGATCCCAGCAAGATACGCATCCAAACACCTTTTGAATGAGTCCGGAGTATGTGCTTGCACCACCTCCTGGCTTGCACTGTCCAGGAGTTTGTGGCTGTTGGACCTTGTTATCCCTTGGGCAGCCCTGGTGAGCAGCCGTTCTCCCTGATGCACACCCCCATGTACTTGTAGGCAGCCACCAAGTCCCCCCTGAGCCTTCACTTCGCCGCCAGGCGGAAGAGTCCCATGCCCCTCAGCCTCTCCTCGTAAGGCTTGCTCTCTTGGCCCTTGATCGTGCGGGTGGCTCCCCTCTGGACTCTCTTGAGCTTATCCACATCCCTCCTGAACTGGGGGGCCCAAAACTGGATGCAGTGCTCCAGCTGCGGCCAAACTAAGGCTGAGTAAAGCAGGAGGCTGGCATCCTTGGTTTTGCTTGAGATGCATCGGTGGGTACACGCCAGAGTTTGGTTTGCTTTGCCGGTCACAGCATCGCCTCGGGGGCTCATGTCCATCTTGTGGTCAATCAAGATCCTGAGACATCAAATCTTGGTGTCTTTTCTTTTGGTGCATGTAGAGTGCCTAGCTGGTAAGTCTGTGGAGGGGAAGGGGCAGTGGGAGAGGGAAGGGGTGGATGGGTGTATATCAAGGCCCCCATGGTGAGGGAGGGAGTGGGGTAGGGGCTGGGGTGAATGGGGCGCCGGGGCTGGGGCGAGCCATGCAACAGAGCTGTGGGAGGCTGTCTGTGTGTGCACGTGTGTGTGTGCGTGTATGTGTGTGTCTTCCCCTCACTCTGAGCCCCCCCAGCCCTGCTACTGCCCCTCACTCCACAGTACCCAGTATCCTGCCAGGGTGTGCAGAGACCACCCCCCCAGCTCCGCTGGGCTCCGACCCTCCCACACATACCCACAGCCCCTCACACCTTCACAAATAATGTCCGCCCATACACACCCTTCAAAAATAGCATCTCATGATTTACACTCCAAATCGCTTGATTTTTAAGTTTGTCTCATGATTTTTGACATGGCGGGGCTGGCAATACTGAAGATGTGGGGTGCACCCTGGTCAGGTCTGGCTGTTTCTATTCTCCGAATAAACTCAGTGCCCTGGTCCCTGGGGAGAGGGTGGGGAGTTGGCAGGGACAGCCACGCATTTCCCTCTCCCTTTCATTTTTCACCAGCCCTGACCTCCTTTCCACTTCCTGGCTCTTGCAGCTGCAATCACAAAGACCTGTGAGGACAGGCAAGAAACCCTGCAGAGCCTGCCAAGGGCTGTGCCCGGGGCTGCAGGTGGAGGTCATTGTCAAGTGAACGCTGCCTTTCCCAGCTCAGCAGCACAACCGGTGTCCCGGAGAGGCTCCAAAGAGAGTGAACATGGAGCTTTGGGAGAGAGACAAACCGGGCAGGGAATGAGGCCCCAGGGTGACCACGTCCTCGGGGGCAGATGAAGCAGGGAGTGTGTGTGGGGGGGCTTTGACTGAGCAATCTCTGTGCCAATCTCTATTTTTATTGTGCTGCCAGGTGGGTTCGGTGGCCCGGTTTCCATCCACGAACATGGATGTGTCTCTGTGCCAACGTTCCCATGCGTTGCAACCATTTGCCTCCTGTTCGTGTTCCCTGGCAGTCAAACAAACCGTATGCTTAGAGATATTGCACCCTGTACCCCTGGAGATAATTGAACCCCATACTCCTGGAGATATTGCACCCCGTACCCCTGGAAATAATTGCATCCCGTACCCCTGGAGATATTGCACCCCATGCCCCAGGAGATAACTGCATGCTGTACCTCTGGAGATATTGCATCCTTTGTCCCTGGGGATAATTGCATTCCTCTCCCCGAGGTGATGTTCTGGTTTGAACAGGATGTGGTAGTGAGACATGTGCCCTTCAGCCGTGTTTGGTTTCTGGGGGTGGTTCAGCTAGGGAGAAGGCTGGCCGGAGTGTGGGCCAAGGCAGGCAACGGTTCCCAAGGTGCCTCTGACACGAGTGTGTTTCAGATCCAAAACTGCTCACCTCAGGAACCTCCCGCTAATCCCCCTGTGGTACATTACATATATGACACAGTTAACAGGGCGACTGCACAATAAATTGAAACCAGCCACATTTGCAAAGTAATGATCACACAATTAACTGATTAATGGCGCAGTACATTTAGACCAGCCACACTTGCAAAGCAGTGATCACACCATAAAAATAGCCATCCAGCTATAAAAATGGCCAACCAGCTACAAAGTTAGTGCTTGAAAATGAGTAACAACTTTATAGCTGGTGACTATCCCAGTTTAATTTGCATGTGGAGCAGAGCCCTAAGACTTATGCTCCTCTTGTCAGGGGATGGAGCCATGCTGTGTGACCTTAGCACCCAGACAACCCTGACCCCAGTTCTCAGAGGACAGAGGGCTAAAAAATGACCCCTCCAATAACATGAATTAATCTGTCTCTCAAGACAGTTGCAAACCACCTCCAGGTTGTTTGGTAACAGGAACTGGGGTGAAGGTTCTGCAGTAAATGCTTCTGCACAAAATATTCTCTCTGCTGTAGTGATGGGCGTGCTGGTTTGAGGGGAGGCTGCTGGGCCACCCTCTCCTGCCCCGGCTGGAAGGTGTTGAAGGGGGAAGCTGCATGTGGCTCAGAGATGCAGCATGCAACAGCTGCCAAGGCTGCGCTGCAAGGGAATAGGAGCTACCCAGGTGAATCCTGAGCCCGTGCGCCCGAAGGAAATGTTTCTCTCACAAGAGGCGGCACAGCGGGGCTGATGCTCAACTGGGTGCATCTACATGTGATGCTGACTGCACAGGAGCTTAGTAACACCGCGCGGTGGCATGCTGTGCAAAATCCGTATTAATACACTACTGTGTGGTAGCATTAGGCGGCTACACAGTTGGTGTGTGTAAAAACCTGAGAGCTTGCGCTATGCTGCACAGGAGTGCCAGTTACTGCGCACTGTTTTAATACTTGGTTATGCAAGCGCTAAACTTAAGGCGCTGAAACTGTGGTGCATTCATTACTGTGTAGATGCATGCACTGGCCCTCGAGTGACATTTGTGTCTGTCCCAAAACAGAGGAGGAAGCTGTGTGTGAAAGCTTTCTATTAAGGTATCCCTTTGAATTGGAAAGCCTGGATTCCCCATTGCTTTCCTTGGGAGCAGAGCCTGGAAATCTGGGCTGAGGGTGCTCAGGGGACCCAGGTCAATGGGGGCAGGGCAGTCTCTCCCACCTACATGGCGGCTGGTGCTGGTTTGGGTTCAGCGGCTTCTTCTCCATCCCGGCAGGGTCCAGTGCTCGAGCTGTCCCAACTGCCGGCCCGCCGCTCAAGTGCTTGTTACCTCCACGTGCACCTGGCTGCGAGGGAGAGACGGGGCCAGGTGAAGATGCGGCCCTTTGGGTGTAAGCGGGAAGTTTGAGAAGCCGATGTTCAGCGAGAAGAACGGCAAGAGGATCCTGGGCAACGTGGTGCTGATGATCCAGGAGAAATTGTACCGGCGGCCTGTTGCCAGCAGGCATCTCTCGGAGCCGCCGGTGGAAGATGACGTGGAAGGGCCTCACGACACCACTTGCTGCGAGGCGTGCCCCTCTTGACCTCCATGGGGTCATGTCCTTTGCTGGTGGTGGAGCTGCTCCTGCTCTCAGCAGCTGAGATCTTGACTTGTCCCCTGCTGATGGGCTTTGCTAAGGACAGCGCGGCACAGTTCGTTCGCTGCACCCCCGCGCAGTGCCCTATGCACATGTCTTTGCAGGTTAGAAAACAAGGGTTTGTCCATCAGTCGCACCATCGTGAGTAGTGCTTTTCTCTCCAGCTGAAGGAGCTCTGGGCAGAGCAGCATGTGGATGAGAGCCATTTCCTTCCTCTGTACTGTCCAAGGGAAACTCTGACTATATCCCTGCAAAAAATCTGCCCCTCTTCCACGTGCTGCAGCTCTCAACAGAAGCCTCTGTGTTAAATGGCCTAACTCTTTTCCCTCTGTCCTGGAGTGTCCCTGCATGTTAACAGAGTGATATTTTGCTCCTGTCTTTTTCTAGCCCTGCAATAAAGCATCCCTTCTGAAAATGCAAGCTCCATCTTCGCGGGGTCGTTCCAGTCTCGGAGGTTTCACCCAGGGTTACTCTGAGGGTTTTTTGCTAATTTGGCATGGGACAAGCCAATGCGAATGCTTCCGAACTCCCCTCCGGGTTATTGGGATATTAAAAACCAGGCAAAATTCCCAACTGCAGCCACATACAGCAGATAATAAACAGTCAGGCCCACTACCAGGGTGTGTGGCACCCCAGTGTCTGTGCTCCTTGTCAAGGCTAATCCCAGCCTTTGCTTGCCTGCTTCGGCAAGCCAGGATTTTATATGCTTCAGATTCAGGTTTTTCTTTGTTTCCACCTGTCTCTTGAGTAACTTTCTCTTGGTCTAATCAGCAGGAAACAGTGAAACACTGAGTTATCTGTGTGACCGTGGTCTGTACCTGGGGTTGCTGGTCTGCACTGGTGCAGTCCCCCGCGACTATTCATCACAGTTCACTCAAAATGGTCCCTGCGTGGGCTCGCCTCGTCTAGTGTGCTAGTCATTGCATAACTTATGTGGAGGGAAAGCAAGTGGTGCACCCACAGTGAGCGGCTACGGGGGCTCCCGAGCAGATAGCAGCCGGACTCCCCCCGAGGTGGCGAAGCAGTACCAGCCACATCGGGCTCCCCCAGTTTGGATGGTCTGTGTGTGTGTGGTCCTGATCCTGCAGGTGCTCCAACGCCGCCTCTCCTAACCACCTTGTTGCTATCAGAAAGAGACTGTGGGCTCCACTTCTTGGCACAAAGGATCCTGCCAGGCTTATTGCTCACAGACCTCGAGCGCTCCCGATCATCTGTGCCCCTTTCGGGCACGGTGCCAGGTTATCTGCACACAAGACTTCCCCACAGAGCACAGCCCTTACCTCAGTGCGAAGTATCCAGGCTTCCCAGCCCCATTTTATACACCGATCAGGATAACTTCATGTTTTTTGACTTCCTCATTTTCACCAACTACTAAGACATTTGCAAGTGCCATCGTTCAGGTCCCGTTCTCCCCAGACTTTGAGGGCTTCCCACGAGACCTTGAGGGCTTCCCATTTAACACAGCTGTTTCAGTGTCTTGTGCCCATATTATCCAGAGTTTTCCATCCATTGGCCTTCTGGGGGGGTCCAGAAGCTAATACTCCTACCTTTCCCAGCTAATACTCCTACCTTTCTGCTTAGGCTATACAGGGTCTGCTTTCTAGTCATCAAGGTTGATTGCTCGTGCTGTCACAGAGGCCCACTTCAGTTCGTACCATTAATAGGCCTCTGGATGGTTTCTATGCACTGATCAGTGGTTGCGTTAATCCATGTTCTAGCAAGGACTACAACTGCTTTTGTGGAGGCAGGCGTTTGCTCGCTCCAATGCACAGGTGCCCAGGCCTTTATCAACACAGAAAGATGCCTGGTGTCATTGCAACCGTGTGGGGAGCACTGGCATTCCTGAGAGCCCGGAAGGAGATGGAGATGCCAGCTTTTCAGGATGCATCCCTTGGATGGGATATTGCTGGCACCCCAGTGCCGCTAAGGACCTAAGACCTCTGACCCGTGCTGGTGATCCATATTACAGTGCACCCTAAAAGCAGGAGCCTGCAGCCAGAGCTACTGGCCCAGGGGCTTGCTGATAACCATTGCACCCTACTGGAGAAGGATCCCTGCAGGGGGTATCACGTCCCCTAGCCCCCCCCCCCCCCCCTCCCCCCGAGCATGTGGTTATGCCCCGACTAGCACAGGTCCAGGACAGCATGTTCCTGAAGGGTTAACTTCCTATTAAGCAAGGTCTTGGAATAGGCTCTGAGGCTGCGATGGGCAAGATCAGGATGCTTCATGAGTCTCTTGGCTCAGCAGAGTAGGACCCCCTCCCCTCAGCACTGTTAGCAGCCATGGGCTGTGCAAAATGCTGCAGCTCCAAGCAGGCAGCTCCCGGGAGGTTGGGGAGGAGGAGCCGCTGGAGGAGCTCTGGCTTCTGGCATAGCTGAGCTGTGGGCCAAACCCCCAGGACCAGACCACCAAACCGAGGGAGGTGAAATATGGCCAGTGCCAAAGCCCACCCACCTCGAGCCACCTCACTGCACCCCCTCCTCTAGTGGTTCCCAAACTATTTTGGACTGAAAACACCAGATCTTTGCTTTGACTCCTTTTTTTTTGGACTAGGGAAAGATCCTAGAGCTGCAAAGAACCCAGCCAGTCCGCAGCAGAGCAGGAGGCTTTTGCTTTTTTTAACACTCTGGTTTCCGATGTGAAATCTTTGGGTTTATGTCGTGCATCGTGACGGGGCAGACGTAACGTGGCATCCGCAGCACCTTTGAAAGGATCTCGTGGCCCCCAAGGGCATGGTGGCACCCTGGCTGAGTATCACTGCCCTGTGCAAACCCCATTTGTCTGGTCCCTCCTGTGTTGCTGTCAGTGTAAGAGTTAAAACCATGCATCCTGTCTGGCTTCAGGGACAGAACAAGATCTCCTTTCGGTTTCATTTCTCAGAGGCACAGAGCAGGGGCCAGCCGGGGACTGGTTTATGGAGGCAGGAGAGAGAGAAACGGGAGCGAGGGGCTCCTACCTGTCTCCCAGGGAGCTGCCAGTGAGCGGTCCCAAGCTCAGCCTGCGATTTCACCTGCTTGGAGGGTGAGAGCCCAAACCAAGGAGAAGATGAGGAAGCTGAGCATGGGTTCTTGGAGAAAGCTATTTTGGGAGAAGATCGACAAGGCCCGTCTAAGAGACCAGTGGGACCTGAAGATGCACCAGGACCTTTGTTACGACGACCCGACTCCTGGTTGGGTGCAGTCCGTGGAGGAGCACGCGCGCGCCAGGTGGGAAGACAGGCTGCCAGTCTCCTGGGTGTTGGCAGGGGAAGGTGTTGTGTGCACGGGTGTGAATGTGCAGGGCAGTGTGCCTGGATGGGAGGGTGCCTCTGAAGCCCCCACTTGCAAAGACAATTCCTTGCTTGCAGCCACTGCAGCCCCACCCCACCCCCACGTCCTGAAATGCTGCTGTTTTTGCTCTGGATCAGGGCATCGGGGCACCCCGGGGTGCTGCCAGATCCTGTCAAGGGTGCTGCAAGGTGTGAGGAAATCAGCAGCTAAACTAAGCAGATGATCCCTCCACCTCCACTGCCCAGCCCCTGGGAAACGGGGTGCCCTCAATTCACAGAAGTTACAGGGGGTGCCTCGAGTCCAGGGAGAGGCATCTCGAGTCCAAAAAGTTTGAGTGTCACTGCTCTTAGGCTTGTTAATTTGTGTTTCCCTGTCTCTGGCTCTCTTGCCCTTTGAATTATTTCTGGTCACTTAAGCAGTGCCAGGCCCACCCCTCTCCTGCCCTGGCCTTGTAGTGTGGTGCCCCTTGGCACAGCCCAGGGGTTGGGGCACCAGCTGTGGAGCTGGGAGAGTCAGAGAGAAGCAGGGTGAGGGATTATACCCAGAAATCCTTCTTGGGCCACCTCAGATTGCACCTCTGTGGCCCCAGGGGACTCTCCTTGACACCTCTGACCAGAGGCTTGCCTGGCCCAAAACATGGTTTGGCCATATCAGGCTGCCAACTGACTCCACTCTTGCCACTGTGCTAAATATATGGACCTGAATAAGGAACTGGAATTTGGAATGGGATGACAGCTAGAAATCCTTCTTGGGCCACCCCAAAACATGACCCTGAGGTCCTGGACATCTCTGACCAGGGATTTTCCTGGCCCAAAGCACGGTTTGACAGTGCCAGGCTGACAACAGCAGTGCAGGGCTTCTGGGTTCTGGGGTCCTGCACCCCGAGCTGCTGACAGGCACAACCCGGGACATGGGCGCTTGTGCAACTGTGTCTGTCTTGGGGCAGTTGATTGTCTGTATTGATTATTTCCTCTCCTTAGTCTGTGGGTTTGTAGGTGTTAATCCATGCTTGTTAACTCGTTATGTAGTAGCTAGGTACTGTGTATTGAGCTGGTCCCTGAGTGAATCATGATTGGTTGGTAACTGGTAACACAGTAGCTTAGCAGCCAGGCCTGCAGTCGTGTCCCCCAATACAGGAACAGTCAGTCGCACAAGCATCCATGTCAGCAGCTAGAGGTGCAGGGCCCCAGAAGCCCCCTGCACCGATCTCCTCGACAGCTGGCAGGCATCGTGGCTGCAGCAGGGGCCACCATCCCTGCAGCTGTCACCCTGCTGCGCCTTAGCACACAGGGTCACCCATGGCACGAGTTTTGCTTGTGGTGCAGTTTCCCCCAAACCTCTGCACCTATCTCCTTGAAACTTGGCAGGCTTTGTGGCCGCACCAGGAGCCACCACCCCTGCAGTTTTCACCCCCCTGTGTTGCGACACGTACACGTGACATGAGTTTTGCTTTCAAGAAGTTGGGGTGCAGTTCCCCTCAAAACTGCACTGATCTTCTTGAAACCTGGCAGGCTTCATGCTCTCAGCAGAAGCTACCAACCCTGCAAGTTTCATCCAAATCAGACAAAAAAAAGTTATAGATAGTTCATTGATTCCCCATTATACCCTATGGCAGGGTATATGCCTGAACATCTCTGACAAGACACTTGCCCGGCCCAAAGCGCCGTTTGGCTCTGCCACGCTGTCAACTCAGAGCACGCCTCCCCCCACACCCCAGCGACTGTATTAAGGACGATGGCTTGAATAGGAAACTCTTTCTGGGCTGGGATTAGAAACGGAAATCCTTCTTGGCCACCCCACACCATGCCTCTGTGGCACCGGTGGATCCCACGTTCTGGGGTAGCCCAAGAAGGATTTTTAGCCATAATCCCATTCCAAATTCCAGTTCCTTATTCAGGTCCAGATACTTAGCACAGTTCCTTATTTGGGTCCAGATACTAAACCACGTTTTGGGCTGGGCAAGTCTCTGGTCACAGATATCCAGGGCAGTGCCCCAGTGGCACTGATGGGTGGCCCAAGCAGAATTTCTAGCCATAATCCCAGCCCAAAAGCCAGTTGCTTATTCAAGCGATTATACTTAGTATAGTGGGCACAGGGGCTGTTAGTTGGCAGCCTGGCGTGGCCAAACAGTGCTTTGGCCTGGACAGGACCAGGGTCAGGCTTCTTTAGGAGAGTCTGCCAGTGGCATCGCCATGAAATTTGGGGTGGCCCAAGAAGTATTTTGCCCCATAATCCATCCGAATCTGACCTATGTTTAGGGCTCTGTATTTGATATGGAATATTATTTTACATATTAATTAGTCCATATGCGTAGCTAATGAAAATCTCTCTCTTTAGGATGTATGATTCATTAATAACAAGTTTTTATGGGGTCTAGATTAACTTTGAAAAAGGGACCGGGAGCTGGGAATAAGGAATAAAGAACTGGGGATAAGGACTAGGGAACCAGGAATCAGGAACCAACTTCAGCCTCACCAGGAAATGTGGGCTCTGAGCTCCTGCCTGCTCTCCCGAGCCCAGACCCCCTTGTTCAGAGCTGCGTGTTAGCCAGCAACTTGTAATCCAGGTCCTGGCTCATTGGCTTTGGCAGGGGGGTCGATGGGAGGCAAGGAGTGGCTGGTCCAGTGGTTCTCAACCAGGGTGCCACAGCACCCAGCAGTGCCTTGAGCTCCTTTCAAGGGTGTTGCATAATGTCATCCCACTGAAGTGTGCAAACACCATGCGCAAGATAAACCCAGGGATCTCAAATAGGCTTTCTGAGTTCTTTGCAACGGGGAAACTGCTCCTTTTTCTGAGAGTCAGAACGAAGAGCTGGCATTTTCCAAGGGGGCCTGGAGTTTAGCGGGGGGCCTTGAGTCGAGAAAGGTGCACGGCCAGGCGAGGGGCATACAGAGGAGGAGGAGTTGTCCTACCTAAGGGAGAATCCTCCTGAGTGGTGAAGACTGCAGTGTTGAGTAAGAGGTGGGATGAGAGCAGCTGAAAAGAGATGCACTTCGAACGCATGGCCAGCCGGTGCTCAGGGCAGTGCCTATCCTAAGGGTATGCCTGTCTGGAAATGTCCCGGGGGGACGTGAGGGAGGAGAGTGCCTTGCTTTCAGCATAACTAAGCTGGACATAACTACACTGGCCTCCGTTAGAAGTGAAACCAGGAAAGGGTGAGCCCAGCACCGGGAGCATTTGTGTCCGTATGCTGGATGTGAGCAGGCCACACATTTTCAGCTTGCTCTCAGTCCGGGGCAGGCATTGCTGCTGTGCCGGGGGGTTTAATCCTTCCTTGAAAGCATCAGGTGCTGGCTGCAACCCAGGTTGGGGATGGGGACTGGGCTGTGCCGATGCTCCTGCTGGGACCAAAGCTGGAGGGTCCTGGCTAGAGGGTCTTGCCCCTCCACACAGGGTCAAACTAATGCCCCGTTCGGGGTCAGGAAGGAATTGTACCCCCCTGGACAGACTGGTACAAACTGGGAGGTTTTGTCCTGTGTAGCAGGGGCCCGGCCTCTACCTGGGATTGCTTGAGTGTATTTTAACAGCCTTATATAGCAAGATTGGCTGGTTCAAGGTGGCAGGTTCAAGTGCACTATCTTGCGTTGCGTCAGGATTGATCTGCATAGATTATACATGTAGCCGCTAAACTCTCCCTAGTCTTATGAAGAGTCTGGAGGACAGATTTATACGGATGGTTTGCACAGGTCTGATCCTGCCTTAGGCAGGGGGAAGGACTAGATGTGACTTCTGGAGGGCCCCACGTCTCTGGGAGGTCTGTGCTTTCACGCTCTGCTTCCTTCATCCTTTTAGGTTCCAGTGCTCGGGGTGTGGGCACGCCTGGTCGTCGGTGCAAGTGATCATCCTGTTCCACATGTGCTTGGACGGGTCCAGGAGACAAGGCTCGGTGAAGATGAGGGTCTTTGGACAGAAATGCAACCAGTGCTCTCAGTGTGACTTCAGCGAGCCAGTATTCAAGGCGGAGGGTGTCGACAGGGTCTTGGAGAAGCTGGTGATGAGCATTCGGGAGAAATGCTATGGAGAGTCCGTGGATCATAGCCAGCTGTTGGAGGTGGTGATTGGCAGGCACGGTGGGCCACATAGGAGTGACGACTGTGAGGCTTGTCACCTGGGAATACACAGGAAGACTCAAGGACCAGCACAACATGGGAGGCTGGTTTCCTGGGCACCCCAAACGCCAGTGCCATCCTTTGAGCCCTCCAGACCCAGCGTACCCCACCGGACAAAGCTTCTGAATCAGAGTTTTTACAAAGATTATGAATCACAACGCCTTGTCCAGCCCTCCAGACCCAGCATACCCCACCGGACAAGGGTGCCGGATCAGAATTCAGGCAAAGATTTTGAATCCAAATGCCTCATTTGCTGCTTGACAGTGGGTGGCTGCTTTTTTGCTGCTATTTTTCTTTGTCTTCTCATTCTCTACATCATTCCCAACTGATCCTATGACCCCAGCTGACTTCCTGCCCTTTGGGCGGGGGGCTGGACTCGATGATCTCCCGAGGTCCCTTCCAGCCCTGATGTCTATGAAAGCTGCTCAGCCCGTGGGTGCAGGGGAGATACTGAGCCATGATGATTTTTCCACGTGCAGCCAGTGTGGTGGTTTGCTCAGGACGGGCGAGGTGGGGTTACCGGTTATACCGGCAAGTTCGGGCAACGGTGGGAGATGCGCCCCTCCCCAAAAACCTTCAGGAACAGTTCTGCCTCTGAAGATCCCAGCCAGAATTGCATCCTCCTGTCCTGTTCATACAAAAAAAGGCTTCACTTGGGTAGTCAGAGAACAGAAATGGTGGGATAACCGACGGCACCCCATCAATAAGTGCTGCCGCAAATAGTGTGTGAACGCCCCAAGAGGTAGACCCTGTGTCTTCGGCTTGCCTGTCGCATGCACAGAGCCAATGCGATCAATTCCTGAACCCAGGAATTGAAATGAATATTGCTTTTAACGACTAGTTCGGCTCTCTCAGTATGTCACCTGTGTGGTCTTTAAGTTATTGGATGTTAAAAGTGAACACTAGGAAAGAGGCAGGATTTAGTCCCTGAACTACACAAGGGAAGATGCAATATCATCGGGACTTTTGCAAAGCCCTTATCTAGACCCAGAGCAACTCATAATGCATATCGCTTTATTACTGTGTGTTTTATGACTTCCATATTGCCGCCGTCTTTAGCTTTGCTTGTATAAGGAATGACTTGGCCCAGGGGTCTTTAATAAACACTCGATAAGGCAGCCAGGGTGATGGGAGCGCCAGATGCTGTCTCTTCTTAGAGGCAAGGAAGTTGAGCAAGCCTTTCTTGCAGTGGTAGTTAAAAGTGAAGCAGATGCTTAGGGCATTTTTAACCTGAGCCTTGTCCCTCTTTTCTGTACCTGGGGCGAGATGCTACCGGGGGCGTTGATGGGGTGGGGGAGTTACTCCAGTCCGATCGGCACGGACCATCACCGGTTGTAACAGATGGGGGTGAAGCAGCCTGGCTGTGTCTCACACCCGCTTTCCTTCAGTGTTTTACCTCAGCTCCCTACGCACTTGCCCATCTCTGCTCCCTTTCTAGATGGGAAGTGGGAAGTTTGCATGGCAGGAGCTGGGAGGAAAGGGTTGGCTTCCCAGCATGCTGTTTTGGGCCTGAAGATGGTGCTATGCAGCTGTACACAGAAATTAGTATTTCTGCCCTGGGACTGAAACCAAACCCCGCAAAGAGATTCAGGAATGGGCTTAACTCCTGGCAGTTGGCTTGGTCTCGGTCTCCGTGCTGCTGCTAAACAAGGCAAGGAGAGCTCCTTCTCCCACCTCAGCCCCATCAGTTCTCCCCAGCAGACCCAAATAAGAGGTTAATAACACCAGAAAAGCTCGCAGGTCTTTTCCCCCTCACAACAGCCTGCATCAGAGCCTCCGTGAACTGCACCTTGGGAGGAAAAACCTGCAGCACCCTTATAGGCTCGGCAGTGCTACGTTGGTTAGCACTACAGAAGAAAGAGACTTGGGGGTCATCATTGACCACAAGATGAACATGAGCCTCCAGTGCGATGCTGCGGCTAGTAAAGCGACCAAAACGCTGGCTTGCATCCATAGATGCTTCTCGAGCAAATCCCGGGACGTCATTCTTCCCTTGTACTCGGCCTTGGTGAGGCCGCAGCTGGAGTCCTGCGTCCAGTTTTGGGCTCCACAATTCAAAAAGGATGTGGAGAAGCTTGAGAGAGTCCAGAGGAGAGCCATGCGCATGATCAGAGGTCAGGAAAACAGATCTTACGATGACAGGCTGAGAGCCACGGGACTCTTTAGCCTGGAAAAGCGCCGGCTCAGGGGTGATCTGATGGCCACCTATAAGTTTCTCAGGGGTGACCACCAGGATCTGGGGGAACGTCTGTTCACCAGAGCGCCCCGAGGGATGATGAGGTCGAACGGTCACAAACTCCTGCAAGACCGCTTCAGGCTGGACATAAGGAAGAATTTCTTTCCTGTCCGAGCCCCCAAGGTCTGGAGCAGTCTGCCAGCGGAGGTGGTTCAAGCACCTACATTGAACACCTTCAAGAGTAAATTGGATACTTATCTTGCTGGGATCCTATGACCCCAGCTGACTTCCTGCCCTTTGGGCAGGGGCTGGACTCGATGATCTCCCGAGGTCCTTTCCAGCCCTAATGTCTATGAAATCTATGCACCAGGGACTTTGTGATTGCTGCTATAGGGACAGGCAGGAATAAAAAAAACCCCAATGTGGGTGGATAGAAAGGTGGAGGGACAGGTGTCCTGCCCCCCAAGACAGTTCTCAGGCCTTTTGCTGCATGCAGCATCCAGCAAGTCAGACCGGATTTAGTAATAGCAGTATCAGGGAGATGTTGGAGCCATGGTGGTCCAGGATTTATGCAAGAGGCAAGGATTTATAAGGGTGATACCTTTTATTGGATCAACTGCAGATTTGAGATGGAGTTAGACCAGCTGTCAAATGCAAGACATTGTTCATTAGGTCTGAGCACTAACAGCTGGTAGAAGGCAGGGTAGATTTGCACACTATAAACTAACCAAAGTAGATACACAGACATAGCACAAGCTTTTGGGAGCTGAAGCTGACTTCATCGGCTCATAGAAAAAGAGGGTTCTCAGATGCTGGGCTCGCTTCATCAGTAAAAGCCATCCCAGTAAGACACGTTTAATAAAACCCAGTTAGTAAAACAGGGCTGACTCAGTTCAGAGGCTACTGAAATCTCATCTGGGCAACCAAAAGGGGGTTTGGAAGAGACCTCAGGAGGTCACATCTACTCCAACCTCCTGCTCCAAGCAGGACCAGCCCCAACTCCATCATCCCAGCCAAGGCTTGGTCCAAACTGATCCCTGGCGGAAGTCCCTTGGCTCCAGTGCCCTCCCGTGATCGCTTGTGGCAAAGATCAGAGATCTGGTGATCAGGAGGAGCCCAGCGCTGGCAGAAGGGAGCTCGCTTGGTCACATCAGACCAAAGAGTCGCTATCTCTTGTTAGCATCGTGATGGTCTTCCTCTCATTGCACACCTGAACTGACGGCTCCTGTGATTTCCAGTGTCCTTGTCTGCTTCCTTTTGGACTCTCCCATAGAGACCATTCACATTGAGCTAAATGCGACTCTAGGCTAAAATCCCTGCTGGACAGGGGTCCACCCAGACCGGCAGGGGCAGACGAAGTCGCCCACAGTCCACTGCAAAGCAGTTGCTAGAGCGACTCCCATTGCTTCAGCCAAAGACCCCGGCTGACTGCTGGCAAAGCCAGTGTCCAATGTGCATTTGCACGACCAGTGAGGACACAGGGCTTTTAATGCACATCTAGCTCTCAGCCTTGGCTTGGCTGACTTGAGCTCACCGCCGGGACAGATACATGCTTACTCTCCCTGTGCCTTAGTTTCCTCGTCTGTGCAGTCAGGACGATGATCCTTCCTTCCTGCTGATTTGGACTCTGAGCTCTGCGGGATTTGGGCTGTCCCTTGTGCTGTGTCCATGCAGCAGCCGGCATGAATGCAGGAATCCCCTATTGCCTCAATGTAATCTCCCCTCAAGGAGTTTCTGCCCGATCCAACCTGTTTGCAGCCACTGATCGGACCATGTCTGCCTCCATGACACCAGTGGAGTGACTCCAGGGTCATAACGCAGCCCTGCGTCTGGCCCTAACAGCTCCCAGCGCTCCCCACTTCCAGCCTCCCAGGGAAGGGATCTGGTTTCCTTCCACCCCAAGCGCTTCCTAACCCTGTGTAGCACTTGGGGTGTTAGGAGCATGGGCTGCTCTCTGCACCTCCCAGCAGGCTTCTGGAAAGGAATTCCCCTCCAGAAGGGGGAAACTGAGGCATGTAGAGCCTGTGTGAGGTATGCACTGCTGCTCCCAGGCAGGGGGATAGTCTTCGTGGCACGGAGCTTTGCAGCTGACCTGTAGTGAGATCAAGAGCCTCCACTATGCTTGAAGCCCAGAAAGCACAGCTCAGGTACGTGCGTGCATGCATATGCAGGTGGCCTTTGCACTCTGCCAGTCCTGGACCTCCCAGCCCCCAGCATGAAGCCCCCTTGGGCCTGTGACAGCAGGCAGAGGGGCTGAGCCCTCGTCCTCCTGCTGCCAACACAAGGGTGGGATAGGAAAGGCACACATAGGGCATAGAGATGTCTGTGGAGATGGGGCAAAATCTTGGCTCAGCTCCTGGGAGTGCCCTGTCCTGGTGTGGGGGAGAGGGGCACACCTCTCCCAATGCTGGGGGTGTACCCCCAGTTGTGAGGGGGTGTGCCCTGCTGGGGGCACCTCTCTTCCTCCTCTCTATGCCCCTGTTTGCGGGGCTGCGGTGCAGCCTGGCCTGCGTGCCCCCTCATGCCTTGCCTCATCGCAGTCTGTGCCAGAGCACGCACCATCCCGGTGACCTTCCCCTCGTCCTCTGCTGCAGCCGGACACTGATAAATGACCGCCTTGGCGCCTGTCTCCCAGGGGAACTGGGCTCGTGATGCCGGCGGGTCGGGAGGCGCCAGCAACGGCATGGCTTGTTGTTGCTTCTCCCTTTCTCATTGCCACCGAGCTCTCCAGGCCTGTCCTCTGGGGTGCTGAACACAGCAGGGCCCGCACCCAGGACGGCCTCTTGTCACGAGCAGAGGGAGGCGAGGGCAGGTCGGCTCCATGCCTGGCATGCACAATTTCCCTGCAGAGCTGGGAGGGAGACGCTACCCGCAGCACTAGCTCATCGTCGTTCCTGCTCCATGGCACAAACACCGGGGGGGGGAAGGCTGGCTCTAGGTCAGTGGCATTCACCCTGTGGTCCACAGGCCCCTGGGGGGTCCACAGACTATGCCTAAGGGGTCCACGAACGATGGCGATCATCAGTCAAAAGTGCGTGAATCCCCCTGCTTACAATTCAAAGGGGGCTGCAGATGAAAAAAAGGTTGAAAGCCGCTTCTCTGGGAGTTACCCCAAACTCTTGGATTGGGGAGCCAGTGCTTTGTTGAGACCAAGACTGCTCAAGGGACAGGAGTTCCCCCTCCCCTGCTGGTGGTTTATTCAGCAGACAGCACACACTCGTGTACTCACAGATGCACTAGTTACTGTGCAAGTGAGTCTTCATCACGTGTACAAGTGCCCTTGCTCCCTGTCTTGTTGCTCTGGGAGTTCAGGGTCTTGCTTGGACCTTCAGGGACATCTTCCAGCAGATCAGTACTTTAGTGATGTAGTGATGCAGCAGTCCAATGACCTTTCGTTCCCAAACTTTTTACACCTTTTCTTTTCTGCATATTCGATATTTTTACTCCTCCTCATGCTACTGCAGGCTGCTTACAGCCTACTTACACAATCAATTTCTTACTCTTGGGCATTTTCCTGAAACTTTCTGTGCATAAAGACACCCAGACCATTGACACCCATGCCTGTGATACCTTTATATCACATGCCTTTCTTATCACATATCCTCTCTCTCCCCATTCTTATCCTCATCATCATTGACCAGGTTGAGGCACCGACAAAATGTGTAGCTGCTTGTTCAGCTTTAACTGGATAGGCTGTGCAACCTCTTGCTGGAGTGGGCACTGACATTTTATGGTTGCATAGGGACCCAACCTGGACGCTGTCTTTTCATGAGGAAAGAGGGGAGATTTGCACATGATGGACTAGCCAAAGTAGATCTGCATCTTGCAGCACGTGCTTTTGGGAGCTGAGATGCTGTGCTCACTTTGTCTATAAAAGCTGACCCAGTAAAACATATAGGAAAACCCAGCTGGTGCAGTTGCTCCTACGCCTACCTGTAAACCACCTGGGTGATGACCCCCGGCGTCAGTCTGGAGTATCTCAGTTAGGATCCATGAGGTTGTTTCCACTAGATGCCGGTGTAATGCCGAGGGGATATTCAGGCTTCTGTGGCCTAGTGGCGACACTGGATCCACCCCCAGCTCCAGCCCCTGGTGCCCACCTGGGTGTGGGTCCATGGGCTTTGGAGGCTCATCTGCCTTCAAACATCCCTTAGGCTCCAGGCGTGATGCTTCAGGGGCTGGAGAGTCTTGTTGGACATAGAGGATGCTTGGGGGTCGATGGGACCGATGGGTTTTCCAGGGAGAAGCTGGGCCCAGATAGATCAGGGTCCAGCTTGTGAGTCACAGCTCAGACCTGGGCCCCCAAACCTCAGCCCGACACCCTGGGGTCAAGGGAGAGCTGTACAAAATGACTTCCCCAGAAAGCTGCTCGACTTGGCCATGCTGGGTGGGGATCTCTTGCTCACAGCAATCCCCATCTCGCTCCCCTGTTTTTCTCAGGGTCCTTTTTCCCCATGGGGATGTCTTTAGGACAGAGCACCTGGGAGACTTGTCTCTGCAGTGCCTCAAGTAAGTATCCCTGGAGCAAAGAAACTACCAGCTCTGCCTGCCATAGCAGCAGTCCCAGGAGGACCCAGCCCCTTCTGCCTCACTTTGACTGGAAAGCTGAGTGCCTGGTAGCGGTATTAATTGGAAATCCCTTTATCTGAGGGCTTCCCTGAGGCTGCATGCTCGGGTTCTTCTTCTGCTGAGCCTTCCTTTAAAGGCAGCGCAAAGGGAAAAGCAACTGAGCTGCAAGACTTAATCCAGACCCACATCCAACACCCCGCTTTGACAGGCAGCTCCCACGTCTGATATGTCATTAGCAAGGAGAGAGAAGGCCATTGCTACTGTGGCTTCGGTGCAGGGATTGTAGGCCCGGGAGGATGGTGCAGGCAGCACACACGTATTTCACGTGTGCCACGTTTCCTGCATGTTCTGTGTGTGTGTTTTTTCCCCTTGTGTGTTACCTACTGTGCTTGGCTTGTACCCCAAGCCCAAATTAAGCTGGCTGCCCCAATAACCTTTCACACCAAGCCCATCGAACCAGGAAAAGTGGATTTTCCAGCTGGCAGAGGGTGAAGTCGGGCAGCCATGGCAATGGGGACAGTGTCAAACTCTGGATGGGGGGCATTTCACCTGAGCAGATGGCAGGTCCAGCACTGTGCAATCCCCTTCACCCTGCCTTGAAGCCAGGTGAAGGTTGAAGGTCTCCAGTGACATATTGCATGTCAGTAGGGAAGACACAATTCCCACCCTAGCACAGAAGCCATGTGCTACCCATGTCCCATGTGAGCTCGAGTTTATAGATTGCCTCCCACCGGCTTTGTGCCCAGCAGGGAGTTTCTCCTACCAAGATCCCAGCAGCAGCCAGAGAGCCATGGTCTCAATTTGCAACAGGGGAAGTTGAGGTTAGATATTAGGAAAAAAATTCTCATTGGGAGGGTAGTAAAACACTCCAACAGGTTACCCAGGCAGGTGGTGGAGTCTCTATCCTTGGAGGCTTATAAGATGTGGCTAGACAAAGCCTTGGCTGGGATGACGTAGTTAGGGATGGTCCTGCTTGGAGCAGGGGGTTGGAGCAGGGGGTTGGACTAGATCAACTAAATTCATGAGGATCAAATGCCGTGGTGTGTACAAATGCCCTATGTGACCTCCTGAGTTTCCTTCCAACCCTCATTTTCTATGATTCTATGATTGTCCCATAAAAGGCAACAACTAGTGGCATCCCAGGAGGAAAGACTTTCATGTTGGGACCTCCCTTTGCATAGCACAGATTGGCATTTAATTAGAAAAAAACAATTACAAATATATTAATTCATGAATCAATGATAAATGAAACCCCTTTCCTTTGCAGTCCTGGCTTGGCTTCAATGATAGGTGTTATCTGCAACACTTCCTCACCCCAGAGGGTCTGCAAACCCTCCCCTCCCACCCCCTGTCATCATGGTGATTGCATTGTTATTTTACCCTGAGGTTTCCTGGGCCAGGCCAAGCTGTCAGTCCAGGGGGCTGGTGCCTGGAAGCCTGGATTCTCCCTGAGGGACATGGCTTGGGGCTGGGCAGAGTCCAACTGAGATCTGTGCAGGGATCCAGCCCCGGCTTTCCTCCCCTCCATGCCATGAATGAGTTCTCAGACCCAGGCAGGAGAGATCTTTCGGACCCTGAAAGATCTCCCCTGCCTGGGTCCGAGAGAGGAAGGCCAGGGCTTTTAGCAGAGGCAGTTGGCACGGCTCATTCCTGCTTTGTTGGCAGCACCCCAGGTGGTCCCCACCTCCGCAGGGGCCATGGGGAGCAGGGAGGATTCAGTACTCCACTCCCGTGACCTCCTTAATCCAGGCCAAGCTTTGCAGCATGCTGGAGTAGACGCCGTAGCGATCGGTCTGCCCGCAGCCTTCGCCCCAGGACACGGTGCCGAGCAGCTGCCAGTGGTGGTGCTGGTGGCTGAAGGTGACCATGGGTCCCCCGGAGTCCCCGCTGCAAGCGTCTTTTCCTCCTGCATGCAAAAGAGACCGGGGCGGTTTCTCCAGCTTATGCGTGGGGCCTCTGGTAGCCTTGGGTCTGGCTGAGGATCTGCTCCCTTCCCTCCTATGCTGGCCTCCAAGACGCCACCGGCCCCCCTGAAAGGTCCACTGGTATTCCCCACCTCCCAGCCAATAAATCCCATCCCATCCCCTCCCAGCTCCCTCTTTCCCTCCTGGCCGTATCAACACCCCCTGTCCTGCTGGCTCCAAACCCCTTTCATAGGACAGGAGCTCCTGTTGCCTGTATGCTGAGGAAGTCAAGAGGCCAAGGTCTCCCCGCCAAATCACTGCTTCACACCTTCTCCCACCGCACAAGAAGTGCCTGAGCTACCAAGAATGGATGATAACAGGCCACAGGTCCAAGCCAGGGGGACGAGGGCACTGGCAGGGGAGTAACTGTTGACTAAATGCTCAGGCGATCCTAGGAAGAGCGTCAGGCCACGTGCTACAGAGGAAGGCAGCTCCCTGCCATGCCAGTCTGACCATTTCCTTAGTCTTTTCCATTTCTGACTTGATTTCTCAGCTTTCCCTCGGGCTGTCGTTCCTTCCAAGAGCCCCCAGCAGGTCCGGTTGAAGAGACCACCAAAAAATCCTTTGTTTCTTCCATATTGTCTGGGCCGTCGTGCCTGCCACAAGACTTGAACCCTCTGGAGAACCTGCAAGGCATTTTGCACCGTGGCTGCCGAAGGGGTGGGTCCTCCTGCTTCAATGGGGAGTGCAGGGCAGTGTCGTCTGGCTGGAAGGGGTCTTGGAGCCCATTTCCCAGGGTCTGGGATTTCCTGGTTGCCCCTTGCACTTCTTGTCAGGGGGGGTTAAGCCTCCCCCAAAGGCACTGGGCATTGGCTGCAGCCCAGGAAGGGGATGGGGACTGGGCTGTGACAATGCTCTTGCTGGGGCCCCAAACCAGAGGGTCCTAGCTAGAGGGTTTGGCCCCTCTGCTCAGGGTCAGACCAATGCTACATTTGGGGTCAGGAAGAAATTTCACCCTATGGTCAGATTGGTATGTGGGGGTGTTGCCTTCCCCTGTAGCAGGGGCACGGCCTCTACCTGGGATCTCTTGAGCATATATTAACAACCTGGTATAGAAGTTGGACCTTGGCTGCCGTGGTCCCCCAGCTTTACCTGTGGCAGGTTCAGGTGTGAGATCTGTGTTATGTCAGGGTTGATGGTAATTTTACTAAGTGGTTAGATGACGGATTTGTGTAGGATGGTTTGGCCAAGGCTGATCCTGCCTCAGTCCAGGGATTGGATTAGATGTGACCTCTGGAGCTCCCTTCCAGCCCCACTTCTCAATTTTTAATATGATCCCTGCTCCCTTCCAGGGTGCTAGATTGCTACCAGCTCAGAGGTCAGGCACAGGATTGCATTTCACTGAGGAAATTCCCAGTCCTATTAGTATGAGGAGCTGGGAAGGAGAGGCAGGACTTAGCGTCCCCCCCTGGGGCCTGGATTTCTTACAAATGGCTCTAGCTGAGACTCTGCTGGGGAGCACAGGAGAAGATGCTTGCAACCAGGTTTGCTGGGAAGGAAGATTTTACCTTCTTTCTCTCCAGCACAGATCATATCATCCGTCACCTTCCTGTTCAGCTTGGCATAGGTTTCTTTGCACAGCTGGTGGTCCGTTAGCGGGATCTCTATCTGCAACACAAGAGGCTTCTGGTTTGCAAATCATCCTGGCTCAGGGGGCTTGCTCCAGCCCCCCACTGCATGCGCTGTGGTCTATCAGGCTGCATGCTGGCCTGGGGGATATCGGGGACTGGTTTCAGGTGGGACCTTGCAAGGTTAATGCATGAGTCTGCATTGCTGGGACTAAAACCCCGCTGTCCCAACCAGCATGGCATCACCCTCATGTGCCCTTGCTGCCATTGGAGGGTGATACAGCACCACGTTGAGGTGGCATGGGGCTTGTTATGGTAAATGGGTCAGTTTGCCTGTATGCAGGAGGCCTGATGGAGAGTTTCCCCATCTCTCTGCATGTATTGAAGGCTCCTTCATCATCTCCAACTGGATGGGGGTGGGAGTGGGAGTTCCTGCAGTGCCCTTGGAGGTGTGCTGCAGCTCCCAGGTGCATGCTTGATGGATCAAGGGGAGGTGAGATGTAGCTCACCTGGAAGGTCACTGCCAGCCTGAGGCTACCCCAGCAGGACTGGGATGGGACCCAAGGGTGCCTTGGCAGAGGCAATGGCCATGGAAAGGTCAGCTTTTCATGGCATCTCCCTGTCTTTGAATGCCCACCACCTCTGCCACCCACTTGTCCACTGGCCTCACAGGCAGCTCTGCCCCTTCTTCCATGAATTCCCCAGGACACTCTCTGGGGCTCCTTTAAAGTCCAGCCTACTGTGATGCCTACAAGAGGCTGGCCATCAGACACGGGTCAGGCTGGGAGGGGCAGTAGATGCATGCTTATTTTTCAGTCCTACTCCCAAATCCAACTGATGTAAAACTCACATGTTCACATAGATGCACATACATACATGCGTGCTCACACACACAAATATACCTATAGATATGCAAACACACACATCCCCATATATACCTATAGATATATGCCCCATACACACATCCCCATGTATACCTATCAACACACAGGGATGCACACACATAAGTATGTGCACACACACACCTACCCCTATCTACCCCCACACATAAGCACACAGATAAGCAGGATCTTTGGGGCTGGAACTGCTCCTGGATGAGTATGGGCAGCGTCCCGTGCTCCCTGGGGCCTTACCATAAGTCAAAAAAAAAAACTATTTATGCTTGTTGCTCTGGTCTGGGCCCGTGAGATCTCACGCTTCACGTTAAGGTTTACAAGAGGAGGGGGGCATCTCCCTCCAGGGGTCTAGTCCAGCCTGACTCTAAGGCAAAGAAACCAGCCACATGGAAGCAACCCCTGGGAAGTGCTTGTGGGGTTAATGGAGCCTGTTTCCATTTCCTTGGTGTCATGATGTGCTCACATACGGCTTGTGATCAAGCAACGCAAAGCAAAGCAAAGCAATGCAACCCCATCTGGATTTCAATGGCATAGTGGGTGTTAAAAATCATACATTATTTCTGCGTCTTTGTAGAGAGTGACGAGGACGTAGGACCCCACACATGCTTATACAGCTCACTTGTGATATGTCAGTGCAGCCTAGGCCATGCGGTTGCTCATGCAGCCGACACTAGCCTGGACTATGGGGGGGTTGAGACGTTTCAGTGCTGTGCTGTGATAAGGTGAGAGGCGAGACTCCAATACAGAGCTGTAATATGGCCAGATATACCAGAGCAATGGCTGTAGCACTGCGTGTGCAATTGCAGGGGAAGGGAATCTCCAAAAGCATTAAAAGTCTTTGTCGGTGAATGGTGTGAGAGGGGGGGCTTTCAACCTGCCCCCATTGTCTCGCTTCTGGCTGGCGGTCTAGGGGTAGGAGCTGTGCACTTTGTGCTGGACATTTGACCTCTTTCACCTTTTGGACCTTTCTGACACCATTGTAGTCTCTCTGGGAGCCTGTACACGCGACAACCTGATGCACTTGAAGCCCCAAACGCCTCCTAGCTGGGTCAGTCAATTGAGCAAAGTGCCCGTGTTTGCCCATGGATCGATCACTGCCCACGGGCTCATCGATTTTCAGGTGGGCTCTCACCGGTTGCCAGCACCGCACAGACCTTTTTTGGGAAGCAACTCCTGACTGTTTGCCTAAGAGGTGTGTTTGTTCCCGGCCAAAGTCCTTGGGGATGTTTGCATCTGGCAGTACAAACAAGCAGCTGACCAGCTCCGCCGTCTCTTTAGGCAGGCGTTTGTCTCGGCAGGGCGTGAGAGATGTGCAAGCGTTGACTCTGCAAGTGTGAATTTTCAGTTGCTTTCTACCGAATCTACCGATGCCAATGCACATTTAGTTTTACCTTAACTGACAATCTATATATCCTTTGCTCACCCACCTGATAGAGCTCATTCCCACCCTTGTCACAAGCCCTTTATTTGGGGATGCCCTGGGCAAACCTAACGCGTGGCACTGTGCAAGATGCCATTGATCCTGACCTTGCACGGATGCTAGCACTAGCCACGGTGCCTGTCACATACCCCACACATACAGCACACAGCATTTCTCAACCCACAGCCACACACAGACAATCATTCTCCCATTGCTGCTTGGAAAAGGGCCTTCTCCTCATCCTGCACGTGGGGCAACAGGCCTAGAGCGGGGAAGTGACACGCCAGAGGACACGCAGGGAGACCTGCCTCTCTGTCCGAAATGCTGCACTGAGTTGGGGCCTCTAGATTAAATAGGAATAGTAAAAGCCTGTATCACCTCCATCAAGGCGTCAGGCAGCCGCTGCAGGAACTGCTTCCCCCATCCGCTGACAATGACGATGGTGCCTGGCAGCAAGAAGGAAAGAAAGGAGTTTGCTTGGCCCCGGATCCTCGGCGCCTTTCTACGCAAGGCTGCAAGAGGCTGTGCTGGTCCCTGGACCCTCCTAAAGGCCTGTGTCAATCCGTCTGCACGGCAAAGCCTTTCTAAGTGATTCTCCCCCTTTATTTGGCACTGGGGAGGCCACATCTGGAGTCCTGTGACCAGTTGTGGGCCCCCCACTACAGAAAGGATGTGGACACGTTGGAAAAAGTCCAGCAGAGGGCAATGAAAATGGTTGTGGGGCTGGGGGACAGGACTGGTGAGGAGAGGCTGAGGGAAATGGGCTGATTTTGAATGCGGAAGAAAAGACGCGGGGGGGGGGGGATTGAATAGCAGCTTCACCTCCCTGCAGGGGGGCTGCAAAGAGGCTGGAGCTGGGCTGGTCTCAGTGGGGGCAGACGACAGGACAAGGGGCAATGGGCTCCAGCTGCAGCAAGGGTTGTTTAAGTTGGATATTAGGAAAAACTCTGTCATGAGGAGGGTAGTAAAGCCCTGGAACAGGCTGCCCAGAGAGGTGATGAGATCTCCATCCTTGGAGGTGTTGAAGATCCGGGTAGACAAATCCCTGGCTGGGATGATGGAGTTGGGGCTGGTCCTGCTTGGAGCAGGGCTTGGACTAGACGTGACCCCCTGAGGTCTCTTCCCACCCTCATTGTCTATGATTTTATGACTCTATCCCAACCCTGTGCTACCAGCAGCTGCACGGAGCCCAGCTCCTTTTCATGCCCAGCTGGCTCCTGTCTCAAGGACCAACACAGGCATTCTTGCCTTATCCACTCTCCGCTGCCAGCTCATAGCTCCTTCTTCCCAGTTTGGCTGCTCTGAGCATCCCGAGTGGGGCAAACACCCAGGAACACGGACAGGACCGGGAAGAGAGGGACTTGCGAGGCTGGGCTGGGAGATGTGAGCTTTACGCCCTCAGAGGTACCAGGAGGCCGGTTCTCCAGGAGCCCCAGCACTGATGGGGCAGCTTGGGGAGTGGCCGGTTGGCCAAGTTCATGCATGATTTGCTGGGAAGAGCAGCTGGTCAGCCTTTTTCACTGCAAATGGGGCTACTCCCTCCCTTCCTCAGTCCTCACCTCCATCAGGAAAAAACTTCTTCACTGTCAGAGCAGCAAAGCAGTGGAAGAGATGCCAGGGAAGGTGTGGGTTCACCGTCACTGGAGGAGTTCAAGACGAGGTTGGACAGCCACTGGCTGGGGGGGGATTTGGTGTAGTGATGCCTATTTTCTACTATAGGTATTTCCTAGGTTTTGGGGCCTTGCTTGTTGCCCCAGCCCTCCCTTCCCGCTATATGTGTCAGGGTGTTTTTAAGCCTTTCTCATAGGTATTGGATGTTGGCTGCATCCCAGTCTGGGGATGGGGACTGGGATGTGCCAGTGCTCCTGTTGGGACCAAAGCTAGCCATTCCCGGCTAGGTCTTGTCCCTCCACGCAGGGTTGGCCCGACAGCAGATTTGGGGTCAGGAAGGTATTTCCCCCCATGGTCAGATTGGTATGGACTGGTGTGGGGTGGGAGAAGCTGGCCTTCCTGTGCAGCAGGGCGACGGCCTCTGCTTGGGATCTCTTGAGCATTTATTAACCACCCTTTACAGAAGCAGGATGTCGGCGGCTGTGGTTCCCCTGCTTTCCCTGTGGCAGGCTCAGGTGTGATGTCTTGTTTAAGTGGGGATAGCAATTTTACAATGAGTTTAGACGCTGGGATGATTTGCACAGGGCTGATCCTGCCTCAGGTGGGGGGTGGACTAGATGGGACCTCTGGAGCTCCCTTCCAGGCCCACTTCTCTATGAGCTGATGATCCCCTGGGCCTCCATCCCCTGGCAGGTTCCTGACTTCCTACTGCCAGTTTGGACCCACCCCTCCTGGCCTCAGCTGGATTACCTATGGCCCTGATCCTGTAGATTGCCTGTGCCCTGATTGTACAGCCTGGTTGTGCAAGACGCTGAGCTATAGGAGGCAGGAGTTGCAGCAGCACTGTCCAGAGGGACAAGGACCCACAGGGACGGGATACCCGGAGAGTGAGAAACTTGAGGGTTGGTGCACTCAAACAGCTCCTCTCATCCTCTTATCCCTGCTCAGCCCAGTGCAAGACGGGCCCTGGCGAGGTGTTGGCTTGCACTTTCTCCAGTCCCGTGCAAGGTGCTTTGTGTGCCGGGCCCTCCATGGAGCATCCAGCACTTCCCTTCACACCCTAACCGTGCAGCTCTCTCGGTTAGGAGGAGGTTCAGGATGTCCCACCTGCTTCTTCAACTCTCTGTGTCCCATATGAGCTCTCCTCCTAGCCTCCCGAGCACCCTGTATCAGTGGCACTCCACCTTTTGCTGACATTGGCTGGATGAAGGGCTTGAGGGCAGTCCACGGGCTGGATTGGGCTCGGTGAGCCAATTGCTGCCAAATTTTTGGACCTCAGAGGACTCTGTGAACTGGATGTGGCCTTCAGGCCGGGGGTTGAGCTCCTCTGCCCTCCAAGGGGTCTTTCCTGCCCTTGCAGATGGCTCCCTTCTCCCTCCTGCATCTGTGTCCGACCAGGGAATGCAACCCGGGCTCATGGTAGGTTGCTTTTTCCTCTAGACCAATATGGCTACAACCTGGATGCCAACCCGGGAATGGACGTTTATGGCCTGGTCCCACCTGGTACCTTTGAACCCCATCACCGAGGTCTGTATCCAGGGAAGCCCTCCCCATCCTCCAGCCCTTCAGAGCCTCTGTCCCGCGCTCGCATCCCTCGGGCAACGAGAGCAAAGAGCCCACTCTTGCCTTTGCTGGGTGACCCGCTGGGGAAGCAAACCGGCATGACGTAGTCATTCAACACCGCCTGGCTAGACAGCTCCACCAGGCCCAGGTCGTACTGGAAGGTGGTGGGGTGGTAGGCAGGGTGGAGGATGAGGTTTTTGGGTTCCAGCTGCTGCTCGGTGTCGTCTTGCTTGAGCGTCGTGTGCTTGCCTGGAAGGGAGGCAAGGAGCAGGGAGATGATCCGGTGGGGCAGAGCCACCCCGTGACATTTCCAAAGGGGCACCTGCTTCCCTGAGCCCGTCTAGGTCATCCTGGGTCGTGGAGAACGAGTGGCTGCAAAGGGGACCTAGCTTGGTAGATGCGTAAGAAGTTGGCAGGTCCCGGCTGGGCTACGGCTGCATGAGCCAGGGCATAGAGAGCCTCATGTGCAGCCCCCCAGAGAGGCGTGGGAGAAAGCTGGTGTGGGGTGTGTGAGCCAGGGCACGCTTGGTGGCTGGCAGGTGCTCCCGGAGATGCCAGACTGTACGGTGATAGGGTTGGGGGAGGAAACCGCACTACTGCTGGCCCGGCGGGCTCTGCTCCCACCCAGCTGCCTCAGCCCCATTTCTCAGCCGGGGTCCCAATCCCCATGCACTCACCCAGGATGACCTTGAAGGAAGAAGGGCTGATGACGTCCAAGCTGTGGAGAGCTGGGTTCTCCGGGTCCAGCATATGGTGGAGGCAGTGGGCAGCTGTCACAATCCACTTGTTCCCTGGAAAAGCAGCGGTCAGCAGGCTTGTCCAGCCAGCCCAGTCCAGCCTAGTGGTCAGCTCACACCAGGGCAGGACTTTCCAGCTCATACAGCCCCTTTCCCCTAAGGACCAAGGTCACACATTGGTTCCATCTTATCCCAGCTATGGGGGGAAAAAAACCCCATCAGAGGCCTAAGAGGTGGTTACTAACATGTGGCTGAGCTGACAGCACCCCCTAGGAGTTGGCACTGGGTGGCTAGAGATGCTGCCCATGTCTCACCCTGCACCAGCGTGAGGGTGTCCTTCCTCCTAGTCACTACTCTGGTGAGTCTTTGCAGGGCAGAGCAGAGAGCAGTGCAAAGGGTCCCAGCCCCTCTGGATCCAGGCCTGGGAACTAGGTCTGAGCAGAGATTGGGTGCATCCGAGGAGACCTGGGCTGAAGCCTGATCCTCCACCTGCCAAAGCCGAGGCCTTTAGCCATGCATCTCAGTCCTGGGCCTCCTCCCTGCTATCAGGTCGTAGCAGCCGTGTTGGGCAAGTGGCATTGAAGCCTGTGCATAGTCGCAGAGCAGCGGGGCTGGCAGGGAGCTCCAGAGGGGGCATCCAGTGCAGGATCAGCCCTGAGCAAACCAGCCCAGACAACCAGCCAAACAACCCGAGAGCACAGGCTTGTGGGAGAGCATAGCCCAATGCTAGCAGTGTAGCTAATGCAGTATCTGGGGGCAGTTCACTCCTCTCTACCGGTGCAGACGCTGCTGGGTTTCACCCTGCCATTGCTCCTATTTCTGACCCTGCTGGGCCACGTGATGGGGAGATCTGCTGTTAGAGATGCTTTTCTTGGATTCAAACTTTGAATCAACATTTCTTTCCTTCCTCTCTGTGGGCGGCCTGGCTGGGTGTTAAAGGCTGGGTTTGAACCGTGGTGTTGGATCCAACTTTTCTTGTCCCGTTCAAGTAAGTCCTGCTTTGCGAAGCTGCAGGGAGATATTGCCTATTGCACAACACAACTGTATTATCCCTCCCAATTCACTCACAGGATCTAACTTAGTCTCAGAGAGAAACAGTGAGTTTCTACTCCAGCTTCTTCTCCAGCAAAGTTAGGAAAAACTTTCTCATGAGGAGGGTAGTAAAGCATCGGATCAGGCTACCCAGAGAGGTGGTGCAGTCTCCATCCTTGGAGGTTTTGAAGACCTGGGTGGACAAAACCTTGGCTGGGATGATGGTGTTGGGGCTGGTCCTGCTTGGAGCAGGGGGCTGGACTAGATGTGTCCTCCTGAAGTCCCTTCCACCCTCATTATCTATGATTTTATGGGTCAACAGGGCTTTATCCTTTTCCCCTTAATCCTCCTCTGCACTGAATCATAACACATCCCACCTTCAGCTCCCTGCTGCATCCAGCTTCACCGCTGTAGGGACTTTCTTACCTAGCAGTGAGCCTCCGCAGAAGGGCATCCCATTCCTATAGAGCATGGCGATCCATGGAGATATCCCTTTCTGGGCGTAGCGTCCATTGGCAATCCGGGCCAGCAAACTTCTGGAGACCTTTGGCTTCCCACACACTGAAACCACAGGGCACAAGGTCAGGCACCAGAGGCACTCGCTGAACCACTCTGAGACACGGGGCTTGCAAGTGGAGGCAGATCCTGAGACTGGTTGTTTGCCTGGGCGAAGCTGGGAGATTTCCAAAGTAACTGGAGTGGAGAGCAAGCTGGGGCCTGGGAATCTGGACTCGAGTGCAAAGCATCGCAGGGCAAATCTCACCTCCAGCTGAGTTGCAGCCGTTCCCCAAAGACCTTTCACATCTGCTTCACAGCTCTCCAGCCCGCTGGCTGAGGCGAGCTCTCTACACATCTCTGTGCACGTTAAGGCTCAGTGCGATGGAGCTACGTGCCAGCACCGTGGAGCAGCATAGAGCCTATTTATGAGCCTCACCCAACCGGGGGCCAGTGATAAAAGGTCCCTGGAGTCTCACGCTCTGCAGCCCACGATCCCTGGATTTGTTGGGACAAATCCGGAGAGCTGTGACGTGGGTGTTACCCAGGCACACGGGGTAGCAGACGGCAATCGAAATCGAAGCGGGCAGGGAACATGAGCAAGGGATGTAGGTGGGGCTGTCCCAGCCTGCTCTGGGCCTCGGGCGCCCACCCGCCCTGCCCGCGCCTCTCACGTGGAGGAGCCTGCCCTACTCCCCTCCTGGAGTTCACTCCAGCTCGGGGGTGCGGGGGGCAGCGCTGCTTCGTCACCCCATTTCCAGGCTTGCTGCGCGAGCGGGAGCGGGTTGGAGGGCTGCGACCGAGAGCCGGGCTCCCCGGGGGGGCCAGGGATGCAGTGCAGATGTACCCTGAGGAGCCCAAGTCACAATGCCACCCAGCTCCAGAAAGGCTTTTGGGTTCCTAATGCCTCGTGATCCCAGTGGGGAAACAGCTGCATCCTGAGATCTGGCTCGGCGTGGGGAGGAGAAGGTGTGAAGATGCTCAGAAATGCCCAGCTCCCTCCTGGTTTGCCCCTTGCAGCAGGGCAATCTGTCCCTTTGCTTTGGAAAAGGAGCTTTGAGTCTCCCTGCAGAAGCCAGGAGGCACTGCGTAATGATAGTCCACCTTTTATCTCTCTCTTCCCCCCGGCATTACCACGGTGGCCTGTTCGTTAGCTTTGCACGCGCGCCTCTGCCCCTTGCTCCCCCAGGAATGGCTCCGATACTGTCAGTTGAGCCCCTGAAAGGCTGTGGTCAGCCAGCGTCAGCCAGTCCATTAGCACACCAATACTCACCCCCAGACACGGTGTTACTCTGATGGGGAGTGAGGGAGGGACCCCCGGGCAGGCATGGTCATTGGCATCAGAGAGATGCACCCTGATTACGACCAATTCCCTGCGCTTGCAAGGGCTGGACATTGGTGGATCCCCTCTTCTTACCATCCTTTGTGCTTTTAGGGATAATTTCTACTAGGGTTTGGGGGAGACGGACGTGATGTAGAAGGAGGGTGGCTGCGGTGCCCTGAGTTGAGCTCATATCATGGCAGAGCTATGCCTCGGGGGGCGGGGGGGCTGTGCAGAAGGAAGGATAACGTGGTTGTAGGACGGGACGGGGTACTGAGGTGGGGATCTACCACCAACAAGCATCTACCTCGTGGTCCGCTGTGCTGCGGTTTGCCCATTCGACGCGCTCCCCGCCACGGCATCCTCAGTGCACTGGCTTCGTCCACACAACGGGCTTTATTTGGTTCTCAGGAAGGATAATACAGACCGTACATACGTAACACGAGGCGCTTGACAGGAGGCCGTACAAAAATATGTCAACAATATCATATCGTCTAGCTATGCGAAGGCAAACGGAGTACAGTTCGCGGCACGCGGGTAACATAAAGGTATGGCTTGGGCAGCATGGTCCTGGCTTCAGTGCTGGCAGCCTCAAGGGGCAGGGGGTCTTGCCCCTGACTCCGGGGAGACTCCCACGGCGGGAGTGAAACCCAGTTAGACTGAGGTTCGGCCCAGTGCGAGCTGCAGGCGTCCAACGCAGCAGGTGCCCTCTCGATACGGAAGTGTGTCAGGGGCTTGGCAAGTGTGCAAAGACAACAAGGCCCTGCCCCAAGGGGCATCTCTTCTGACGTGGAGACATGCCCGGGGTGAGATACGCCAGCGGGGAGGAGTGTCGGGCAGATGGTGTAGTGGGGAGGCGCCTAGACTTCTCCTGGACTCAGAAGGAGGCTTTTCTGCACCCCCAGCACAAACTTGGTCCTGTATGTGAATACAACCCCATGGGGCAAATGCAGACCCCTTGTCTTTGCTCTCTGACCAGGGAGGGAGGACGTGAGAGGGGAGGGGAGGTGTTGGGGAGGAGATGAGAAGAAAGGAAGGGGAAGAATTGACCTCTCCAAGCCCCCACCAAAATGTTAGGACTCACTCAGGGGACTGGGCTCTGGGCAGGCCAGGCTCTTGGCAAGTGCCCCCTCACTTCACCCCGGGGTAGGGGCTGGGGGAGCAGAGCTCTTCAAAGGGGAAAGCCAGGGATAGATCGGGCTCCTGGGGTCCGAGATGACGAAGGCGGAAGGGGCCTTCAGGCTGGCAGCAGCCCCCCTCGGGGCCCACCGGCTGCCGCATGGATGCTGGGAGCTTCCCAGAGAAAGCTCCAGGCTCGAAGCAGATGCCGTGGGGTGTAAAACCCGGAGGCCCAGGGCAGGCTTGCAAATGCCCATGAAAAAGGCCTGCACCAGCGCAGTGAGCCAGGAGAGGGAAGGCATCTCAGCGCATGCCCGCGTGAGCACCCCTGGTGCCACCCTCCCCCTCTCCCCTGGCGGGGCTGGCTCCGCTCCATCTTGCTGGCGTTGTTTGCTAATACGGGGGCTTTCTCCTCGCAAGCACCGAGGGCGACCGGCGCTACCTCCAGGCACAACAGGCGGAGTGGGGACGACGTGGCCGCTGAACTGCAGGCGCATCCACCAAGGTGAATCTCAGCGCATCGCTTTGCAGCCCGCGCCTTAGGCTGAGAGGGAGGAAAGGGGAAGCCTGCTTGCTAAGCAGGCAGGGCACACAGGGGCTCCCTGGGCCCCTGGGAAAGCCGAGAGGCAGGATCAAACAGCGGGGATAAAAAGAACCACAGGGCTGAAGATCTCTGCCACCGATTCACCGTGGGGCCTTGGTCAAGTCCCTTTCTGTCTCTGGGGCCTGCCTTCTCCCTCGGGCTTCGTTGTCTCTGACCTCAGAAGCTGGGTCTCTCCCTGGGTTTCTCCGCCTCGGAGCTGAGCCTCAGGCAGGGAGGTTGCGAGGGCTGGTCCCACCATGGGTGAAGTTCTCTCCGCCAGGGCATCCAGACTCGGAGAGGCGTTTCGCCCAGAGGCAGGGTTCGGGGCTGCCGGGGGCCGGGTCTCCATGAGCACAGGCTCGTGGCTCCGTCCCTGGCTTGCGGCCAGCTGGCCCCTCAGGCCCCGAGCAGGGGACGGACTGGATGTGCTCTCCTGAGGGTCCTTCCAAGCCTGCCATTCAATTCTGCGGTTTGGTAGCTGCGCTGGGGCAGATCCTGGAGTGACTGGAGAAGTGGAGTGGCTTTGGGTTGACACCGCTGTAAAGGAGATCAGAATCAGGCCGGCTAGCTCTGCGCCAGCCACTAAACCGAGCCAAAAAATGGCAGGAGGGATGGGACAGATGGTTTTAAACACCGCCCCCGGAGCGCCTCGCGCTGTGCATCGGGCGGCAGGGCAGGGCGGGAGGGCTGGGTCTACAAATGGCTGTGGATGCTGCAGAGAAAACACACTCTGTCAGCAGCCTGCGGCTCCGCTCCGGCGAAGGTGGCGCGATGAGGATCTTGTGGGCTTCCCCCCAAAGCGGGCATGGAGAGCGAGCAGAGGGATCTGGCACAAAGGGACTCCACGTGTCCAGATGAAGGGGTCGTTCTGTCTCCATCGCTCCCCTAGCTGCCATCGGGGCTGGGGCTGGAGCGGGCTCCAACTGGGGGAGCATGGACACACGGGGACGACGGGATACGCGGAGGGAGGGACCGGTTGAGGCCTGGCGCGTGACGGAGTCCGGCCAGAGTCCTGCCCGCTGGCTGGGCTCGGACCAGCTCATCTCTCCAGCTGGGGGTCCGGCAATGTCCACCTCCCAGAGGCGCCCACGTGCTCCTCCACCCAGTCCACATAGTTCGACACTTTGGTGTACACCCCGTACACTTGCTTGCTCCCGCACTCTTCCGGCCCGCCCCACGAGACCAGCCCCTGGGCCACCCACCGCTGGGTGCCCGGGTCCTGGATGACGAAGGCTCCCCCGCTGTCGCCCAGGCACGTGTCTTTCCCCCCTTCGTAGTAGCCGGCGCAGAACATGTTCTCGGTCACACTGTAGTTCCCCGAGCGGGACTCGTAGCTCTCCTTGCACTCGGCGTGCGGGACGACCGGCAGCTTGACGTACTGCAGGATGTCGGACAGGGTCCGCATGCCCGAGCTGATGATCTCGTCCACGGTGATGTTGGGGTTGGAGATGCCCCAGCCGGCCACGAGACCCAAGGTGTTGGGGTGCGGCCCCTCCAGCTCGCGCTCGAACTGCGGCAGGCAGACGGGCATGACGTAGGGCCCCATGGCCACCCCCTCCCTCAGCTTGACCAGGGCGATGTCGTGGTTGTAGTTCTGGATGTCGAACCCCGCGTGGAGGACGATCTTCTCCACCGTCCGGTTGACCGCGGCCGTCTTGCGCCGCACGTCGTGGAGGCCCAGGTAGACGGTGACGTGCTCTTTGGACACCGGGATGACCGTGTTGTCCCGGCGCTGGGAGCGGAGGACGTGGGCCGCCGTCAGCACCCACGAGTCGGAGAGCAGGGCCCCGCTGCCGAACCACTTGTCGTTGGGCACCCGGGACGTGTCCTCCACCACGATGAGGGCCTGCCAGGGGAAGGAGCCCGGCTCCGCGTTGCGCCCGCCGATGATGCGCTTGATGATGCCGGGCAAGGGGCGAACGGGCCGGCCGCACACTGGGGAGAGAAGAGACAGGGCCGTTACTCCGAAGCCGCAGCAGCGGAGAGCGGGGCAAAGGGCTCCCTGGTAGATTATGCCAGCGTCAAGCATCCCCTCCGGTCCCAAATGCTCTTTGTTACTGGCCTCCGCGGACAACTCCCCCTCACTCTCTTGTCTCGGGCTGATTTTGACCCTCCCGCGAGTCCGTTCCTTCATCCTTAATCTCTTGGGCCCTTGCAGACATGTCTGGGAGGGAGGCTGCCAGTTCTACCTTCGTCCTAGAGAGTCTGCTCTCATCCTACGTTCATCACGTGCCCTAGAGAGTCACTTGCACCACCTGTTTGCGGCTGGGTCGAACTGGCCCTGATGCCAGCTTGGGAGCCTCATCCTTATGCATCCTTCTCCTCAGCCCTTTAGGGAGGCCAGTCCTATGTCTCAAAGGCTGGGGACAGTGAGGCATAGAGAAGGGAAGTGACTTGCCCAAGGTTACACAGCGAATCAGTGGCAGAGCCAGCAGCGAGGCCCCGCCTCCATCCCCTCCCCTTCCAGCCACTGTGCTGCTTGCCTCTAGAGCCTCCTCCTTGTCCTTTGGGACATCCTTCCTTCACTGTTATGGCTGTACTTTGCTCCATGACACGGCCTGCCTTTGCACCCCAGTGCCCCGCTCGCACCAGATGGACCCCCCGGAGACGGGGCAGCCTGGCGGCATAATGCACCCGCAATGATGCATGCCCGCAGCTCAGCGCCATCCATCATTGCACCAAAGGACGCCCCAAGTACCTTCATGGGGGCGGGCGGGGAGGAAGCACTGGGGCTCCCTCCACGCCCCTCCGGCACACGAGCGCTCAAACGAGGCTGCGAGGATCGCACCGCCAGCGACCTATGCTGGAAGGCCTTCGAGGCTGGGCCCGACCGCACAGGGCACCGGCAAGTCGGGAGCTGGGAGGGAGGCATCTTCAGGGCTTTCCAGCGACGGGTTCGAGTCCAGCTGGGATTCGGTGCTCAGACAGACGCTCTGCTCACCTCTAGGCCGGGTCTTTCTGCCAGCAGCCCCGTGTCTCCTCCACCCCCACCACAGCCGCCCGGCGTCCCTCTAGGTCCCGAAGGAAATGCATTCAACTGCCTGTTGGGTCCGTCCCCGGGAAGGTGTCTGGAGCGCCCCAGAAACACAGGGCTCGATTCCAGGCTCGCCGGCAACACCTCGGCGCAGAGCCGACTCACACCTTGGACTTTGACCTGGCTTATGTCTCGTGCGGGTTGCTTTACGCCCTGCTCAGAGTCAGGCCTGCCCCCGATTCCCCCTGTTGCTTACTAAGAACGGGATCAGGCTCAGCTGAGCCCCTCATCGAAAGCCTGGCCCGCATCACCCCTCCTCTGCGGAGCTGACCCGGGCGCTGCAGGAGCCGTGGGGGTTGCAAGCCAAATGGCAATGCTGCCACGATGCTCAGAGGCGGCCAGTGACATGGGAGCACGTGGCGGCCAGTGCAGGACCCAGATGGCGGCTAGGAAGCAACCTCCCAGCTCTCCAGGCTCACACAAGCAAGCCCCTTTGGCCACCCACTGCTGCAACCTAGATTAGTCCTTGACCTGCCCTAGTTAGCTGATCTGAAATTGCTCTCTCAGGAGTCCTAATTTGCCTCCCCTGTCCCACTAAAGTATCCCCCAGCTGTTCATCCAGCTCCTTTAACCCAGCTGGAGAAGGAAAGGTGCCCATTAGAGAAGGGGCGCATGGAGAGAGGCTGCACTGGGTGGAGAGGATGGAAGAAAGCAATGGGATAAACAGTCTCTGAGGCCCCGCACAACATGCCTAGTCCTGCCTGGTCCCCGGGAGACTGAGCTGGGAGTGATTCACTCCCCCTGGCAGCTGCAGCCAAACAGGGCCACTTGGGGATGTGGGCACCACTGGAGGTCTGTGGACAGCGAGGCAGGGAGTGACCACTAGCACAGCGCTTGATATGCTGCCCCTTTCACAAGCATTGATGGACACAGCCGCACATTACCCCAGGCACAGGGAGAAGCAACAAGCCCAGCTTCCAGGCAGGGAAACTGAGGCACAGAGGGGTGACGATGACTTGCCTGAGCCGCCGAACGAGCCAGGGACGGGTCTGGCAGACGAATGCACGGGGGCGACAGGCATGGATCGTCGTGGCTCTCGGCCACGTGCCCACGCAGCACGATGATCTCCGTCCCGCAGAGCGGAGACACCGGCTGCACGGCTGCAAGCTGGTGGCCGAGTTACTTTTGCACCGCGTTGCCGTGTCCGAGCCCCGGCCCCGGGAGGGAACATTTGCCTACGCAAAGGTGACACCTCTCGGAGGGGGCTGGGGGGGGTGCGAAGGTGGGCATTCAGGCGTGCATTTAGTATTGTAAGGAACACAAAGATGCTTAGCCCAAAAATTCCTGCATCTCTGCCCCATGCAGCTGTCAGGCTGTGCCAAGGCCTGGCAGAGGCTGGGGAAGCTCTGCCAGCTATGTATTTTAGATGGACGGTGCTTTTGCCCTCACCCTTCCCACGCCAGCAGGAGGAATCCTGCACGGGGGTGACTCTGCTCTGGTGCAACGGGGAGCCGAGCAAGGGTTCATAACCATTAATTTCTGCCAGATGCAGGCCCTAGGTACCCAGCCGTCTTGTCTGAGCATAGAGGAGGCCCAGCAGCGAGCGATGGAGGACAAGTCTCCCTCCATGCAGCCCTTCCTCCTGGCAGGGCTGCCTCTGCCAGATGGGCTATGGCATGGTTGGGGCTTGGGAATTCAGTGGCATCTGGCCGAAACCTGCATTTGGGACATGTCCCCAGGCTCCCTTTGTATGAGAGTCCACAGGGAACTTTCTCTTTCTGGTCCGGCTTCTTTCCAAAGGGCCGGACCGCTCTCCCCGGCACTGGCACGGGATGGGAACAGGGTACGCCCTTTGCCATTTGCTGAGAGGTGTTTTTGTTGGCGACAGAAAAGCTGCACACGCCACAGGGTGCACATGCATGTGTGTAGAGCAGGAGCAGCCGGCTCAGCTGGTTTGTAACTCAGACCGGCTTCCTCTTGGCCAGAACGGAGAACGGGCCTGCCGCTCGGACAGGGGCAGGACAGGGCTGTTTGCCAGGCTCTCGCACAACGACGCCCTGGTGCAGGCAGCTTGGCCTGAGGTCTTGCAAGCTGACACACTGGGGTAGGAGCAAGTGAGCCCTTAACACCAATCCCTCCTTTGACACTGCCTTCTCCTGGGGTCTTGGGCCCACCCCTGAATCTCTCAGCCTCAGTGTCTCCAGCTGTGAAATGGGAGCAAGGCCCATACAAGTGAGTGGATGTCTGAAAAGCACCTTGATGCCTGCTCTATAAAGGCTTCTCCAGCACTGTGGGGCTGGGCCTGTATCGAAAGACCTGCCTCTGCTGGCTGCCTGGTTTTGGTTGGGCTTGGGGGTGGATTCATAGTGCTGTAGGGGCCAAATTCCACCAGTGCAATGTTCCTGACACATCCAGTGCCCCCAGGGGTTGGATTTGGGCCCCGTGCCTTAGAAAGAGGTCTGAGCTGACACCCGTGATCTCAATGCCTATGCACTTTGGGGGATTCAGGACTCCGGGCCCCACTTTTGTGACGTCCCCCCATCTCTCCAGCACTCACTGCTGGGTCCTACAGGGCCAAGAGGTGGCTTTTCCCCTGGGGATGAGGTTTGTGTCTCTGCAGCGTAGCCTTTGAGGTGGGCCTCCGTCTATTGGGGAGGCACCACATCGCTCCAGGCCTGAAGCACAGCCAGCAGAACTGGGCCAATGCCTCCCACCCTTGCCCCATGCCCCTATATCCCCCCAGGCTCTGCAGCATGCAGCACAAGTGGCCGTGAGAGGGCATCTCCAGAGCCTTCCAGGTACCTGGTCGGCAGGACGGCAGCTTGGTCCCCAGCTCCTCGCTCCTCCAGACCCCGTTCTCATCGCAGGTGTACAGGCCTGGAAGAGAGCGAGATGTTAGCCCCATGGCCTGGATGCACTGGGGTTTGCGCGTGCATGGCCGGAGGGCCTGCACTGTGCCCTTCCTAAACACAGGTCTAGCACATGTCATGATAAATCCTAGGGCCCCGGGTCACACCGGAGTAGCTGGACTGGCATAGCTGTCCGCAAAGGCAGAACCGAGGGCAGAAGGGCTGCATGGAAAGGTTGCCGCTCCACCCCTAGCCTCCACTAGCAGGTCTCGTGGCTGGCACCGCTTGATATCTGTGATATGGGGTCCCAGACTCCAGAGGGCACCTGCAGCTCTTCCTGAAGGCAGGGGGCGTGGATGAGCCCCAGCAGAAAGCATCTTCCAAGGTCATCACACCGTGAGGATGGAGGCGAGTGCAAAGGAGTGGTCCTGCCTTCGGAGATGTGGCTCGTGCTCATTTCCACGGGCCACTGGGCTGCTCAGGGCACAGCAGGGGCTGCGTGCTGGGAGCGGGGAGATGAGCCGATCACACACGCTGATATACCGGTCTGCAGCGGGTCAAGGGATGGAGGCACCAGCCGGGTCGAAGAGGCAGCACGTGGGGGCTGTATGGCACAATGCTGGCTCTGGGGAGACTGCTCCAAGCCAGGTTAAAGGCGCAGAGCTAATTCAGCCCAGCTGGTGCCAGGGAGACCTGGGAAGCCAAGCGCTACAGCCTCACCGCTGCAAGGGAAGCGCGGACCAGGCATTCTCCATTCCCAGTCACCCACAGGAGGGTTTTGCAGTGGGCTCAACGGGGGAAACTTTGCACACAGACAAGCAGTGATAAGGATTATGTGGCCTGGGTGTTGCTATCAGTGAGGCCTGTTGTCTTCAGGCTGTGGCACTTTCCCGTGAGGACAGGACTGCGCTGTGTGCGGGCAGGGTTTAGTAGCTAGACATGGCTAGCAATGCTCGCTAAGAGCTGCTGCCCGAGGGCCAAAGAGCACTGAGAGGGCAGCGTCTTCTCTGCCGAGACGTAGCCCTGCTGGGTGACACGGTCGTCTTTGCAGGACCGCCTGCAGCCGGCTTTGCCTGTAGCAGCACAGACACCCAGACGAAACCTCTGTTTCTAGCTAGCTCCTTCCTCCCAGGGGTGACCGCACGATGTGGCCACATGTAAACATGTTGCACACGGAGCAGACCATTGCAACCCCGTGCTTGCATGGACATAGTCCCTCCAACCCGCCTCGCACGGTGCCTCACCGGTGACGTTGGGGGCCATGCGGTAGTAGGGGTGCTGGCAGGAGTACCGGATTGCAGAGCGGTAGGTGGTGAGGTTGCTCCTCGAGGTGAACGTGATGAACCCGTGCTCCAGCTCCGCCGGGGCTCGGCAGTCGGCCACTGGGGAGAAAGGAGAGTGGGGTCACCTGTGCTCGCGTCCCTTCTTGCCAGCTACATGACATTATCCTCAGCTTTAGGACTTTATAAAGAAAGTGGGGTGGGACAGATGCTCCAGAGGTCCCATCTAGTCCAACCCCTGCCTGAGGCAAGCTCAACCCTCCGCAAACCAGCCCGGTACGAATCCATCACGATGATCTCATGAGGTCCCTTCCAGCCCTCAACTTCTGTGAATTAGCTGAACTCTTAGCAAAACTCCCATCAACCCTGACATAGCACAGACCTCACACCTGAACCCGCCACCCGGAAAGCAGGGGACCACGGCAGCCAGCGTCCTGCTGCTACAAAAGGTTGTTAGTATACACTCAAGAGATAGTATCATAGAGTCACAGACAACGAGGGTTGGCAGAGGCCTCGGGAGGTCACATCTAGTCCAAGCCCTGCTCCAAGCAGGACCAGCCCCAACTCCATCATCCCAGCCAAGGCTTTGTCTAACTGGGTCTTGAACACCGCCAAGGATGGACCCCCGATACAGGCCAGGCTCTGGATACAGAGGAAGGCAAAATCCACACAGTCTGTGCTAGTCTGACCGGGGGTAAATTTCCTTCCTGACCCCAGATGTGGCATCGGTCCGACCCTGAGTGGAGGGGCAAGACCCTCTAGACAAGAAGTCCCAGCAGGAGCATTGGCACAGCCCAGTCACCACCCCCAGCCTGGGGTGCAGCCAGCACCGGTGATGAATGCTTAACACCCCCCCCCCCAACACATGTAGCAGAGAGGAAGCAACTAGCAAAGCCCAGACGCCTGGGAAATGCCCATAGCAGGCATTGCTAGGCCGAGATCATCCCCCACCCACGGCTCGCCTTGAACCCCTCCAGTGTTGGAGAGTCCACCCCTTCCCTGGGCGTCTCCTCCAAGGCCTCCCTGCTCTGACAGCGAAGAAATGTGTCCTGAGATCCGACCTAAACCTGCTTTGCTGCAGCTTCAAGCCATGACGTTGACTTGGAGCTGGGCTGGCAGGAGGGGAGGGTGTGCGTGTGAGCAGGGGCTGTACATGTGTGCCTGGCTCGGGCCCCAGATCAGCCTCTGGGCAGCTTTTCCTTCTGTTGAAATCTAGGTGTGTTTTGCTTCTGCTTTCAGCGGGGCTGTGATCCTCCCTTCTCCTCCCTCTCTGGTATCTGGGAGACAGGGAAGAAAGGCCAGCCGGAGAAGAAGGCTCTCTCAGGTCATAGTATCATAGAAAAAGGGACCTGCATCTAGTCCGACCTTCTGCTCCAAGCAGGACCAGCCCCACCTACATCATCCCAGCCAAGGTTTTATCTACCTGGGCCAAGCACAACAGTTGAAGGATCTTGGTTGTGATTTGGGTCTCAGGAGTCCCCATGTTCAGGGCCTTAGACTAATTTATGCTGATTTTGCATTGCCTGCAAATGAGGTGAAATTCCTGTAGCCCTTGGGGCGAGGTAGACACTGATTTAACAACAGGGCTGGTTGTTCTCTGCCTGGGAAAGAAACCTCTAGACTAGTCAGGGTGTGAATTAGGGGCCATGGAGGAAACAGCTGGCAAGCGGGTGTTGAGAACGAGCACCCGGGGCTGCTCCTGCCCATGCTAATCCCTGCCCCCATTGCTGGCATCGGCCCCAAGACACTCACTGAAGACCCTGTGGCGACTCTTGGGGATGTGCAAGCACCAGGCCAGGCAGTAAGGTGTTCCCATCGCAACGTGAGCTCAAACGCTGGTGCTGGAGCCAGCCCGTGCAAGGGAGAGCAGCGAAGCTGCAGAGTCCCCCTTGAGAGAGAGGGGCACTAGCTACAGCTATAGCCCACATCTGAATCTCACTGACAGGAGTAGCTGGAGCCCCAGCCGTAGCCCTTCTCCCACCCTGGCAGATCGGCCAGCTCGCGGGAATTGAAAACCTCTCTTGAAGCAGGGAATTTGGGAGCTGAGGTAGGGGCATCTCTCGCATTGTACCTCGCCTTGCAGGGCAGGCGTGGTGTGGCCGCCTGTTTCTCTCAGCGCTTTGTTGGCCCTGTATAGATTGCAACCAGCCAAGTGGATGCGTTGCTGCTGTTTGAGCTAATTAGTGCATATCTGTGGGTGTGTCTGCACGTGTATTTATGCGCACCTAAACTTCACGAGCCTTTGCTTAAGGCACGTTAAGGTGATTTAGGTGCGTATCTACAAGTAGACACGGTAATGCGCATTAAGGCGAATAGCTAAGTCGCCTTAGTGCACATGCAGACCTGCTAATCGCATTAACACATTGTGTATCCATTGACGCACATGTTAATGCGCATTAGTACGTCTACACGTGTGCTATTTCCGCCAAAATTGGATACCTGCTTTAGGCATGTATCAAATTTAGGCTCACATAACCTTAAACCGCCATTGTTAAGGCACACCAAGGGCATGCACATGTAGACACATGCCCTTAATGAGCCTTAAAAATGGGGATTTTAAGCTAAGCCCACTTAAAAGAGGCATCCTGTTATGCCGAGATGGTGTTGAACTGGATCTCCAGGGCGTTGTGGAGCAGCTCCTACTGGGGCAGCTGCTAAGGCAGATAGAGACTTGCTCAGGCCTTTCCCCCAGGCCCCACCACTTTCTCAGCAGCTCAGTGCCGAAGTGGCTGTCCCGCCGCCACTAGATGTGCTCTTTGGGGGGCTGGCAGGACCCTCACAAGGTCATCTCGCCCTACCCTCTGCTCACGGCAGGATCATGGCCATCTAAACCATCCCAGCCCAGTGTCCACCCCAGCTTCCAAGGACGGCGATTGCACAGCCTCCCTAGGCCGCCTGCTTGAGCACCCCCGCAAAGAGCAAGTTCTTTCTAACACCCAGCCCACATTTCCCCCGTTGCCGTGTAAGCTCCTGGCTTCTGCAGGGGATAAAGCAATCGAGAAGAATTCATCGCATCCTCTTGGTCAGCACCCTTCAAGTAGCTGAAGGCTGTCATTAAATCCCACCCTGGTTTTCTTTTTTTTCCAGATTAAAAGCTCCCCGCTCTTCCAGGCTTTGCTTCTATGTTGTGTTTCCCAGACCGCTGACCCTCCTGGTGCTCTCCATGGGACTCTCACCTGTGTGTCCACATCTCTCTGGATCTGTGATGCCCAAAGCTGGACACGGTACTCCCGGGGAGGCCTCCCCAGTGCTGAATGGACCCCGTTCTTAGCTCTTTCCCAATCCGGATGGGCTGCACTAGGAGGGACCTCTGGGGGCGGGGGTCTCTTGTCAGGCCCCTTCTTCTGCCCCCACCCCCAGCCTCCCACCCCTCTGTCACTTCCCAGTGGGGAAGCACTGGGTTCACCAGGTCCCATCTCTCAGCCGTGCTTTCTGGGGATCCAGGCTTTCTTGCCAGGCCATGCTGTTCTCTCTGGTCAAGTCCCCGTACCTGAAGGCTTGAAGGTGTGTAATATTTTGGATGGGCTGCCTCAGTCTGGGCTTCTTGTTCTGACCCCCCTCCGCCATCAGGCCCATCTCTCTGCCCCTGACTCTTCCCTATTTCTGGTCCCAGCTCCATTTTGGCGCTTGCTCTTAGGGCTCCCTTGCTTTCAGGCCCAGACGTGACCTCCTTGCTCTTCCTTCTGCTGCCACCTGCTTTGTTCCTCAGGCCTTTTCTCCCCAGGCATCTTTTTCTCTGGGCTATAAGCTCCTGTCTTGTGCTGCAAAGCTGCTGTGGACCCGCACACTCGCCTCAGACATCCATCCTCACCGCCCTGGCTGTCAACGCTAACTCTTGAAGATCTGTCTGAGGCCATCACTAGCCAAAGCTTGGCAACCCTTTCCCCTTAGCTCCCTTCTCCATGGGGCCTATCCAAAGCCAGCTGAAGTCAAGAGAGAGCTTTCCAATAACATCACCGGCCTTTGGTTCACTGTATGTGTATGCGTATGTGTGTGTGCTTCCCCAGTGGCCTGGCTCTCTTCTCCAAGATCCTCTCTTCATCCCTCTCTCCCCACTGGACTGCTCCATCACTTCCTTCTAGCCTTCTTCCCTCCATGCCTTCCCTTCTGTGACCCTCCACCCCTTCCCTAGCTTGCTCCATCATCTGTTCCTCCAGCCAAGTCCCCGGTAGCATGGTATCAGCCTTGCTCTTTCCATTTTTACGCTTGGAGACTAATCTCTGGCCCTGGAAAACAACGCTACAAGGAGCCACATCCTATTCTACCTATTAGGCATCTAAGGGTGCTTGTACACGTGACAGAGCTTTAGTCCTTCAGGTTGTATTCTACGCCCCCCAAATTGAAACAGTGGGTTTTAAATTGAAACCTACCCTGTCACTGTACACATGTGATTGTCCAGGCCCCTGTTGCAGGCTGAAGCCCTGAGGGGCCCAATCCTTTCCCCTGCGGAGTCTGCCTGCCTGTCCTGTGGCTGGGCGGTGGGAAAGGGAGGGAGGGGAGCTGACTAATGGCTGCAGTGTTCCCAATTGCAGCGTTGCAAGCTAAACCACATTGGGATATCGTTTAGTTTGCAATGATGCAAACTCATTTAACCCCCCACCCCGCAAACTCAGGTACATGTAATGCTTGGTGCCATTAAGTCACATACGGGGAAACTTTCGTCATGTGTACAAGTGCCCTTGGCAATCAGTGTCTAAATGCAATCCTCCTCCACCCTGCTCAAATCCCTGACAAGCCATTGATGTTAAAGGTGGTGGGTCCTCCTCTCTAGCTGTTTTCTGTGACTTACTCTTCAGGCTAAAAGGACAGTGTGCTACACGGGAAAGGCTCATGAACAGCAGCTCTGGATGAAGGCAGCGGCTTGGCAGAGGCAGCAGCAGAGCTGGGAAGGCATGCTGAAGGGGCGAGCCCAGATGGACAGATTCCCTCGCGGGTCTGTCTTGCAAGCACTCGTCAGTCCCAAAGAGCCGGGGTGGGGGGTTCACATGCAGCAGGACGCAGGGAACAAGGCTGGCTTTTTGCTCTGAGAGACTGAAAAGGAGCAAAGATCAGTTCTCGTTCTTAGACCGACCAGCCTGGCCCAGGGTAGGAGGGGGAAAGCAAGGCCACAAAGGGTTATTTTCAAACAACAAAGCACAGACAAAGCAGCTGCTCCTTGCATCACGGTTTTCATTGCTGTGTCTCCGAGGCGCAGTGCAGACACCTGCCAGAGTGCCCTGTCCCCGGGGCAGCAGCCTGGGGTGCGGGTGGGTTGTGCTTTTCCTGGGGTATGGGGGTGGGAAAGGAGTTTGATCCTTTCAGTCGGAGTGTGCCAGGTAGGCTGGGGTGAACAGGGGTCCAGCATTGAATCTACAGCAGTGACGTATCTCCCCAAAGGAGATCCCCCCCACTCCAAGGTTGGAAAGGGCTGGGGGGAGAGCACAGGGAGTATGCCTTGCAGCCTAGAGAGTCCCTGATATGTCTAAGAGACAGTCTGCCCCTTCTAAGAGGTGGTCATGCCGTCACTTGGTCCGACTCAGCTCTTCTCTCTGTCTTGTTGTCGGCTGTCTCTGCAGCTGCGCCGAAGGCAGAAGGGGAAAGGGAAGGGAGGAAAGCAGAGAGAGAGAAAGAGAGAGCAGGATTAACGGCTGAGCAGAGAGAATCCATGCAGGAAACATGCCCCCATAACACCACGAAGGGGGACCAATTCAGCAAGCGTCCGAGGGTTATATGCGGAGAGCAGGCTGGGCCCTGGAGGCAGTGCAGAGGGGGCTGATCACGTTAAACACCGTAATAACAGTACGACACCTTACAGTGGAGCCAACACCTTGCCCCCTAATCCCAGTCCTGGTGGAGACCCCTTTTCTTCTACCTGGCTCCACTGGGCCAACATCCATCCTGCAGTGGCACACGGCTGTCCACACCTTCTACTACAAAGAAACTCTTTGCATTGGCCCAATATCAGCCTGTTTTTGTCTTATTACAGCTGGGGCAAAAATAGTTTTGTCTGCAAAAAAAACTGGAAAAACCAAAAATGTTTCATTTTTGTACTTCTTTTTTTTGCAGCTTTTTTCCCCTTAAGAGACGTTTTTTGATTTGTCATTTGGAGGGGTTCCGTTTTTTTGACAAACCCTGAAAATTTCAGTGAATAGATGATAACGTCTCAGGGGACCGACATGATCATCTTGTCTGAGCTCCTGGATATCACTGCCCCAAAGTGGTTTATTTGGGTTGTTTTGGTCCAAACCCCCATTTTTTGGTGCAAAACGTTTACTGAGAAAAATGCCCGACTGGCAGCCGTTCTTATTTGGTCTTTGTTCAAGCTCTGGAGGAAGAGATTTCTCTAGTAATAGATGAGTTAGAAACTCAATATCTGAGGGGGTTTTGTAGCAAGGCATGTCCCCTTCAAAGGCACAACTAGCGGCTGGGGAGTCCGTGGCAGTTCTGACACCACTGAGATTGCCACGTCCAGGGAGCTTTGCAAGTACAAGGTACTCCTTGCCACCACCTGCCTATGGCGGGTTCAGCAGAGCAGTATTATTGTTATAAAACAAGGCTCCACCGGCAATGGAGGCGGCTGCAGAGCAGGGACTCTCCAGCCAGAAAAGCTCCAGTGGCTCCCAGCCCTTCTCCATCCCTAGGTAAGAGAGGCAACAGCGTGCACAGGTCTGGCCTTAAGCAGCTGAAGCTGGCAGGAAAGCAGACTCAGGGCACTTTTGCCTAGAGGTACCTGCTTTTGCAGAGGGAGCAGCGTCCAGGACACGGGGGTTGGATCCACTGTCCCGGGTTGGATCGGTTCAGGGGATAGATCCCAGCTGGGAAGTTGGCATCAGGACCTGGGTCTGAACTCTGCCCGCGTTCAGGGGGTTGAGATCTGATGACTGTCTCCACCCTGTCCCTGCTCATGTGCTTTAGGGTCCCTCTCCCAAACAGGAGGCAGAGGGGAGGTGAAGGGATGCCCTTAGCTCTCTATGCAAGCCGGCACCCCATCCTGTTCTGCAATCCCCGGGCGAACCACCTTCGCTTGGGTTGTTCATTTCCTCTGTTGGCCTGCATTCAACTCTGACCCGCCTTTCTTGGCCATCCATGCCTGTCTCTGCTTCTCCACCCCTCCTGCCCAGGGGAAACACTGGAGCACACAGGCTGGATGCCTTAGGGGTGCCCGCACTCGAGAGATGTCATTCCTATGACCCCAGCTGACTTCCTGCCCTTTGGGCGGGGGGCTGGACTCGATGATCTCCCGAGGTCCCTTCCAGCCCCGGTGTCTATGAAATCTATGAAATCTGTATTAGAAGTAGGTATGCCTAAAGCCCGGGGCCCATTGGAGCTGTGCAACGTCCCAGCATCAACCTTCAGCAGCAACGAATCAACGTGTTTTTTGAAATATCAGGCGAACGTTTCTCACTCCTTTTGCTGCTGTCTGTATACCTTGGTTTTGGCTGCACTTGTGACCAACCCAGACCTCTGCGTCTGAGCAACCCTAAAACCAAAAAGCAGTTCAGTTCCAGGTCCAGATATCCCACGTGGGCCTTGTTACTATAATAGTTTGAAGCCCCCCTCTCCCACCCATCAGCTGCAAACACACCGCTGGCATAGGTGGGTTCAAATCCATATCAGGATTTGGTAGCTGGGCCCTACCAGCCCCAACAAGAAGCCGACAAGTTGACTTATCACAAGGAAGGCTGTCCCAGGCCGTGTGTGGGAAGGGGGCTCTGATAAGATCCTAAATGACCCTGGAGCTTGTGGGTGCTCGTTCAACTGGGAGAGAGCTCCCGAGCCTTCCCGTATTTGCCCACCTCTGTCTAGTAGCACCAGGGCTTGAGCCAGTTCCTACTGGAGCCTTCCCAGTGCCTTCAAGGAAGTATGGGCACTTGCACACGCTGTGTACTGGTTACATACACATTAGAAAATGGCCTGAAAAATCGCCGTTTCACAATTTTAGTCGTGTGAGCGAATGCTTGTTGACCTTTTTATCATGGTAGGTTTCGATCGATCGTGGCAAGCTAGACCACCTCCGCCACGCTTTAGTTTTACCACGGCCAATTGTTCTAGCAAGTTTTGTTTTCTCAGGACACTTCCGTTAGGTGCGCTCCTGCACTATGGGACCAGACCCTTCATGACGGGGTGAAAGCTAATGCAGAGGACGATGCCATTTATCCGTCTGCTTGGAGACACTGTCCCAGGGCTGGGGCAGTGCTTGTTTGGAGAGGGAGTCAAGGAAAGCAGGTTGTGCTTATCCAGTTGCATTAGGGAGAACAAATACCCGACCCGTCATCTTTGGCACAAACTCTGTTGTGCTCTAGGAGAAACGGCCAACACGGTTTTGCAGGGACATCCGTACACTCCTGCCCGGAGCTTGGCACTGGGGCTGTTACCCCCAGATAAAGGGTAGGGAAGGGAGAGAGGGGCTTCTTACTTTTGCAGATGGGGACCTTGTTGCTCCATGTCCCGTCCTTCAGGCACTCGATTTGGAAGGTGTCGCTCTCCACGTCGCCCTGCGCAGAAGGCAAGAGGGAAAGACATGGTGACCCCAGCCTTGGGACCACCCCACCCCTTACAGCAGAGAGACAGCCTGTCTGGGATGGCAGCAGATAGGCCCAAGGGGCGGTTGAGTGCTGAGTCTAGGACCACTTTGTGGATGATCCCTACCTGCTGGAGGTCATCACTCAAAATACCAGCCTTGCTCCACTTGCAAAGTTAATAGTTTCCTTTACAGGCTCTCAAGTTGGAAGCCACAGCCATGGTCACCGAGTTGGACGGGTGGCATACAGCTGGCTAGGGAGATTTCCCTGGGGTTCAAGACCACAGAGGAGCTGAGCAGAGGCTCTACAGAAGGCCCCTCTGCTCCTCTTCGTCTTGTGCAAAGCCAAGCCTTGCCTCTGCTTGCTCGCGGGCTGGTGTGAGACACTAGGCAGGTGGTTTGGGGAAGAGTCGGTCCGCTCCACCTCCACCTCCACCTCCACCGTCTTTGCAAGGGAAGGTCTATGGCGTCAAGCGTAGGCTGTTCCTATGTGTGGTCTCTAGCAGGGCAGGCAGGGCTCTCCTTTGGGTTACTTTGCCCCTCTTGAGCACAGAGGTAGCCGCTGTCCCAGGGAAGGAGGTGGGAGGAGGGAAGGGTCTCCTTAGGTCTGAACGAAGGGGGTGACGCAGGGCTGCGGTCTCCGCTTCAGTGGAGTGGTCCCAGCAATGACCGACTGGGAAGCTCCTTTGCGTGGTGCTGGAGCCTTACAAAGCATGAGGGATGGCAAGGCCTGGGACGATGTGGTTGGGGTTGGTCCTGCTTGGAGCAGATGTCCCTCCCAACCCTCATTGTCTATGCGTTTATGTCCCTGGCCGTGCCTGGCCAGCTTCACAGGGTACCACTGAGAGCTTCCCATCACTACAAAACATGGTGCTCCTCCCTAATTCAGCATGTGCCTATGGCATGAGAGCACGGACACAGGGGGCCTTCACGTGAGCCCGCTCCAGTGGATTGAAGAGACGCTGCCCCAGCCCCAGAGACGGAGGCGAGTAGTCCCTGTACCTTTAGCACTTTGTATCCGGGGTTGCAGCTGATGACCACCTGGTCCTTAAAGCTGTACCGTGCCTGCAAGGGGTCGATCTTCCCATTGATGGGAGGCTGCACGAGAGGGCATGAGTTCCCTTGGCAAGTGGGGAGAAAAAAAATGCAAATTCAAATGGCAGCCAGCTAACGGGACAGAGGCCTGGATGGAGCCCGGCCATGGCAGGCCTGTTCCCAAGCCTCTTTATTGGCGCAATGATACCTGCTGCTTCTCCTTGAGCTATGACGCTGTGCGAAACGGCACAGGGGCCAGGGCTATTGGTGCTACTGAAGGCGCCCTCAGGGATGTCACGAACCTCGAAGTCCCCTTCCCACCCTGAGCTTTGCCTCCCTGTTGGGACTGCTTCATTCCCAGCCTACTTTGGATGAAGTTAGGACTCGGGACTCACTCCTTGGGACTTAATATGAACAGCCTGATGCTCCCAGTGGCCCAGAGCCTGGCACGGTGGCAGGCAGGGCTCAGTACCGCTGCCATCAGTCAGGTCCATCCAGGTAGCTTTCTCCCCCGCAGAATGAAACTGCACCGTTGGATTCACTGTGTGCATCCCACACCCTCCTTCGCCCGGAGTCTCAGGACCAGATGGACCATCAACCCCCTCCTACCCGGTTTGCCAAGCCCCTGTGGGTGCAGAGGAGGGAAAGGAGCGGGGTGCGTTACCGGTGGCCGTGTACGATAGCTTCCACCCTTGGTTCTCGCCCGAGTTGTCGCTGTGGAACAGGATCTGGACGCTGTTGGTCTGCGTTTCAATACGTCCCGGGGACTTTTCCCCACAGAAAGGCCCGAACTCCAGAGGGCCGGCTTTAATCTGTCACAAGGAAGCAGAGGAGATAGCTTTAGGAAGCACTGAGGGCTCCCCACACCCCGTGGCTGGTTGACAGGCTGGCCCTAGACTTCATGGATATAAAACATGTCTTGGGCCCTTTGTAAGGGGGAAAGGGGTCTTTCTCTCCCTTGTCTCCTATTGGCTCTTAATCCACCTCCAAACTTTACAAAACTTGGCTTCTGTGTTTGCAAAGAGGGCACTGAAGGGCATCTCCCGCTTGGAGGACTTGGGCATAGGAGATGCGGACACCAGTCTGGGGGCTGGGAAGGCATGCACCCCACAGCCAGACTGGCTCTGCCTCCCTCTGTAATGAGGACCATGTTCCTCTTCCGAGGATCTTCTGGGCATCTGCTTTCCTGGTGTCAGGGCACTTTTCCCCTGCTTTCGAGCTGTGGTGCTCTGCACGGTGGTTTGGGTTTGTAAGATGCATGTGGCTGTGATGGGAAAGGGATTGAAGTGAGCAATTTTTTAGGCCTCTGGCTAAAAGACTGCCTGCAAAGGCAGAGGACAGGACTCGATGGCCTTAGGAGCCCCTTCCAGGTCTCTGTGGCCAAGATGCAGCCCAGCGAGCAGCCCAGCAGGAAAGCGCTGCTTGCATGTGAGGCCCTGGAAAGTTTGGAGAAATAGAGATTTCATGAAGCACATGGTCCTAGCGTGGAAATCAGAAGGGATGCAGGCTCCTCTCATGCTGGCTTTGTTGTATCCTTGGAGGACAACAGCCCACGGCTCATGGGACTATGGCTGGCCCAACGAGACAGAGCGAGCGCGCCCAGAGCGGGGGTCCGTCCCCTGCCTCCGCCAACCCGGCTGACTCACCTTGATGTAGTCATAAGGGCAGGAGACCTCGGGATGGTCCTCGATGTCGATGCTGTCCTCGAACTGCAGGGTGATGAAGAAGCCATCCTCCAGCTCGACACGGTACAGGCAGTCAGAGCTCTTGGGGTACGGGTTGGGAAAGTCGGCGCTGGTGATCACCCCGCTCCTCTGGGTGAAGAGGTTGTCGCTGCACTCCACTGCAACACGGCCGGTGCGGTCAGGGTCCACCCGGACCTCACACGTGGTTTAAAGCCCTCCTCGGCTGGCACTTGCCCCGAGAAGGAGCCTCCTGTTCCCAGCCCTTTGCCATCTCACCCCAGAGCGTCCTAGACTCAACCTGCCACCAGCAAAGCATGTCCAGGCAGTTCTGATGCCCCCCCCCGCCCATGGTGGCGTGCATCAGGAGTGGCGCTGATGACATCATGCTGATGTCATACCCCTGGGAGCCACCTGAAACCACTGCAACCAGTACAACCTTCTTCCCACCTCCATCATTTACAGAGCAATGGTGCCTGGGCTCGCAGGTCCCAGGCAGGCGGGCTCGGAGAGGGAGCAGGCCACGTTGCCCCACAGCCGGTACCTTTGCAGGTGCGGTTGTCAGAGTGCAGGATGTAGCCGAAGCGGCAGGAGCAGTAGTACCCCCCGATGTAATTGTGGCAGTAGTGGTCACAGGCCAGCTCCTCATCGCTCTTCTCCAGGCACTCGTCCACATCTGCGAGGAGGAACCGGGGTCAGGGCATTTGATCCTGATCTCATGCCTAGGCTCTCAAACGCCAAAGCCGAAATGCTGCACCTGATGCCGTCTGATTTGCGAGGGGCATGGGGAGGCCGGCCTGCTAGGGGAATCAGCGCTCTACCGCGGGGAGGCAGGCTGCAGGACCGGAGACCCTTGCGTTCCCTGCCATCCCGCAGACGTTGTGCGCGTGCTGTAGCAGCAGGCCCCTTCCACTCACAGTCCCTTGGGCAAACCCTACTAGGGAAAGTCAACGGTTAGGAAAGAGCGTGAGCGTGGTGGCAAGGGTCTGCCATGCCACGGGGGCGGGGAGGTGCCGCGCGTGACCTGCCAGCTCTCTGCAGGACACCGGAAAGGGGAGCAGAAATCAGATCCTGCTTCGCTTGCTGTACACCCAAACCCTGCGGCACTGGCAATGAAGCATCCCGCTGCTCTGAAAGTGGCCCCCGGTAACAAGCCTGCATTTGCAGTTCTCCACCATACTCTGCCTCTGGTCATGCTCAGTGTCTCCAGCGATGATCGCTGTATTGAGTATTTGCATCACTGACCTCCAGAAATGCAACTGGCCTGGGCGACCGGTCTGCTGTAGACCCTGTACTGCTTACCTCTGAGACAGCTCCTCTTTTAGCTCGGGGAAAAGAAGCCTGCTTTTTTTTAGAGTCTTTTCCTTCGGTCTCCCCTGTGCTCTGGAGGGCTGAGAGGTCACGGCCCGGCTTGGGCTGCGAGGTCTGCACGTTTGCTGCGTTACGGTACTTACCCACCGCCGTGTAATGGGCCTCGAAGCCCGTGAAGCGTTCCTCGTTGGAGAAGTCGGATCTGAACGTGAGCCCCATGTAGGAGCCAGGGGACAGGATGGCTTGCTGCCCAGGGGCTTGCTCCGTGTCGGTCGTCTCCCGGCCGCAGAAAGTTGCCAGGACTTGGTCTTCGGCCTCGATCTGTTGAAACCATAGAGAGAAGCCTTTAATGTCAACCACAGCACGAGGACTGAAGGACCGCGGAGGAATGGCTGCAAAGCAGCTGAGTCAGCTCGCGTGGGGCAAAGCATTCCTCCATCGCACCGAATTAAGGGCTCAGGCCACCAGAACCACGGACGAGTCACTTCGTGTGGTTTGGAAGAGCTTTCCCGGTGAGGTCATTTGGGCCAGCCTCCTGCATCGTGGCAAGGTAGAGTCTACCCTTTCCAAAACCACCACTCCTTCAATCGCTTTTAAGTTTAGGAGGGACCACCACAAAGCGCTAGTCTAATGCGAGCCACAGCCCTTTGCCTAGTAATTTGGGTGCTGGAGGGAACCCGTCCGCTCTCTTGCATAAGTGAATGCAGCTGAGGCCCCAGCCTGGAAGTGGACACTTAAGAAGCTGCCTCTGAGGGATAACGATCAAACTAGCTTTGAAGGCTTCCCAAGCTGGCAGCTCTGCAACTGGTAGCATGCCCCATTGCCCAGCATGATCCTGGAGCTGCGACTTGGGCAGAGAGACAAGCCCCATCCATCATGCGGCTACTTGAATTGTTCCAACAGGTTGTCTTAATTATTGGTGCTTAGGAACCATTTGGGACAGACTCTGTGTCTCTCAGCAGGAGGAAAAGTAGTTTCCAGCGGGTTATTTTCATTTTCTTGCCTTAAACCTCCCCCTGGTATTTTAGTGGAGGGAGATCCGGTGATCAGGACTGGACGTGAACATGCGCTAGTTATCTCCATCTGGAGAAGTTGCCATCAGTGCTTGCTCACCTGCTGAGAAATAGAGGGCGATTAGGGCTGGAAGGGACCCTGAAGATCATCGAGTCCAGCCCCCTGCCCCACGGGTAGGAAGTCAGCTGGGGTCATAGGATCCCAGCAAGATAAAAAGAAGTGGTCCCTCAAGCTGCTCCCCTAGGCAGCCACACTCCGGAGCTGAAGGCTTTGCATCTTCTTTCCTGGCGTCACTGTGGCTTTATGGGCGGTTGTACCGTCATCGCCACTTGTAGGCGCCTGGAGCCACGGGCATTGGGTTGTCTCACCCGCACTGCTATGTAGAGTGACCCATTCCTCCAGTTTTGGGATGCAATGTTGGGGACGGGCTTCGCTTGCTGTATGTTCGCACCCCCAGGTGTGTGTGTGTATTTGTATGCACTGGGTGGGGGTGGACTTTCTGGACATCTCAGGCTGTGGTTGCACGTGATTGAGTAGCAGGATGGTCCCTGGGCACATAGGAGGCCTGCGCAGCAGGAATTTCTTTTCTTACTCCCTTGTTTTTATCTTACTTTCTTCAGGCAGAAGCAAGCCTTGCAGCAGAGAGCAGTGTGACCCTTAGGTGAAGGGTGTAGGGACATCACTTACATGGAACCTATAAGGCGCATCTACACGAGGCGCTTACTGCGCATTAGCCTAATTACACTGCGCAGTAGCATATCATGGCAAAAACCACGCTAATAGCCTACTGCACAGTGTTATTAGGCTAATGCACAGTAAGCATCATGAAAAAACCATTCGGTAACTTTAGGCACCATGCATTTAGTTAGTCCTTTAATAAGGAAGTAGTACACAAAACACACAGTATCTAAGGTGCATTAATGAACGTGTGTAGATGTGCCCATAGAGGAAGAAGTGAGCTGCCTTGGTTCTCCTGTGGAGGAGAGCCTGTGAAGGTCACAGCTGGTCGATACCAAACCAGTTTGCCCCTGAAATGTTCCCTCACCGCCTCCTGCCATAGTGTGGGCACCTGCTGAGTCTCTGCTCTTTGTGTCAGGAGTGGATTCAGAACCGGGGGACTTGCAGTTCTGAGATTTCTGCAATATGATACCAAGGGAGCTCCAACCAGCAGAGTCAAGACCAGAACTCAGACTTGGTTAAATAAAAGCATTTCTCTTTGCTCACTCTCTTTTATTTTTCCCATTTCATTGAGGAACTTTGGGAGTTTGTTTTTGGCGTTATGTTCCCTGCCGTGTTGGGCCCCTGCAACGCATTACATACGTCATGCAATTTACTGGTTAATTGTGCAAGACATGCAGGCCGGCCACACGTGCAAAGTGAGACTGGCCACACGTGCAAAGTAGTTATCACACAGGTAACTGGTAAATTGTGCAATAAATTAAATCCGGCTGCATGGGCAACGTAATGATCATGCCATGAAAATCTCCATCCAGCTATGAAAAGAGCCAACCAGCTACAAATTGGGAGTGTCTACATGCGCATTAATGCCAGCTTAAATGTACAGAAATAAGCCAGCGTCTACATGTGTGCATTAATGCTGTTTGCAGACTGACTTGGGACTAAAGTTAGCCCCAAGTTAGCCCACACATACATTGTTACTGTACAGTAAGGCATCTATATGTGCGTTACTGCACAGTAACTAAATGGGTGTAAATTTGATACCTGCATGATGCAGGTATCAAATTTACACTCAAATCAGCGTAAATCACTATATTTACTGCACAGTAAGGGTGTGCATGTGTAGATGTGTGCCTGTACCGCACAGTAATTTTGGTTACTGCGCAACATGCCCAGTTACTGCTTGAAAATGTGTAATAACTTTATAGGTGGTTTCTGTCCAGCTTTACTTTGAAGATGTGGCAGGGCCCTCAGAGACCCAAACACATGAGAACCAGAAAGCGATACCGAAGCTAAACGACCTGGCAGATTTTACAGCCTCAGCTGGGCATGGTCCAATTAGCAAACAAATGGCACGGCAAACAAGGTTGAATACTGGAAATGAGATTAGCTACAAGGCCAGTGGATATCAGTGTTTTTAGACTCAAGGCACACCTGGCTAGATTCAAGCCCCCTCCCCCATGGAAAATGCCAGCTCTTAATTTTTAACTCTTTTATGAAGTACAGGGTAGAGATGCATGTAACAGGTGACTGAATAAGATATATACAGAGCACAAAGTTTTGTGAAGTTGAGTTCACCCCATCAGGTGCTCCAAGAGGACAGTACAGAGCCAGTCAGGCTAAGTACAGACTGTCAAAAAGCCCGAGGCTGAATTGATTCAATCTTTGCAGGTTAGTCTACACTGCAGAGATTGAACCGATTAGCAAATGAACAGACCTTCATTTCTGATTCAGGGAATGCAGTCACATGCTTGCAGTGGCTCAAGCCAGCAAGAGGGGGTGGGGAGGGGGGCAACCACTGCCAGACTAAGGTGGGGGATTGGGGAAAAATGTAGTGGCATTGAATTCGTAAAAGCTTGAACAAGAATAATCCTTTCTCTGAAGCGAGCGTGTATTGAACACAGCAGTTTGCAGCCTCAAGCACAGGACAGAACAACCACAGACCTTTGCCGAAGCTAAGATACAGCCCAGTAAAACAGTGAGAGCGCACGCCGTGTAGTCTAACTGAAAATGAAATGGAAGAAACCAAAAAGACAAGAGAAAGCCTTGCACACATCTTGTGTAATCCCTTCAGAAAGTCCTTGCGTAGGTATTGCTGTCCCCCACCTTTTACAGGTTCTGCTTTATAATGTCAGTGTAGTTCTCTGATTCCTTTGGTCACACCAGCTCAAGCTGTTTGCAACCCTCTCCCGTTCCTCCACCACCAGCACATACATGTCATGATTGTGCCAGGTCTTTGCCAACACCTCCCGCCTCCCCAGCTGGTCCTGCAGGGCTTGATGATGCAGGGCTTCCCTGAGCTGGGGAAGGGGCATTAAAGTCTTCAGACCCCAGATCCCAGCCAGGGTTTGCCTGGAGGGGGGCAGTCCCTCACATGCTGTTGCCCACCCGTGCCCTGTGCCCCACACCCCACTCCAGCAGAGAGCAGGGGGTGTGGGCAGTACACCGACCTGGGGTGTGGTGGGGGAATTAAAGCCCCTCCAGTCTGGGCCATTTTGAAACTGGTTTCTGTGCATTGAGCTTTTGTTCTGTTACAGGTTTCAACCAGTTTCTGATCACTTAAACCAGTTCAGGTGTAATTTCTGTCCCTCACCTAAGACACCACCCATAGGCAGTGATCTTGGTTGAGCCCCTGCCTAGCCGCAGTGGCAGATCCATGAAAGCCTCACAGCAAAGCAGAGGTGACTCTTGTGCTCTCTGCTACTGACCTACTACATCTGCCAGGGCAAATCCCTTCATCCCGCCGCACCTCTTTCCCCTTTTGTAAAACTGAGATAATCCCTTATTCACAGTGGGACTTGGAGACTTAACTCTTGGATGCCTTTTTGTACAGCACCTCCTGAATGCTTGAAAAGTCTAAATCCCTTTTTTCAAAACTCACTTGGGCTTTCAGGAATCTTTCCATAGGAATATAAAGTCCTTTAGGAGCAGGGCTTCGAGAAAGCCAGGCTCTACTGAAAATACGGAGTGCTCCTGAGTCATGTCCAGACGTGGGACTTAGGTGCTTTTGGAAACAGTCACTCATTGCAATCCTCTGTTGGCAGGTGGGTGAAAAATTTGCAGCCGAGGGTCTCAGCAGGGCATTGCTATTTAATTCACTTTAGACAACGGCTTGGGTGAAGTCTTTCGAGACATTCCTTGGGATGACCAATAAATCATGCCGGGTTTTTAAGGGCATCTGAGATATTTCAGAGGCTCAAAATCACCTCTGCACACTTGAAAATCCTCCCCCAAGCGCCTGGCTGCATCTTTTACTGCTGACAGTCCTGTGCGAACCTGGCCCTTGGTCCTTGGAGAACGGGGAGCTCATGTCTGCTGGCCTCTCTCTCCCATTTTTCTGCTTCCTCGAAGTAATGGTTTGATTTACCCTCTCAAGGACAGTAGGATGAAAAGCTGTGCGTGTGTGTGAGTGAAGGGGGGGTGCATGATTTCCTGTAGCCCAGACCAGACTGGGACCTCACATGTGAAATTTGGGGGTAAATCCACAGAGGCCCATTGCTACTGTTTCCTGTCACCAGCTTATCTTCTCTCTCAGCTGCCCCTTTCACACTGGCCCGTGCATTGCAACCTCTCCCGGCTGCAGCCCACTGTCCCTCATCAGCATTTCTGCAAGGGGATTTGAATACGAATAGCCCCCTGCTTTCCCCCAGGCGGGATGGGGGGTGAGGAATGCTGTTTGCTCAGAAAATGCCTGCCTCGCTTCTTGTCATGCCCTTGCTCGTCCCCTCTTCCAGCTGCTGAAGCCTTCTATTTTAGCTTGGGGGCCACAGCTGGGTCTCCCTAGTCCCCCATGCCTCTGCTCCAATACACCCTGTCCCTACAGCCTGCAGAGAGGGCTTGTACTGTTCTGGGGACAATGTCCACCTAACAACGTACCCGAAATACTTTTGTGAGGCCTCAGTTGGGTCTTTTTTTAAATCTGTTTGATATTATCTGTTTTCTAATAACATGTTTACAGTAAAAAAAAGTACCTGAAATACCATGACCATTAAGGTGGTTTTCCTAGCCCTTTTTTTGGCAAGGGGTAACGTATACTTCACCTCCCGCCTTCACTTCTGGTGGGAAGATCTCTGCTATACACTGACTGTATAGAAATGGGAGACCCCTGCCTAGCTTGCTCCTGAGACCATAGGGCTGAAGGCAAGCAAAACTCGGGGGCATCTGAACACCAAGCCTCTGGATTTGGGCCTCTACGTGGGATGCTGCCAAAGGATTTGGAAGCATCTGGAGCCCCAGATGGGGGTGCAGGCTGCTTGCCGCTGGCAGGGGCCACCTCTGGTTCTTGAATGACTGCCGGACTTGGAATTGATGTGGCTGATTTGACCTGGGACACACAAAATTTCCTTAAAAACCTCCAAAGCAAACTATACCTGGTAGGGGGAATACCAGGGCCTTTTGGCTCGGGTCAAGTGGGGGCACCCTAACCCCAAGACCTCTGGGCATGGGTCTGCATGTAGGATGCCTGCCGATGGATTTGGGAGCATCTGAAGTCCCAGGGAGAGAGCCCGCGAAGGAGGCTGTAGCATCATACGTGGTGTTTAAAACCACTGAGTTCGGCCACATGGTTTTTGGAACGATTGAGTCCTGCGCAGTCAGTATGATTTGGAATTGATTTGGCTGATTTGACCTGGAACACGAAATATATTACTGTTTTTTTTTAAAAAAGTGTCTCTGCCTTTAGGCCAAGATCAAGGGAGACAGAGGGGAGCTGAACGCCGAGGCCTCCAGGCCTGGGTCCTGCACGTAGGATGCCCGCTTGGATTTGGGGAGCAGCCAAAGCCCCAGACTGGTGGGTCTGGGAGGAAGGACACTTGCCCGGTGGTAGAGCCACACAGGCTAAACGATTGAGATCTGCTCAACTGAATTTTGAAACTTGACCCTTGGGGTTTGCCCAAGTGAATTAGGAACTGATTTGGCCTGGAAAAAGATATGTGTCCACTTGACACCTATGTGTGTCAGGAGGTTGCCGAGTGTGTGGCAGGGAGGGTCCACGCCAACCAAATGATGGGGTGAGAGGCCCTGACACCCATGTGAGTGTGCTCAGGTGTGTGAAGGGTCTGGGAGTGTGACAAGGGGTGTACAGGCATGAATGAGTGCCCAGGTGTCTGTAGGCGTTTGAGGTCTGTGAGGGGACGGTGAGTGTGATCCCCTCATGCATGCAAGTGTATGCATGGAGTCTGCTTGGTGTGCAGGGATTGTGAATGTGGCACATGTGTGTGTTGGTGTAAGTGGAGTGACCACCCCCTAAGGGAAAGGCAGCGGCTCTGATGAGCTAGGGCTCACTGAGCTCAAGGAGAAAGGAGACTGTCTTTGGACCCGAGTCACTCTAGATTTCCACCGTGACAAATGAGTGCACAAAGGTGGGGCAAAGCTGTAATCCCAGGGAACTACAACCAGGCCCAGGGCACGGATGCACCAGCACAGCATCCACGCACGTGTCTCGGCACATTGTTGTAACCGGCTCCCCGCCTGCGGTGCTGTCTGCCTCGGCCACATGCAAACGGCGCACGAAGACCTGTCACTGCACACAACTGCACTGTTCCGGCTGAAAACAGCATCTCTGGGGTTGAAGACACCCAGGAAAAGCTCCCTCTGCTACAGCGGGCTACAGCTCAGCAGCTTAACTGTGCCAGGGACTCTCAAGGCAGTGACCTGTTGCAATGCTTCTCCAGCGCTCTGCCCTGATCTTCAAACCCGCCCGCTGCCTGAAAATATCTGGCAGATTGGATGTAGACCTGGGCACTGCCTCCTGCAAGGACAAGACAGCACAGGCCTCACTGCATTCATGAAATGAAATGTCAACACCACTCAACGAGTCTTCTGGACACGTGCACACACACGCATGCGTGAAGAAAATGCATGCACGCATGCATCTGCACTCACCCCATGTATCAAACCATAGACAGTGAGGGTTGAAGGGACCTCGGGAGGTCACATCTAGTCCAGCCCCCCTGTGTCAAGCAGGACCAGCCCCAACTACATCATCCCAGCTTTTGTCAAGTTGGGCCTTAAAAAACTGCCAAGGATGGCGATTCAACACTCTCTCTGGGTGACCTGTTCCACTGCTTTACTACCCTCCTAGTGAAAAAGTTTTTCCTAATATCCAACCTCAACTTCCCTTGCTGCAGCTTGAGCCCATTGCTTCTTCTGTCATCTTCCCCCACTGAGACCAGTCCAGCTCCAGCCTCTTTGCAGCCCCCCTGCAGGGAGGTGACGGCTGCTATTCAATCCCCCTCGGTCTTCTCTTCTGCAGACTCAGTCAGCCCATTTCCCTCAGCCTCTCCTCACCAGTCCTGGCCCCCAGCCCCACAAACATTTTCATTGCCCTCCACTAGACTCTCTCCAACGTGTCCACATCCTTTCTGCAGTGGGGGGCCCACAGCTGGACACAGGACTCCAGATGTGGCCTCCCCAGTGCTGAATAGAGGGAAGAATCACTGCCCTCGATGTGCTGGCACCGCTCCTGCCAGTGCAGCCCGGGATGCCGGTCGCCTTCCTGGCCCCAAGGACACACTGCCGGCTCCTGTCCAGCTTCTTGCCCCCTGTCCCCCCAGGTCCTTTTCTGCAGAGCTGCTGCCCAGCCCGTCCCCCCAGCCTGCCCCGGTGCAGGGGATCGCTCCCCCCTCAGTGCAGGACTTTGCACTTGTCCTTGTTGAACTTGTGCACATCAGAGCTTGCTGGAAAACAGACTTTCTTTCCCAGGAGAAATACTAAGTTTTTGACAAAACAAGGTTTTTTTTCTCCCCAAATCTGGACAAAAAAGCCAAATGTTTGAAATGTTTCATGAAACAAAATTCGGGGGGGGGGGGGGGGGAAGCCAGTTTCAGATCTACCAAAAGGTTTTGTTTCCATAAATTTGAAACACTTCAGCTGGATTTGGACCTTTTGTGGTTTTAACACGTTCCCATGGAATCAAGCCGGTGTTGAAACGAAAAAAGCCTTTTCACAATGAAAATGGAAACTTCCCACTTCGACGTGTGGAGCCGGGGCCGTTTCGTCCATCTCCGCGTGTTCTAGCTGACGTTTTTCCGAAACAAAACTGCGCCCCACTCCCTGCCACGCTGGGATAAATTTCCAGTTTAGTTGAGACAGCATTTCCCAGTGGAAACTGCTCCAATAAGGATGTTTCAATAGGGCCTGGGGTGTATCCCAAATTTAAACTCAGAGTGAAGATAAGCCGCAGCTATTGGCTTTGATCCCAAGGGCCCTCCTCACTTCCAAGCACCCTCGCTCGGCAGCCCTGGTACTAACACAGAAGGTGACTTGACACATTTATTCTGCTCTTTCCCTGAAAGCAAGGAGCCTTGGGTGTCATGTCCCAGCTCGGCCTGCATTTCTACTACCGTGACCCTTCAGGGAGCTCCAACATCCTCTCGGCGTTGGCCGATATCAGGTGGCAGCGACCTCGAATGCCACAGCAGCTCCGCGGAGGCATTTCATGTCACCCTCCGGGCTAGCCGTGTCTCTCCTTCCCATGGCATGTTCCCAGAGGGTCCTCAGGCCAGCGCTGGGATTTCTCTGCCTAATGAGCCATTTAGATATATATTAGGAGGGGTGTGTTTCTCCCTCATCAGTCCAATTAGTGCATTCCTGGAAGGGTGAGCGAGGGGGTGACGGCTGCATTTCGTTACGGCCTGCCTCGTGCGATTTCCCGCTCTCGGGGTTGAACCGGGAGAGCAGAGTTCACGCGGAGCTGGCGAAATCTTGCAAACTTGCCGTTCCCCTTTGCAGCGTCGAACGGGATCCTCTCCGGTCCAAGATGCCACCAGTGGGGCATTTGGCCTTGAATATGGGATGCCTCGCTTTGCTTCGCTGCTTGCCCATTGAGACCTCGCGTCACCCCACCAGGGACACTCCTTTTCTTTCTGATGGATATCGGTATAAATGGCAGTGGACTATGGCGCCGAGGCAGTGAAGGGAGGGGGTGGGGGGGGCGGTGATTGCACAGGACCGGCAAAGTGGAAGCGAACGTCATTTAATTGTCGACTCTCTAGGTGGGTTTAATGCACGGTGGGGAGGGGGAGAGAGGATGTTGCTATTTTTTAAACGAGGCTTGAGTTGGGGTTATTTTTACAGTAAACTTCTCCTCCGCGATTGATGTTTCCCTTAGGGACACATCTTCTCTAGTGAAAATGTCGACATTGTGACCCCAGAGGGAGAAACTCCAAACAAACAGCCAGGATTTAATGACTAGCCTGCTCGCTGGATGTAAATGATCTATGAAAGAGTATACAGTCCTCAGCAGAACCGGCACATATTAACCAGGGGGGGATGACCCCTCTGTTTATTTTACTGCCAGAGGCCTGTCACTGCTCCATGCGTTTCAGAGGGTGGAGACCGCCGCAGATAAAGAGCCCCAGATCCCTTCCTGGAGGAGGACACGGCTTTCCCCTAGCCCCAGCCTGCAGGTTTTATGCCTCTTGGGTCTTGCGAGCAGATGCCCCTTCTGGCTCGCTCTGCGTGTGTCTCCGTGCGTGTGTGTACAGGGCACCCACAACACAACCTGGCTGTGACGTTTCATGGAAACGGCACTGCATCCAGTGCACGCCTCAGGGAAGATGCATGGAGACAGCACCAATTTACCTGATATAGAAATGGGCCAGTGCGCCGGGATTAACATCCTGCTCCTGCCAGGACAGCTGCAACAGCCAAATCAGTTCTGGAAGCGGGTGTTGCACCCTCCAGATAGCGTCCTGGCTCCGGGTCAGATGAGCCGATCTGCTCAGGCTAGACCCCGAAGGAAGGGTCCCCACGTAGGGGTTGTGACCCCAAGTGTGGTCGGGAGCTTGACGGAAAGTCAGGTGTGGAGGTGGGTTTTGCAAATGGAAGCAGGGCTGCTGGTGGGAAAGCTCAGGGCTGCCGACCTAGTGAGCCAGCCTTGTTTTTGGGCCATCAGAGGTGCTCACCCAGGCCAGACTTGCAGAGGGTGTGAGATGTGGTGCTGTTGCAAACCACTGGCTCATGCACGCAACACTTCTTGCGGGCTTCATCCACAGAGGACACACGTGCATTACAGCTGTGCCCTGCAAGGCCAGTCTGTTTAGCCTAGCCCGGACTGAGAAGACCCAAGCAGCTGCTCCTTGGGCCAAGCCCAGACTCGCTGTCACACACCTGCACCAGATGTTGCCGATGAAGCCTCTAGAGCGGTGATTCTCAAGCCGGCATCTGATGGGCAGATTGTGCTGGGGAGTGTGGTGGCCTCATCGCAGCCATCAGCTGCCTTTTCGTGGCCACATTTTACAACTCCGTGGAAACATGCCCCAGGCTGGGGATGAGCACTGATGCTCTGCAGAGAGCAACGTGCTGCTTGCCGAAGCAGCCGGGCATAAGGTGCATCTTATCTGCAGCCCTGAACCCATGCACGGGAGGAACCCAGAAGCTCCTCTGCAGTCCTGCCTATCTCCAGGCATTTCAGTCCATCTCTGTGGGAACACAAGAGTAGGGTCCTGGCCCTTGGTCCTCCTAGGTCCCATTGGGCAGAGATGCCAACCGGGGAGCCTAGAGCATCAACACCCAACATGGCACGTGATGTGGAGCCCTCCATCCCACTGGCTTTCAGGAAGTTGCAGCACTGTCACCATCACCTCCCAGTTACTATGCCACAAATCTCCTTTCACAATAACGCTGAGACAGCAGCTTTCCTGACCTCACATCATTTCTGGCATTCACTATCTGGAAAGCTCTCATCCACTGCTTGGCTCCTTTTCTGGCTCCCCTGCATCTCCTGCGTTCAGGCCCATGCCTGCATTTCTGAGTGCAAACCCCACAGCCACTGGATGGGTCCTAGTCTTGAAAGGGAAGTCTCCTGGCTTTCATAGGGTCATAGAAATTGAGGGTTGAAGGGAGCTCAGGAGGTCACAACTAGTTCAGCCCCCTGCTCAGAGCAGGACCAGCCCCAACTACATCTTCCCAGCCAAGGCTTTGTCTATCCAGGGCTTCAAAACCTCCATGGATGGAGATCCCACCACCTCTCTGGGTGACCTGCTCCAGTGCTTCACCAGCCTCCTAGGGAGAAAATTCTTCCTAATCTCCAACCTAAACCTCCCTTGCTGCAGCTTGAGCCCATTGCTCCTTGTCCTGTCGTCTGCCCCCACTGAGACCAGTCCAGCTCCAGCCTCTTCACAGCCCCCCGGCAGGGAGGTGACGGCTGCTATTCAATCCCCCTCGGTCTTCTCTTCTGCGGACTCAATCAGCCCAGGTCCCTCAGCCTCTCCTCACCAGTCCTGGCCCCCAGCCCCACCACCATTTCCATTGCCCTCCGCTGGACTCTCTCCAATGTGTCCCCATCCTTTCTGCAGTGGGGGGCCCACAGCTGGACACAGGACTCCAGATGTGGCCTCCCCAGTGCTGAATAGAGGGGAAGAATCACTGTCCTCAATCTGGTGGGAAGGCTCCTACCGATGCACCCAGGATGCCGGTCGCCTTCTTGGCACCAAGGGCACACTGCTGGCTCCTGTCCAGCTTCTTGTCCCCTGTCCCCCCAGGTCCTTTACTAAACAGCTGCTGCTTTGCTGGTGGTCATGCCTCCTTTCCCCCACCTGCTAGCATTGCTATGGGAGAAGGCTCAGGGGCTCTGAGGCTCACTGTGCCCGGTTGTGCAGGCACATTCGAGGAAAGGCTGCCTACCTGGGAAAAGGGACTCAGCTGCTGTTGCAGAGCGCACAGACCCTTCTGCAGTAAGTTGGAGTCAGCCCAGAGCCGCATCTACATGGAAAGCTCTGGGCACTTGTTCCAGAAGAGCTGATCCCAATGTAGACAAGGACTAAGAGACTCTCCCTTCCCTGATCCACATTTTGCTAAGGCTTGGTGCAGCAGTAGCAAATGCAAGATGCTTATAAGACCTTGCTGAGATGTCCTTGAAGTCCACGGGTCTTAAGCATGACCTCAAGTGCTTTCCTGAATCTGGGCCAAGTGCTAGGAATAGGGAGGATTTAACATCACCAGGGACAAGTGGTGACACTGCCTTACTTGGTGCAGTGTGAGGCGGCCAGCTTGGCCAAAGAGGATGCTTAAATATCATAAGGAAGCAACCAGACTAAGCTCCATGTCAGCCACGTCTACAGGGCACAGGGACAGATGGGAAAAGGGCTCTGATCCACATTCAGAGGTGTGAGTTTTAGCTTTGCTCCAGGTTCTTCCTGCAGGCTGATCCCAGGCAGCTCAGCTGTGCACGGGCATCTGGACATTAGACTGGGACCCAGAGAGGATGCTGTGATACTGGATACCTCATTCCCATGGGGGTTGCACCCCCAGTCCCTAGGGTGCCTTAACCACTTGGGCTGACAAGCTGCCTGGGCTCAGGCCTGGACTCGGACAGTGCGTCCACTCCTGGGCGTCAGGCCTGGACTCGGACAGCCCAGCCATTGAATTGTCAGGGGCTGGCTCCCAGGCCAGAGGCCCCTGGCTTTCACAATGAATTGCAGGGTCAAGACCCCAAGGGGTGGAGGAGTCTCCATTCTTGGGGGTTTTTAAGGCCCGGGTAGATGAAGCCTTGGCTGGGATGATGGAGCTGGGGCAGGTCCTGCTTTGAGCAGGGGATTGCACTAGATGTGACCTCCTGAGGACTCTTCCAACCTGAATTTTCTATGACTCTAAGACCTGAAGCTGTGATTTCCAAACCAGATCCGGGAGCTGGCTGTACACTTTGCAGTGAAATGAAGGGGCGTCATGTGTCGATACTCAGTCCAGCTTTGCCTTTTCCTTGGGGTGAGAACAGTTTCTTCTTGGTTGGCGTATTAATCACTGTATTTATTACAGATAATAAGTGCCCTTGTCTCTCACCACGGGGAATATAAACTCAAGATTTATTCACCTGAGCTGTGCTAAACCTGGCTTTCAGCTGTGTAGATCTTTTGGCATCACATCCTCCTGAGTTTCACTTTGGTCCTATTCACCCTCTTTCTAGAGGAGGTGCTTTCCATCTCTCTTGGTCCGGGGGACCTTCCTTCCTCATTATCGCTTCCTTAGGAGAGACAAATTCTTCTTAATACTCCTTTTTATAAATGCCATTTGCAATGAGAAATGCACTTAGCGCTCCTGGAGAAGCTATTCTTCACTCCAGAGGAGTACGTCTGCAGGTGAGATTGGCACATATGTTCCTGACCGGCTCAGAAAGGATTAGGCGTTTGCTCTAAATTCAGCGACAGCACTTCTTTACACGTGTACAGACTAACCGGCTAACGTTGCTCTAGATCTCAGTGGTGACGACGAAGATGAAGAGAGGGAAATGACTGGCTCCCATCACACCACTGGCTCCTGTCTATCCCGACACAGGGCTTTCTTCTGCATTACAGAGGGCCACGCAGAAGGAGCGCAGATGCCTTTACTGGGGCAGAGATCTTAGACGGTGATCCAAAAATCTGCAAAAGTCAATAGAAAGCTTGCTGCTGGGTTCAGTGGGTTTGAGGCTACACCTGAAAGCCTGCATTTCCTTCCAAAAGTCCTCTGCGATCAGCAGAAGCTGGAGACATGAAACAACGAAAGAAGCTCTCATCGCTTCACACGTCCACTTGGCTGCTCTCCTCGTTTTTTCCATCCAGGTCATCCAGCTTGGACCTCCGTAATTATTCCAACTAAGCGAATCCGAATAGTTTACATGTCATCGTCCAAATGGCCAGATGGACGCTTCTGGGCATTTTGCAGCAAGCATGTCATTCCCTGGCTGAGACGCTGTGAGCAAATTTATACAGCCGAGGTTGAAATCCCTGTGAAAAATCCAGGCTTCTCATGAAAACCCAGCCGCATAAAGGGCTGTCAAAGGATGCCAAAAACCATCAAGTGTGAATGAAAAGGCATGTTTGTGACACAAAGTAGGGGGGCTGTGGATGTCAGGGGCTGGGGGAGGGAATTATGCCTGGAGTTGAGGGGGCTTCCAAGAAATTCTCCCGTAAAGCTTTTTCTCCAGTTTTGGAGGGGGGGGGTGTGGATGTGTGTATACATATACGTATATATGTCCACGATCTTTGTACTTGGAGAAGATCCAGGAAAAGCAGAAAAAAATAACCGAATAGCAGCGAGAGCTGTTAGCAGAGGAAAGCGTGGCAGCATAATGAGGGAATTAAAGCAGCCGCCACAGGAACAGGAACCAAGAATACAAATGTTTTGTATTTGTATGATTGTTTCCAAAGCAAAAGTCTAAATGATAGACAGGGCCAGGCTCTGAAACTCCGCTTTAGAGCTGCTATTTGACTGGAGGCTTATGACAAATTCATTTGTACCGACAATCTACCCCAGAGTCAAATGTGCCTGTCTACCAGGGGGAGCAGAGAATGGGAATGACTACCTTTCCCTACCTAGAAATTAAGCAGGCTTGGTGCGTTGATGAAGGAGAGACCTTGGTGTTGGGACACTTGCCATCTTGCTGCAGGTGCTTTGAAGCACCAGCGCTGCATTTGTCTTGGTCTGGGGGTAGGAAACCCTGATGCTGCTGGAGATGCGATCTATCAAAGGAGAAACTGAAACTTTGCTCCGCTTGTGGCTGTTATAGCCCCCAGAAAACTTTCAGCTTGAGGATGGGGGGAATTAATCATAATGCCCTACTCTCCTGTTCCAGTAACGTCAGGAGATGGCCTTGAATCTTGGGTACAAACTTCAGTAGCAGATCCTTGTCTCTATACTGAATTGCAGGGGTGTGGGCTGTAGCCGTGTTGGCCGAACGACATAGGCAGACAAGGGTCTCTGGGTAAACCTGATATTTTTTATTAAACCTATTCAAATAGCTGGAAAAATTCTTCTTTGCAAGCTTTCACGTATAAATACCCATTGTCAGGCTGAAGAAGCAGATATAAAAGGTATCAGATTTACCCAAAGACCCTTGTCTGCCTACTGAATTGAAGAACATTTTTGGGTCGGAAAGCCACCAAACTTTGGGAAAACCCACGCACCGATCCAGACTTGCAAACTTCACTTCATTTTGTATGAAGAGATCCCCTCCAAACTGGGAGGCTTCCCAAATGGTGAGGCAGAGCTGGACAGCTTCAGTTAGCAGGCGCGTGGGAAGGCCCTTCCCGGTGAAGGGTGTATTTACCCGTGGTCCTTGCATCTCGCGTGACATCCTGATTGCACTGCCGCTCCAAGCGGCTACGACGCCGGCACGGTTCCAAGCAAACCGTCTACATGAACATCACGGCGGGGTGGGATCTGGCTCTCTGACCTAAGTTTGCAAAGGCATACAGGCTCCTGACTCCCCTTGATGTCCGCAGCACGCAAGCGCCTTAATACGGTGGCGGGGGCTTTTGAGAATCTGGGTCTTGTCACACCGCTTTGCTGAGTTCAGTTCAAGGCACGGCCTTTCCTTCTTTCCTCTAACCATCCGCTGATACTCACCAGCTGAGCAAAAGCACCTCCATGCCCAATGCACGAAAAGAAAACTTGCCTGCATCGCGTTGTCGCTACACACAGCCCTCTCATCTGCCTCCTTTCAGCCTCTTAGTTTAACCCACAGTAGCCTGGGTTTACATTTAGGTTAAGCGGCTTACCTTCAGATAGTCATATTCGCAGAGATAGGAGGATTCCAGGTCAAAATGCATGAAGTACAGTTTGATCCTAAACCCGTCCGGCACTGAAATATTCCAAGTCACTTCAGAGTCACTGGGGTAGGAATCTGGGAAGTTAGGGGATTGGATCTCCCCAAACATATCCGTCAGATCGACCGCATCTGTGCTGCAGAGCAGGAAGGCACAAAGGGACCAGGCCAGAAGGTACCTGCAAAAGACACACGGAGATCAAACCTCCCCCCTGAAACCCATCGAGGACAGCATCTCCTTTCCCCGCGAGATCAAAGGCGGTCCTCTGTTACGGAGGGAAGGCCTAGGTGCAAAATTTGGGTCTGAAGTAGGTCTCAGATACCCCAAGGTTTGGAGGGATTGGGTCCAGAGCTGGCTTTGCCCCATTTTAAAGGGGGGTCATCTTTGGAAAGGGCATGGTGGTTTGGACTGAAAAAAAAAGGATTGCCTCACTCAGAGCGGGTTTCTTCTCAGGCAGGTGGCAATGACTCCATCATGGGATACAATCAGATCCCGAAGCTCATGGCCCACTCATTAATGCCATTAGGTTTTGATTTCCTCCAGATGATGGAGCATCCAGCATCGGGCTGGTGGCTCGGGCCCAGGGCTGCTACGGGAGCAGCGAGGAGTCCAGTCTCTTACAGAATAGGTACCAGACACATTGCAGCATAGACAAATATTTCATATCGAAACACAACATTTTTGCTCCGTGCCCTGAGGAACCTCTAGCCGTGGGCAGCACCTCCCCTTAATCCATGCCGCTTTGATGGAAACATCTTCATTTAATAGCAGAATAGACAGAAGGCGATCCAGGACAATAAAGAGACTTCCTGAATAGGCTTCCTGCAAGCATCCTACAGCTCTCCCAGCCATGCATCGTTATTTATTGCTGCTGCTGACCCTCATCTCACCCAACCTGGACCGATGAGTCAGATTTCTCCCTACATAGCGGCACTACAAGGGACATATTGGATCTGCTGTGCAGCAGGAGTTTGTGGTTCATTACTAGTCATTTGCCTCTCTTCATTTGTGTGCGGGTTTTTTTCCCTTTCTTCCCATCATACCCATTTTACAGATGGGCAAACTGAGGCACACAAAGGAGTTGGGGGCTCAGACCCTGAATGGCACTCAGGTGCTTAACTCCCACTGGAGTTGCCCTGAATTAGAAGGCAGTTAGTGTCTCTGAGGGGAATAACAACCCGAGTGACCCGGTTCCCACCCTCATGGGACACAATGTCAAATGGGATCAAAGTCTTTCTAAACCATGAATCAATGCAATCAGGAAACGCGCATGGCCTGGCAGAGTCTGCTCCTGACCCCGGATCCTGCTGGCAGTGGATGGGAACCAGGAAGGCAAAATGAACAAGGCTGAGACTGTTTTATTCCATTCTGCAAACTGATAAAGTGCCCGATGGATGCAGAAAGTCAGACCCAGGCTCTGTTTCCTGAACCCTGCCTGGAGGCCTTTTCCCTGTACAGGTCTGTGCACTTGCCATTAAAGGCCATAGAGTGACCCCCACGCGCATGCATAAATGTTTGCAAAATAGGGGCTCCGCGTCACGGCCGCGCGGTGAGGAAATTGAAACTCTCTCTGGGGATTATTTGCAACCTGTCCGTGCTGTGTTCACAGCCCGGCACTAGGTTTCCGGGAGGCTGATCCCCGGACCAGACGCGCTTCCCCCGGCTTTTGGCTACAAGCAGAGAAAGTTAATGAGAGCGACGGAATTTGGATCGATTTGCTCCCGGCTCAAGCGAGGCTTAGCATGCAATTTTCTGACGGCTTCTCTGAAACCACAGAAATGTGCAAAGGGAAAGTCTGTCTCTCTTGGGGGAGCGGGACCGTATCCTCGGTGGGGTAAAGGGGTGTTGCTTTACTGGCTTGGATGGAGCTCCTGATGACCTGGCCCATTCATGCCTTTGCTTTGCCTTCTGTGTTATGGAGGAGGACGGGCAGACTGAACTTCTCTGCCAGGCCAGGAAAGTCTTACCCGAAGGCACGAGTGACCAGCGACTTCAGCAACACGCGATATGTAAAGCCTCCCTTTATGCTCCTCCTGTCCTGCCTAGTGAATGCCGTGCTAATAAATCACGAACGGCAGCAGTCTTCCTCTCTTCCCTTGCCAGGCAGCCAACCTGGCGAGGGGTCTCAGGGGTCTCTGGCACACATTCACCGCTCCGGCGAGGATCAAGTCATGCAATGCAGACAGCAGTCCCCCGAGTGAAGTGTCGGCTGGAGACACAATGCCCACCCCGGATCCCCGTGCCCATTTCCCAGCTGGGTACTCACCTCATCTCGCTCCCGTGGGTATCTCCCGATGTGTTTGCAAGGAGAGGGGTGGGGAAGGGGGGGATTTTGGGGAGGAGGGCTGCCTGGTTCCCAACGCGCCGCGCTCCGTGCCTTATCTTTGTTCGGAGATTTGTGAGTGTGCGAGTGTGTCTCTGGAGTTGTCTGGCATTCTCCATGCAGGTCACGCCTCCCCTGCCTGCAACAGTCTCCCCCCACCCCCCCACCAGATCACTCACACACACTCACATGCACGCACACACGCACACGCACACATGCAAACCTGCCTAGTGAAACTATCCTCCCCTCCGCCAGCCTCTTCCAGCAATCTCTCCTCTCGCTCTGCAGGGCTGGCTCAGACACTTCCAACAAAAGCCACTGCCAGCGAGGTTTTTGTCTCTCTAAACCTCCCAGGCTCTGTGTGTGTGTGTGTGTGTGTGTGTGTGTGTGTGTGTGCGCGCGTGTGTGTGTGTTGTGTCCTCATTTTTTTTCCTTTTCAGGCTGCGGTGCCAGATGGCTAAAATGTGCTTCTCGGCAGGGCACGCTGCAGAAACACCAGCAAAACACCAGGCTGGGAGGTGTGAAACGAAGCTGTGCAAAATAACTCGGGCCCGGCCTCGGGGACTCAGACCTGGGGTGGGGGCCAGGTTTTGGCCTTGCCGCCGCATGGGTTTGGGGCTCGAGCCTGGGGGCAGAGGGAGATGCTGATCACGCTGTTTTGGGCTCTGGTCCACTCTTCACTCTCCCCAGTTCTGGATTTAACATCTGGTCGATTCTGACCCATCTCGTGAAGAAAGAGGGAAACCCTTGAAATGTTTCCCCCTTTCCCTTCATCCCTCCCTCCTGCCTCCCCGCTTCCCCCAAGCCGGGAGCTAGCACCTCTCTGGGCTGGGAGTAAGAGCATCACCGGGGTGGTCCTCACTCCTTCTTCTAGACAAGATACCCCCGAAGTTTAGCACTTGAGTACCTGGTTCAGGTAACCCATCGGGGGGCTGGACTCGATGATCTCACGAGGTCCCTTCCAGCCCCCAACTTCTATGAATTTGTGACCCCCGGCTGATGCCCCCAAGCAGCCAGGGCTACCGATGCAGCCCCTGAAAGACCAGGCAGACAAGAGATGTGAGGGGGGCAGTGAAAGCAGGGTGCTTTGGCATCCCTTAGTCCAAGGGAAGCAGGATAGGAGCTCAGGGCACTGTGATGAAAGGGCTACTCTTGATTTCAGACTCGTGTTTCCCCCGTGCAGGCACCGGGGTCAGAGTCACATCTAGTCCAACCCCTGCTTGAGGCAGCATCAGCCCGGTGCCAACCACCCAGGACAAACCCATCATCTCGCCTCTTAGTAAAGCCACCGTCGGCCCCGCCGTCACACCTGAACCTGGAGCAGGTGACGCAGGGCGGCCGCGGCAGCCACAGTCTTCTGTAAAAGGTTGCTAATATACACCCAGGGAGAGGCCGTGCCCCTGCTACAGAGAAAGGCAACCCCCTCCCAGTCCATACCAGTCTGACCAAGGGGTAAAAGTCCTTCCTGACCCCAAATGTGGCATCGGTCTGACCCTGAGCGGAGGGGCAAGACCCTCTCGCCAGGACCCTCCGGCTTTGGTCCCAGCAGGAGCATTGGTACGTCCCCAGCCTGGGCTGCAGCCTCTGGGCCCCAGGATTGGGAACTGGGCCTCACGTGCTGCCAGGCCCCCTGCACCCCGCTCTCTGTTTCCGTGTGGGTCGCTTCCCCGGCCACAGGGAACAACGTGGCATTTCAATAAAATTGGGGAATGGGATTGTAGAAGCCATGCAGCAAAGTCCCTCCCCGGGGACTCACAGTGCAGGGGCCGGGGGTGGATGGCAGGGCGGGGGGCTGCCCCCTGCTACTAATCCTGTTGAAAAGTACCTTTATTTAGGCAAACCCACCCGCCCGCGGCCCCACAGGCCCCAGGCAGGTTTCAGAGCCTAATTAATATTCCAGACAGGGCGCCCGATGGGACGGTGCGGCTGTGCCAGCGGGCAGCTCGCTCCACGTCCTGCATAAATTACAACCTATTTTGCTTGCTCCGTCGCTTTTATTCCCACAACAACAGCGCCCTGGAGCTGCTCCTCTCGCTGGGAGCTGCTTTCATGCCGAAGCGACTGCTCCCTCGTCCTGGACGGGATGGGAAGAGATGCCCGGGGGGCTTTTCCGTCCCCGCTCGGGGCTGGGACACCCCTAGCTGCCCACGATGGGCACATGCAAGCTGTCCCAGCCGTGGGACCTTTCACCGGGGACCCTGGAGCACTGGTCCAATGCCTCAGCTAGCATGAAGCAATGAAGCACCACTGACTTCCACCATATACCACCTTGGCATCATCGGTTCACCTTGGAGTCAGGGGAGTAATATTTCTAGAGAACCAGGTACGGCCAAGAGCTCCCAGGGGGGCAGGGACTTCCCAGACTAAATTTCCTCCCCTGGCTTCTTCCCCCGTGAGGGTCTGGTCTTTGAGAAGGACCTGCTAGGAAGCCAGACCCTCCCAGGGGAAGAAGCCAGGGGAGGACATGCCAAGGCTTTGTTGGTCCATGAGATCTATGGATCCCCTGGGGATCTCTGGGGATCTGCTGGGCTCACCAGGGGACTCCTCTGACTTCTGCTGACCCTGGGATGCCTTGAGCTGGGTCAGGGGGTTCGTAGCACCAAGAGGGAATAGTGGCAAGTCTCTGCAGAGCCCCCTGCCCAGATGCTCGGGGTGGAGGTAGGGTACTCATCGAAGGGGGATGGAGGTAGCCGGCAACAGCCCTCACCGCTCCAGGACATGGTCTACATCAGACCTCTCTCCGGGCTGGGAACAGATTGCTGCGGTCCTGCCTCCCCCTCCAATGCTATAACCACTAGCCTCTCCTCCCCGTTCCCAGAGGGGTGGAGATCCCAGGAGTCCGGCCTCCCGGCCCTATGCTCTGACCCCCATTCCTCCAGACCATACGTATGGCAGGACATGCACATGAGCACCCTAAAGCTGCAAAGTGCTTGCAAAGGGCTTTTTTGGATGGCCTGCAGTCCATGGTGGGTCTATAGTGCCGGGACACCTACCCATCACCAGCCAGTCCCTTCCCTTAAGGGGTTGGCTTGCTCCAGGCAGCCTCGGCATGCTGGTGGGATCCTGGCTGCTCTGCCCCCGGAGTTGACCCTCGCGTACAGACAAAATCAGTACAGGCCGTTATCGGACGTGGCAGCAGTCACTTGACCGGTAACCCTCAGCTCGTCGGCATGGGAGAGAAGCTGTAGAAGCAGATGAGTCCTGGGTCTGGACACACAGCACGATTATAGCGGGGTCATTTCTACCAGTGCTGCGCATGCACCGATATGCGTGACACGGGGTCGAGCACGGGCAGACGAGCGGCTATTGCAACGCGCGGCACGCAGTGGGGGCATTACAGCCTAAGTTGGAGGGGAGGGGAAGACGGTAATAGCCCCTTTGCCTCTAGCCCACAGCTACGGCAGGGTGGAAGCAGACGCACAACGCTTGCAATTTCACTCCTGACGATTCCCAGAGTCCCTCTACAGGGGTTATCCCGGGGTAATAACTGGAGAAGGTAGATCGGGGGCTCCTGTGTTAACAGGTTCTTGGAAACGTGGCTAACAAGGGCAGGTGGGAAGCGCTGGGGTGACTGAGTCTGGGGAAGAGAAGTCTGACAACACCTGCAGGGTGGTTATATGGAGGAGGGAGCGATCCTGTTGGGGACAGAACAAGAAGTCACCGATGCCAGGAACTCAGCGAGATGCCAGAAGGGACCTCAGCTGTGGGACGGGGTAGATGTACAGGAAGGCGGGGACAGCATCCAGATCCAACAGCACAGAAGGTCACCCAATGAATAATATGAATAATAATGCTGTGAGTAATATCCCAAAATTGGCTGGCACCTCTTGGTACAGAGCCGGCGCCTGGCATGCGTGGGCCCAGGTGGAGGAGCCTCGTGCCCCCAGGGACACAGGCCCGGGGAGGAAGTTTTGGATGAATTTTCAGTCCCGGCAGCCACGGAGCCTCTGCGGCAGACTGGCTTGGTCGTGGTGCCCTCTGCTGATGCACGGGAAAACGCGCAGGCCAGGGGATAGCAGGGAACTGCCAGCAGCGTTTCGGGTCTTGCGGAAGTTTTGACTCGGAGGCCGTGCCCCTCGCACCCAGGATTAATAGCAATGGATGCCCCTTTCCTCCAGGAATGTGTCCAATCCTTGGTGAACCTGGCTGAGCTGTCAGCTCCCACTGCGTCTGGTGGCTACAAGTCTCACATTTAGTTTGCAGATGATTTCCAGTGAATCTGGGAAGGGCTTTGTGCCACCACGGCGGCAAAGACAAAGGCCAGGAGATCCCAACTGGACCCCTCTGTGTCCCCACTGCTGCTCCAGCCCCTACTGCCACCCACGGCAGGGGCTGCTGCCGGGGGCTGGGACCCCAGGGGGGCACGGGCCATCTGGGCCGAGCCGCTGGTGCACCACAGGAGTGTGCATTCCCTAGTGGGTCGTGAAGCAGGTGGCCAGTGGGTGCAGGCCCACGCTGAGCAGCTTTGCCTCTGAGCAGCTCCCCCAGGCTCGTCACCCTCAAGGGAAAACAGGCACTGTTGGAGCAGCCCATGCCGGGCTTGAAGTACTCCGCGCCTCAGTTTTCCCCGTCTGTAAAATGGGGGCAGCACCTACCTCGGGGAGTGCTCTGACTGTGCCCCCAGATGCTGCTGTAATGAGACAGGAGCACGGTGGTGCCCTCACCTCCGTGCACAGGCCTCTCCATGCTTTAGAGATCGCTCCCTCCTCCTCCCAGCATTTAGGCCCAGACTAGCCACCCCTCATCGTGTCAGGGAGGGGACATTTCCCACCCAGGAAACCCCCTTCCTGTTGTCAGCTCCTCCAGGGGTTGCATGCAGGTGGGGGCAGTGGGGGGCTGTGCCAGGCTTTCCCCTCCTTTTGAGTTTGCTTTCCTTGCTGGGGCCTGCCCTGAAAGGCAAGTCCCTGCTACTGTGGAAGAGACCCCCCCTGCCCCCCGCGCCCATGCAGCTGCCGTGTCGTGTGCTGGCATGGCCGGGGTTTGCCACGAGATGGCACTTTCGCTCCTCTTTAGTGCAGATGTGGAGTCAGGTCCTTCTCCCTACCCCTCGCCCGGGGAAGGCCTGAAGGTGCCCTGAGCTGTGATGATTAATTACCCCCTGTTTAATCACCGAATCACAGAAAACAAGGGTGGGAAGGGAGCTCAGCAGGTCACAGCTCAGAGCAGGGCCAGCCCCAGCTACATCATCCCAGACAAGGCTTTGTCTATCCAGGTTTCATAGTTTCATAGTTTCTAGGGTCGGAAGGGACCTGAGCGGATCATCGAGTCCGACCCCCTGCCATGGCAGGAAAGAGTGCTGGGGTTAAACGACCCCGGCAAGATGTTCATCTAACCTCCTCTTAAAGCCCCCCAGGCTGGGAGCCAGCACCACTTCTCTTGGAAGTTGGGTCCAGACCCTAGCTGCCCTGACCGTGACATCGCGCCTCCTGATGTCTAGTCTGGATCTCCCCTCTGCCAGCTTGGGACCGCTATTCCTGGTCACTCCTGGCGGTGCTTGGGGGAACAGGGGCTCCCCCAGTGCCTGCTGGTCCCCCTTGACTAGTTTGTAACAGGCCACGAGATCCCCCTCAGCCGTCTCTTGTGGAGGCTGAACAGGTTCAGGTCCCGCCGCCTCTCCTCGCAGGGCCTGCCCTGCTGCCCCGACCATGCGAGTGGCCTCCTCTGGACCCTCTCCGTGGTGTCCATACCCCTCCTGCAGTGCGGCGCCCAGAGCTGGACGCAGTACTCCAACTGCGGCCTGACCAGTGCCGCACAGAGGGGGAGGATCACCTCTTTGGACCTGCTCGAGATGCATCCCGGGTCCTCCTTCCTCATTTTTTGAAGACGGGGACCACGTTGGCCCACCCCCAGCCCTCCGGCCCCACACCAGAGCACCACGAGTGCTCGTACAGCCGTGCCGGGGGTCCCGCAAGGACCTCAGCTAATTCCCTCAGCACTCGGGGGTGGAGATCGTCCGGACCCGCTGATTTAAATATGTCCAGTCCTGCCAGACATTCCCTGAATAGATCCACCCTGACCCTTGGCCTGGGCACGCCTCCCCTGGGGCCTGAGGGGGGCCGGTGGGGGCTGATCTGGTCCCTGCTCAGGAAAATGGAGGCAAAGAAGTCTTTAAGTAGGTTACCTTTGTCGTCTGGTGTGACGACCAGATTTCCCAGCGTGTCCCGCAGGGGCCCCACGTTACCCGGTGCCTTCTTTTTGCCCCCTGTGTATTTAAAAAAGGATTTCTTGTTGTCCTTGATCCGGGTCGCTCGTCCCAGTCCCATCTCTGCCTTGACCTTCCTGACCCCCCCCGCAGCCCTGAGCCACCGCAGTGTAGTCCTCCCTGGGGACGGCCCCTCCCCGCCGTCGGGGGTGCGCCTCCCTTTTAGCTAGGGGACATTCCCGGATGCTTTTGGTGAGCCGTGGGGGCTTGTGTGCCCTCTTGCTCCCTTTGATCTGTGTTGGGATGACCTCCCTTGGAAGATCATCTCCTTTAGGAGCGACCACTCTCCTTGGACCCCCGGCTCCCCTCCCCTCCAGGACCTCAGCGTTTCCCCGACTATTCTCCTTAGCTCATTGACGTTTTGAGCACCTCCCAGGATGGAGACTGCACCACCTCTCTGGGTAGCCTGTTTCAGGGCTTCACCACCCTCCTCATGAGAAAGTTTCTCCCAACATCCAACCTCAACTTCCCTTGCTGCAGCTTGAGCCCATTGCTCCTTGTCCTGTCGTCTGCCCCCACTGAGAGCAGCCCAGCTCCATCCTCTTTGCAGCCCCCCTGCAGGGAGGTGAAGGCTGCTTTCAAATCCCACCTCAGTCTTCTCTTCTGCAGTCTAAATAAGCCCATTTTCCACAGCCTCTCCTCACCAGTCCTGTCCTTCAACCTCCAACCATTTTTGTTGCCCTCTACTGGACTCTTTCCATTGTGTTCACATCCTTTCTGTAGTGGGGGCCCACAACTGGTCACAGGACTCCAGATGTGGCGTCCCCAGTGCTGAATAGAGGGGAATAGAGCTAGCATTTCCCTCCATCTGCCGGCAACGCTCCGACCAATGCAGCCCAGGATGCCATCAGCCTTCTTGGCAACAAGGGCACACCGATGGCTCCTCTCCAGCTTACTTTCCTCTGTCACCCCCCACTAGCCTGATGAAACTCAAATGCACCCCTGCTCTCCAAGCTGGTCTGATTGCCTTGGCTCAGCAGCGATTGCTGTGATCGGTGTTTGGAAGGGAGACCTGCAGGAAAGCCAGCGGGGTTGGCACTGAGAGCGCTGCTCTCACCCTGGCCCAGTGTCCCCAGCTGGGGCTGGGAGACTCTTTGCAATGGGTGAAATGAGTCCTATGCATGTGGCTTGTAAAATGCACTGGGGATTCACGGGGGCGTGGGGCAGCCTGCGTTACTGCCCCAGCACACTGGACGGTGGCTGAGGTCCTTGCTGTTGGACCGCTGAGCTCAGACTGGCATTACCAACACAGGAATTAAATGCTTCTGGCCTTCTTTTAGGTGCCCCAGAATACTGGTGGCTGTTTCGCTGCAAAAGCACAGCCTTTTCCCTGAGGCGCCCGTGGATATTTCATCGAGGAGGATTTTTAGGCACCCACCAGATGTACTCCCCACCCCCAACCCCAAAAGCAACGCTGTGGCACTCTGAAATAGCCCCTCTCTTCTTCCCCCGTGGACATAGCTCTGTGATGAGGCACCGGCTCAGACACCATCAGAGCCTGAGTGATGGCAGGTGACCAGCAGCATTGATTAGGAGGTCCCTGCTTAATGACTAGCTAAGGAAGAGCCAGGCCCATTAGTTTTTCATAACTTCAGCACAGGGTTCCTGGTTGGCTGGAGATGGGGGTAGGGATGTGGCAGCCGCCAGAGAGCTTCGGAGCAGTCGTGTGTAATATTTTAAAGCTGGCAAGGATCTTCGGGTAGATGTGATCTTTTTTATACCGACCAACCAAGTAGTTGGAAACAAGTTATTTTTTAACACTTTTAAAAAAGATGTAAAGCTGTCACAGAAACCACAGGAACCGGGGTAACATGTTCAGCATGTGACACATTTATTGCATGCAACACACTGAGTACATCTAACACATTTATCACATGCAACCCATTCAGCCCATGAAACACGTTCAACACAGCAAACTTATCACACCTAACACATTCAGCACATACACCATATTTATCACATGCAACCTTCAGCACATACAATATGTTCAGCATGACATGTTTATCACATGTAACATGCTTGGCACATATATGATACTCAGGGCCCAAGGGGTGACCATCCCAACAAGATGCAAGGGGGGCAGGACCACCCGAAAGCCCCCCTGGCTTACCAAGGGCATCCAGGAATGCCTGATTGCCAAAAAGGCGGCGTACACCCGGTGCAAGGGGGGTGCCATCTCCAAAGAGGAGTACACCTCCTCTGCTCGGGCCTGTAGGGGGGCTGTCATAGAGCTAGGACTAGCGTCCAAGATCAAAAATAACAAAAAGTCCTTTTTCAAATATATGGGGAGGATGAAGAAGGCACCAGGAAATGTGGGGCCCCTGCAAGATCCTCTGGGCAATCTGGTGGTTGCGCCAGAGGAGAAAGCAGACCTCTTTAACCAATTCTTCGCTGTGGACGTAGTCTTTCTGGCCTACAGCAAGGCCTTTGACACCGTCTCCCACCCATCCTCATTAAAAAATTGGGCGACTGTGGCATTGATGCCTACACAGTCAGATGGATTGCAGATTGGCTCAAGGGTCACACTCAGAGGGTGGTGGTGCACGGGTCATATTCGACCTGGGGGAAGTGGGCAGCAGAGCCCCCCAGGGCTCGGTCCTTGGGCCCGCGCCGTTCAAGCTCTTTATCAGCAATTTGGATGATGGGGTGAAAAGCAGCCTGGTTAAATTTGCTGATGATACTAAAATTTGGGGTGACGTGAGCACGCTAGTCGGGAGGGAAAGTCTGCAGCAAGACCTGGATAGGTTACAGGGGTGGGCTAGCAAAAACAGGATGCGTTTCAACACTGACAAGTGCAGGGTGCTGCACGTGGGCAGTAGTAACCAGCAGCACACTTATAAGATGGGAAACGCCCTTCTTGAGAGCACGGAGGCAGAAAGGGATCTGGGAGTCATTACTGACTCCAAGATGAACATGGGCCGGCAGTGTGGGGACGCGGTCAGGAAGGCCAACTGCATCTTGTCCTGCATCCACAGATGCATCTTGAGCAGGTCCAAGGAGGTGATCCTCCCCCTCTATGCGGCACTGGTCAGGCCGCAGCTGGAGTACTGCGTCCAGCTCTGGGCGCCTCACTTCAGGAGGGATGTAGGCAACATGGAGAGGGTCCAGAGGAGGCCACTCGCATGGTCAGGGGACAACAGGGCAGGCCCTGCGAGGAGAGGCGCCGGGACCTGAACCTGTTCAGCCTCCACAAGAGAAGGCCGAGGGGGGACCTGGTGACCGTCTATAGACTCACTAGGGGGGACCAGAAGGGTTTGGGAGAGACACTGTTTCCCCTCGTGCCCCCCGCATGACAAGGAATAACGGCCACAAGTTGTTGGAGAGGAGGTTTAGATCAGACATCCCTAAGAACGACGTCACAGTCAGGGCGGCTGGGAGCTGGAACCGACTCCCAAGGGAAGTGGTGCTGGCTCCTACCCTGGGGGGCTTTAAGAAGAGGCTGGAGTCATTTGAGCCCAGTTCTTCCCCTGCCCAGGCGGGGGGTCGGACTTGAAGATCTACAAGGTCCCTCCGACCCCACTTCTGTGATTCTATGAACATATTTATCACGTGTAACCCATTCAGCCCATGAAACATGTTCAGCACGACACATTTATCACACCCAACACACTCAGCACACACAACATTTATCACATGTAACCCATGCAGCCCATGTAACATGCTCAGCACATCTCCCTCTAGCAGCTGCTCCATCCGCCGGATGCTTGCAGCTAAGAGACCTGGAGGTTTGCCGCTGCGTTTAAGCCAGGAATTGGCTATCTTGGAGGAGAACAGCCCTGCCTTGCACCGATGGAGGGCTTGGCTGGATCCTGCCTGTGGGTCCCCTTCTCTCTAGATTCAGATCCCCACAGTGCCTGACCTGAAGAAGGGTGTTTGTGCCAAAAAGCTTGCAAAGAACAATTATTCAGCTGGCCTAATAAAAGATATTGCATATACCCCAAAGATCCTTAGACCAACACAGCTACAACCAACAGCCCTGAGAACTCCTATTGCTGTATGAGGGGTTTTTACCTATGTCACGGGCTGGCAGCCTGTCCCTCAGAGGTGCTTAGGGCTCTTACGAAGCCCAGCCTCCTTGCCGGGGATATGGCAGGTCCCTTTCTAAGGCCACGTCCGGGCTGCGAGCATGTCCCCACCCGCCCCGTGCTCTTCCCTGCCCTGTGCTTGGATGGATGTTGCCTCATCAGGGTTGGACGCACCAGAGTCGGCGTGGGGGGCAGAAAGAGCCTCCCTCCCCCCGCGCCTGGCTTTATCTGGACGGGGAGCCTCTATGGCACCGTGTCCTCTTCCCCCCCTTCCCCAGGGTCAGCCACGAGGGAGCGTACGGCCAACCCCACAGGGAGGCCTGAGCCCCACACCTGTAGCCCTGAAAGCAGCGGGCCGAGAGGAGCGGCACATCCTGGAAGTGGAGGCAGGAGTAGGCTTTGCTCCTCTCCTGCAGTTGTCAGAGGGGCACAAAGATCCATGGTCATTAACGGTAAGTAGGAATCCAGAGAGTTAAAAATAATCCAGCCCTGCTGTGCGCTTGCTGAGCTCTTTGCAGTAGAAAAATTGCTGCATTATTTTTTTTCTGAATCAAGAAATGCATGAGAAGGAAGAGCCATGTGGGGAAATCAGAGCCAGCTGGGCCCTTCCTGGCTCTGCCGGCTGCCTGCATCCCTGATGCAGAGACTGAAGACAGACAGTTGCATGTATCCCCTTCTTCTGGCAGTCCCTCCAAGGAGCTCATGGGGTCATGGAATAACATAAATTGCAGCTAAAAAAAAGAAAAAGCATTTTGCTAACTTCCACCTAGTCCATTAAACCAAATCCCAATAAAGTCAGAAAACAAAGAGTCCTTCGGTGCCTTATTTGCCTGTTCGTTTGGGAGGCCGATTCACCGCAGGGCACCTTGAACTGGGAACCACAGGCCGAAGCCTGACGGGCCAGTGGGGGAAATCACCTGTCCCATCACCACCTGTCTCCTCTGAATAGGCTGAGAGGCGCCTGTCCAGCCATGCGGGCCATCGGAAACGCTCCCAAATGCCCAAAGACCCTTGATCTGCACTTCTGAGATAGCACTGAAGTTAGCCAAGCTGAAGGGCATGCACCTGCTCTCTCCTGAGCTGGGAAGCAGAGCAGCCCTGGGCTTGGCTGGGAGTCCATCTGGGGAGCCCTGGTGCTGAGCACGCGAGCTGAGGGGGTGTAGCCACACGCTGGTTTTGTGCAAACGAAGCGAGCATGAGGAGCTGCGCACTGAGGTGCAGCGGGGCCGGTGGCCTGTGGAAGTGCCTTATGGTGATAGACCACGCTATGCTTAGAAATGGCTCTTTCAGAACAGGGTGATGGGGAGAAAGCCTCAGCTCTGCTGGTCATGGCTTGGGGAAGCCATTTCCTCTATCTGCCTCAGTTTCCCTGTCTCTAGAATGGAAAGGCTTGGGGGGTGTGGGCTCCGGTACAGGTGAAGATGCAGGCCCCTGCTCCATTGTGGGGCCTTAGAAAATATTAAACATTGCCTGCCTCAGTTTCCCCTTGGAAAGAATGGGGAAAACAGCACCCTCCGGCCTCCTGTCATGAGGATGAAGCCAGTGGGGGGAGAGAGGAGCTGCGCAGACTGACCTTGTAGATACTGAATCAGAAATACCCGTGCCCTGCAGCCGGAGGGGTGCGGCCCCCAGCACAGTCGCTCATCGATGCGTGGGGCTGAGGAAGCTGCCGGAGAGTAGCACAGCCCAGACCGGGTCTCATGTCCCCAGGAGCAACCAGCAAGAGGTGTTTTAATTGCACTGAACTTCTTAAACTCTTTGCAACTGCCCAGCCGAGCCCTGCAACGCCCGGAAGGGAGTCTGCCTGGGCAGCGAAGGCGCTCACGAGGGGGGCCGGAGGCCACACGGTGCAATCCATCTGCAGCAGCCGTACGTCTCATTCCAGCGCGTGTCCGTCCCTCGCGTGCAGCACGTGGGATGCTTCCCGGCTCGGCAGAGAACATTATTGACAACACATCAGCTCCTTGCCTCTTAATGACCTGCTCCTTGCCAGCAGCCTGTCACGAGGACCCGTGGTGAAACACTATCGACTGTCGCCTGTGCACAACTTGTTCCACGGCGGAGAGCCGGGGAATGGTACATGACGGACTATGCAGCGCAGGTAGGAACATTGGGCCGATGTGAAGGCCCTACCTCCATTGATTGGCCGCAATGGTAGGTGATTAATTAGCCCGCAGCCCCTGATGTGCTCCGTGCTTTGACAGGGAGCAGGATTTGCTGTCTCACTCCAGCCTGGTTTCTTCTTGCTGCTCCAAAACCAAACCGACCGCCGAGACATCCAAATAAAGCCAAAAACCGAGAGGAATCAGAACTCGTGGTAGAGGCGATGCTGTATCTTTTATTAGACCAAATAGATTTTTGCAAAAAAAATTCTTTAATTGCAAGCTTAAAGACCAACAGTGCTTTAGAGAGGGGGAGAGAAAAACAATCATCTTGAGGGCAGTACAGGGGCCGACAGGAAGAAATGCAGCCCCCGGGGCTGGATCCAGGTTTGCTGCTCAATCTTCAGAGCATATTTCATCATGAAAGTCTGCACTCCCTGTCTGTGTCCCATTGAAATAAATTATACCCATGCTGCTTCACCCTCCAGGAATACGCTGCCAGCTCTGGGACCCACAGCAGCACCGCATAGCACGTTTTAAAGCACCAGGGAAGGCTGTCCAGGTGTGGAGGGGGAGGTTTAGGGAGGCTATGCCCAATCTGGAGTGAAGTCAGGCTGCTCACAGGTACACGGGCCAAGACCTCCACTGTGTTCGAGCACTGGGTTAGTCTCTGCAAGGCTCCTAGCAGGGTGTGGGCATTTCTCTGGAGGCTGAAATTCCCCCAGCTGGTTGCATTTGCAGAGCCAATTCTGCAAATGGTGAAGCAAGGTTCTGGGTCTCTGCCCAGCTACAGCCACTGCAGGGCTAACTCCATACAGGTGCAGCAGATGAAGGTGATCTAATTAAGGAAAGAGCCCAGGAAGCTCTTTAAAGAGCTGCTGGGAGGAAGAGGATGGTTGGATAATGTGTGGATATTGGGGGTAGGAAGCAGTGAGTGCCATGTGCTACTTTCTACAAAAAGAAAGTTTGGAAAATAAAATGGGGACAAAATTTCATAACAAAATTAGAAAAGCATAATTTTAAAAAGCCCAAAGCTGATAGTTTCATGCTATTCTTGCAAGAATGCTTCTTAAAATCTGGGTTGGCTTAATTCCTGCCTTTTGTACTTAAGAGACCAAGCGGGGCTCTTCCAGAGTGCTGCTAGGGGCTTGGCCCCATGGGCAGGGCTTGTTGCTGGGCTGAGATATAAGGGACAAGCAACCAGTGGGAAACTATTTGCTCATGCCCCTTGCATAGGAGCCAGGAATCCCTTTGAGCATCCTCTTTATTGTCAGGGTGCTTTGGGGGAAGGGGGACCCTGGGTGGGGGGCCAGATGCTGGGCTGGGACTTGGGGAATCCTGGCTCAGCGCCTGGCCGCCTGGGGGCAATAGCATACGGTCCTATAATTTAGGCTGCATCATATCTGGGACATTGCAGAGAGGATCCCTAAGCTCCTCCGGCCCACAGACCACTACCCCATGCTCCTCATCCATGCGGGCACCAACGACACGGCTCGGAGCCCCCCAGCCAGGTCATGAGGCGCTACAGGGAGTTGGGAGCGGGGCTTAGGGGTCTGGGAGCTCAGGTGGTGTTTTCGTCGATCCTCCCAGTCTCGGGCTATGGGCTGAGGAGGGAGAGGAGGATCCACGCAGTGAACCAAAGACTGCGGAGCTGGTGTCATCGGGAAGGCTTTGGCTTCCACGACCACAGCCCGCTCTTTGGAGAGAGAGGCAGCGAGCTGCTGGGAAGAGATGGCCTCCACCTCTCCCCCCTGGGGAGGAGGCTCTTCTCAGCAGGGCTGGCTGACCTGCTCCACCGGGCTTTAAGCTAAGCCCGCCGGGGGATGGGGGGACGACTGCCCCTGCTGGCCCGCTGAGCGACCCTTGCAAAGCCAGCAGACCAAGGCACTTAAGGGGGCACTTAAGGGAGCTCACCCCTGCCCCAGCCCTGGCACAATCTGTGGGCAAGGCAAGAGCCCCCAAGGGCACACTTGCCTGCCTGTACACTAATGCCAGGAGCCTGGGCAACAAGCAGGACGAGCTCGTCCTCCTGCTCAGTGCAAAGAAATACGATGTCACTGGGATAACGGAGACCTGGTGGGACTCCACCCATGACTGGACCACGGGGACAGAGGGCTGTACCCTGTACAGGAGGGATCGTGTTGGCAAAAGGGGCGGTGGGGTAGCTCTCTATGTGAAGGAAAGCTACATGTCCCTGCAAGCTGGTGTTGGCGACTGGCATGGACAGCTAGAGACCCTCTGGGTAAAAATTCGTGGGAAAAACGGCACAGGGGACACAACGGTGGGAGTCTACTACAGACCTCCCACCCAAAGTCCCGAGCTTGACCAGGATTTCACCCGGGAACTGACTGAGGCCGCTTGCTCCAGGACCTTGGTTGTCATGGGGGACTTTAATTACCCGGACATCTCGTGGGAAGATCACTCAGCTAAATCCGAGCGGTCGCAAAGCTTTCTCTCGTGCGTGGATGACCTCTACCTGACTCAAGAAGTCTGTGGGCCAACGAGAGGCAAAGCGCTGCTCGACCTGGTACTGGCTACGGGGGACGACCTAATCGGCGACCTAGTGATCGATGGGAAGTTGGGTGACAGCGACCACGAGCTGATCACCTTCACCATCCGCCGTAAAGCTGGCAAGTCAGTCAGCAACACAGAAGTCCTTGACTTCAGAAAAGCCGACTTTGATAAGCTCAGGAGGCTAGTCGGTCAGGCCCTCAGGGACCGTGACCCCAGGGAGAGGGGAGTCCAGGAAGAGTGGTTGCTTCTCAAGGAAGCGATCCTCAGTGCACAAGCCAAATCTATTCCAACACGGAGGAAAGGCAGCAAGAAGGCACAGCAGCCCTCCTGGCTCTCCAGGGACCTAGTGGACCTCCTCAGGCTAAAAAGGAAAGCCTACATAGGATGGAGGACGGGATTCACCTCCAAGGAGGATTACTCCGCGCTGGTCCGGTCCTGCAGGGAGCAAACCAGGAAAGCCAAGGCTGCAACTGAACTCCAACTAGCTTCAAGCATCAAGGACAACAAAAAGTCCTTTTTCAGATATGTGGGGAGCCGGAGGAAAAGCAAGGGCAATGTTGGACCCCTGCTGAACAGATGGGAAAATGAAGCCCTGGAAAAAGCCAACCTATTAAATGGGTACTTCGCGTCGGTCTTTCATCAGTCCCATGGGATGCCCATGCCTGCTGTGGGACAGGGAGATTCAGGTGAGGGGGATCCCCTACCCTCCATCAATGCTGACCCCGTGAAGGAACACCTTGAGAAGCTGGATACCTTCAAGTCAGCCGGCCCTGACAACCTGCACCCCAGGGCACTCAAGGAGCTGGCGAGCGTCATAGCCCAGCCCCTGGCACGGGTCTTCGAGAGCTCCTGGCGCTCTGGTGTAGTGCCCGAAGACTGGAAGAAGGCCAATGTGGTGCCGATCTTCAAAAAAGGGAGGAGAGTGGATCCAGCTAACTATAGGCCCATTAGCCTGACTTCTATCCTGGGGAAGATCCTAGAAAAGTTTATTAAAGAGGCCATCCTTGAGGGACTGGCCCAGGCTAACATCCTAAGGGACAGCCAGCACGGGTTTGTTGCGGGTAGGTCTTGTTTGACCAATCTCATTTCCTTCTACGACCAGGTGACCTATCACCTGGACAAGGGAGAAGAGATTGATGTCATATATCTTGACTTCAAAAAAGCTTTTGATCTGGTATCCCACGATCACCTCTTGGCCAAACTGCCCAGTTGTGGCCTTGGCTCCACCACGATCCGCTGGCTGGGAAATCGGCTCCGTGGTCGGACCCTGAGGGTTGTGATTGATGGCAGTCACTCATCGTGGTGCCCTGTGACCAGTGGGGTCCCTCAAGGCTCTGTCCTGGGACCCATCCTGTTCAACATCTTCATTAACGATGTGGACATTGGAGTCAGGAGCGGACTGGCCAAGTTCGCCGATGACACCAAACTTTGGGGCAAAGCATCCACGCCAGAGGACAGGCGGGTGATCCAGGCTGACCTGGACAAGCTCAGCAAATGGGCGGACGAGAACCTCATGGTGTTTAACACCGAAAAACGCAAGGTTCTCCACCTTGGGAGGAAAAACCTGCAGCACCCTTATAGGCTCGGCAGTGCTACGTTGGATAGCACTACAGAAGAAAGAGACTTGGGGGTCATCACTGACCACAAGATGAACATGAGCCTCCAATGCAATGCTGCAACTAGTAAAGCGACCAAAATGCTGGCGTGCATCCATAGATGCTTCTCGAGCAGATCCCGGGACGTCGTTCTCCCCTTGTACTCAGCCTTGGTGAGGCCGCAGCTGGAGTGCTGCGTCCAGTTTTGGGCTCCACAATTCAAAAAGGATGTGGAGAAGCTTGAGAGAGTCCAGAGGAGAGCCACGCGCATGACCAGAGGTCAGGAAAGCAGACCTTACGATGACAGGCTGACAGCCATGGGACTCTTTAGCCTGGAAAAGCGCCGGCTCAGGGGTGATCTGATGGCCACCTATAAGTTTATCGGGGTGACCACCAGGATCTGAGGGAACGTCTGCTCACCAGCGCGCCCCAAGGGATGACGAGGTCGAACGGTCACAAACTCCTGCAAGACCGGTTCAGGCTGGACATAAGGAAGAATTTCTTTCCTGTCCGAGCCCCCAAGGTCTGGGACAGTCTGCCAGCGGAGGTGGTTCAAGCACCTACATTGAACACCTTCAAGAGTAAATTGGATGCTTATCTTGCTGGGATCCTGTGACCCCAGCTGAGTTCCTGCCCTTTGGACAGGGGGCTGGACTCGATGATCTCCCGAGGTCCCTTCCAGCCCTGATGTCTATGATATGTATGAAATATTGTGCCTAGCAGAAGGGGTGTGTTCAGTGGGCCTCAATCCTGATGCGTTTGGACTCAAAAGGGTTCAGCTTTGCAAACTGGATGGGGCATTTGGGGGTATCCATGGAGCAGGACACAGCACCCAGCCCAGAGGCTCCAAAATACACATGATGCTAGGAGCAAAGGCCCCAGAGCACCTGAGCAGCAGCCAGGTGAGGCAGGTGGTTTGCTATCACCGCCGAGCGTGAAGCAGCAAGGAAGGAGGTGCTGGACTAGAAAGCAGGGCTTGGCTGTGTTTTGCAGGTGGCTGCTGACAGATTCCCAGGTCCCCCCGACCCCGGGGGCCGTGCGTTGTTGTGCACCTCTCCTCCCGTCTGCTTCCACCCCTCCTCCTCATGCCATTTCATTTATGAGCCCTTATCAGCTTGGATGGAGTCCTGCCTTTCATTTCCCCCTCCCTGCTTAAATTAATATTGATGCTGTGTTTATCTTTAATTAATATTCATGATGATAAAGAAATTACAGCCATTCGCTTTTAATTACAGCCCTCTCTGGTAAACAATTGAGTGCAATTAAAAAGCTTCCAGCGTTGTAAAAACCAAACGGGCTTCCCACCCCCTTGGTGATGTGGCAAGCCCCCAGTCCTCCTACTCCCACCCCCATTCGGGAGCGGTGTGACAGGGGCTTGGGGCTTGCCAGGGCTGCTCTTGTGCCTCGCGGTCGCATGCCGGTGCTTGTATGAAGGTGTGACGATGCCGTGCTACGCGGTGCTTCAGACACGCACCGGCCACGTTCTTACGGCTGTTGGATGAGCCATAGGCCGGGGGGCTGGATCTGGGCGGCAGGGATGCTCTCGCTCCGTGGACATTGTTCGTCCTTCCCAACGAGCTGCGGTCGCCTGGAAGCGTTCAGAGCCGACCGGTCGATGGCGTCGGTCATTTCTATCGAGATCTCACCGGTCGCTGGCCGTCCCCATGCTCGGCATCAGGTCTAGCAGGCATGCAGCTGCCCACCTCCAGACACCGCTCGTGTTCCTGGGGGTCGCATTTGCAGCCTTCAGCTTGGACTAGCTCAGTCCCTGCAGTCTGAGACTTTCTTCCACTGCGAGCAGTCGGCTGCTATAGCCGCTAGCCCCTAGAGAGCGGCACGCTCTGATGCTTTAAACCTAAGCCTTGGGATTGTCGGTTCCTCTGGAGGGCTTCACATCAGCTACCGATCCATCACCGCTGGCACATTGATGGCCGAACTGAGACCTATTACAGGGTTTAAGCCAGGTCTCAGGGACTCCTGCTTTGCCCAGCCAAGCTTGTGGCAGAGTAGCAGGGTCTGATCTTCAGCAAGCACTGAAAATCGGCCTGTTGAAAACCAGAATCCTTTACGGTTTCCCCGGTGAGGACCCGAACGCTAAAGCGACCTGAATGATTTCCAGAAATCCTCCACTTCATTGCCTGTCTTCTTCCTTTCCCCGTCCCCAAGCCATCAGACGGGATCGCGTGGAAGTCATGGAGCACCAGGTGGGCATCTCTGTCACCTCCTCGCTGCAATGCTCTTTGGCAGGGTTTCTGCAGGGCGACTTCGTCAGAAAGTTCATTTAGCCTTTCTGTCCTAATTGCCATGCTTGGTTAAATCCAAGCAGAGCCACAGGCACATCATGTTCACCTTGTAAAACATGCCGGTATCGATTTGCACAAGGGATAAGAGTCAATCCACTGTCCCACAGGCGGGTATGTTCCCACCGTCCAACCTGACTTAAGCACTGTCCTCCTACTTGTGCTGCTGTCTGCGGGCGGGGGGAGATGGGATTGCCAAAAATGTCCCCGGCGCTGGGCAACGGGACCCAGATCTTGCTGCAAAATTAAAAAACCAGCAGGGAGGCGAGAGTCTAAACGAAAGATGAAGCACTGAGCGGCCTGCCTGTGGCTCTCCCGAGCTGACTCCTTCATTGCCCGTCCACCCCTGCAGCCCCCACAAACTTTCCCATCTCTTGGTATGTGTCCAGCAGCCCCCAGAGAGTGAGATCAGGCTTTGCAGGATTGGAAAAGAAGGGGCCTCTGTGGCCCAGACTAAGCCCAGACCCTGCTATCACAGTCCATGCCATCACTGCATGAACGGGTTGAATTCAGTCTTCAAACCGGTTTGGTGTCATGATTGCTACTGAGAGGCTCCCCCAGACCCTCACTCCTCTGCTTTTGAATGTCCGGCTGGAAATTATTCACGTCACTCTTCTCCTCCCTGAAGTATTTAAGCAGAGGGCTAGTGAGAGATTGTCCCCGCCCCAAGGACCCCCCACAGACAGCAGCCACGGGAGAAGCAGAGGGCAGTTAAGTGACATGACTGAGGGCAAAACCGCTTGGCCAACTGTTGGTCTCGTAGTGCTTTTATCGTGGTACCCACCAGGGTTTGGAGGGAGATGCGGTCATCCGTGGGCCCTTGCCCTGGTCACCTCCTCCCCTCCAGGGGCCAAAGCCGCCCCAGGCCCCATCCCAGCGCCCCGCAGGTCCTGACATCCCAGCAGCGACTCCTGAGCCCGCTGCAGCGTGGCCAGCCTGTCGTGCCGGTCCCCGAGTCAGGTCTCATTACCTTCATCCACCGGGGAACTCTCTCTGATCCCCGGGTAATTAAAGCGCGCGGATTAGCATGACAGGCGGGAGCGGGGGCAGAGCGTGGGGACGGTAGGAGATGGGGAGCCTGACGCTTTTGACTCTCCTGCTCTGAAGTGAAGGCAGGCAGGGGGTGCAGGGGAGGCCTGGGCTGTGCCAGCTTTTCCCTTGCTCCTGCTTCACAAGCCAGATGCAGGTGCTGGCTGCAGGGGAATACAGCTAGCCCCAAAGGCAGCTGAATGCACTGGTGCTGCTAAGCCGCCCCGGTCTTCTGGGGTTCACCCCGGGGGGGACAGCTACAGTGCAGGTAGGTACCCGAATGAGTTTCATGCCAGCCAGCTTGGGTGAATGATATCCCTCCCTGATAGTCTGATAAATGGCTCTAGGAAGTGAGCCCCTGCCTGATGGCGGCTCTTTTCAGACAGCGGTAAGATCCTGGCTCACCCATCGCTCATTAAATGCCCGTGCTGCTTTTGGGGGCTTTGCAGCCTGGTCTCTTCTTGGCTCGTGGGTTTGTGCGAAGGCTTGCACTGTTCGACGGAGGTTCACGAGCAACGGCTTGCATTCAAAGGGCTCAAGGTGGAGCAAGCCGTCCCCGTCCAACACGCGACCCCGGTAGCTACTGGGGAGTCTCCGAGGTGCAGGCAGCGCGTGTCTTTATAGGGAGTCTCCCCACACCGCCAGCCCAAACACGGCACTATGTCAGTCCCTCCTGGCACAAACACGGAGCCCGCTGCTGTGCCCACGGCAGGAAGAGCAAGCTTCAGAGCTGGCTCCTGTGCCCAAGTATAAGGCACTGTGCATCTTGCAATCCAGCCTCCATCCCTGGAGGGTTTGAAGACCCGTCTAGACCAACCCTCGGCTGGGATGATGTAGTCGGGGCTGGTCCTGCTTGGAGCAGGGTGGGCTGGACTAGAGGTGACCCCCTGAGCCACCTTCCCACCCTCCTTGTCTGTGAGTCTAGGATTCTTGATTTGATCCTCCACCCAGAAAGAAACCCCCAAACTGGATAGAGAGACTGAAGCCAAAGCGGATGGAGAAACAGCGATGCCAGAATGGACGATAGAAACTCAACCGTTAAGTTCAACCTCGTGCGCTACTGGGAAAGGACAGTAGAGGGCATTTTGCAAGCACAGATGGAGGCTGTTCTCCAGTCCCTTCCTTGCTTCTCTCTGCCTTGTTTTCCAGCTTCTGATATCACTGTTTATCACATCAGAGCGCCTCTGTTATTATTATTATTTTATCTGGTTTGTGCATGTGGGGGAGTTTTTGGAAACTGCCGTTGCCTCTTTCTTTCCAACCCCACCAAAAAATCACTTTGAGGCTATTCCTTGGGGCAGATTATAGTCAGGGCCGTTTTGTTCAAAGAAACAAAGCAAAAAGGATTGGTCTCGAGTGCCTGGGTGCTGAACGACCTTTTCGGGGAGGAAGGCACGGGGTCGGTGTTTGTTCTCTGCTCCGTTACACCCCAAGCAAATAAGTGCCATAAGCTTTGCTGATGGCACTTTTCATAGTCTTGGAGAGTCACAGTCACGTCTAGCCAATGACCTGAAGTAAGTGCTTTTCCTGCGCCGTGAGGCTGCTGAATGACAAGCCGGCCGGCCTCTTGCTATGCTCCCTGGGGCTGGGATCTTGTTCCCTGCAGGGTAAATTGATGCTGCCAAAGCCGTAAACTGGACTCCAGGCTCGTGGACTTGAACTTTTGCTGCTTACCCGCCCACCATATCCCCATCTCCACTGCTATTTTAACCAGAGTTAGGTAACTTGACTTAGCCCACCTGAGTTTGGTATGTGCCAGGGTCTTTTGCAGCATAGATATACTTGTAAAACCTGGGGGCAATTGGTAGCGGCATGGTACCGGCATGCTGTATCCCCTTCTGGAGGAAGGCACCAATTCACTTCTCTGAAGCCACTGTATCTGCTCCTTCACACTTCTCTTTCTTCCTTTTCCTTCGCTTCCCCTTCTGCATCCCACTTCTCCCCCTCCCGTCTCCTCTAGGCCTTTGCTATGTACCACGCAGGGCCGTACTTGCCCTGTTAGAGAACCGTGGCCCCAGAGCGCAGCCCATACCCAAGCCTGAATGGTCAGGTGGTGTTTTAGTGGCGATATAAGCTCTGCAGGTGACCAGCCGCAGGCATAAATGACCCCTTCGCCCTTTCTTCATGTCAAACCTTCCTTGCCGTGTACTCCAGCGAGAGCATACGGGTACCACTATGCAGCAGTCAGACAGGAAGCCGATGTGGCTGCCAGCGCTTGCAGCTGCCGGGTCATCTTATGAGGCCCAAAGGAATTCCTCCACCTGGAAAAGGACCAGCGAGGCGTGGGCACCAACTCCCCGGCTCGTGCAAACAGGGCACACCCCAACATGCAGCATCAGGACGCACCGGGTGTCCCTCGCAGAGACCCTGCTGTTGTGGGGTTTCCAGATCGGGGGCCCAGAGATGCGCCAATCCTCCTAAGCCTTTGCTGAGCTGACCCCTGGGGAACGGGTGCCCGTTACGGAGCTGGTTTGGAAGACGCACGGTTCAGACGGGTTGTTTAGATGGCTGTCTGCATGGGACATGGGTATCTCTAGTAACAAGTGCTGGATTCAGGGACTCAGGCACCCCCTCTGCTCCTATGACCTGGCCTGCTGGTCCCCAGACTATAGCCTATTGCCTCTCAATTTCCTGAGGTCCATATTTTGGAGGAAAACTGGTATACCAGCTCCTTCCCCTCCATTTGGCTCTGGACAAACTCCTCAGTGGCTCCCCTAGCTCACCTCTGGCTTTGAACCATGTCCTATGCGGTGCATCGCTTCCTTCGAGCACCTTCGGAGCCCGCTGCTCTCTAATAATTAACGAGGCAGCTCCTCCATTTCATTGGCCGCGCTCCAGAGAAGGAGCCGGTTTGGGTTTATTAATTCAAAGAAGCTGGTAATTTGATTGTCACGTTGATCCTGGATTATTTTGGGCGAGTGCCACTTGACAGACCATTATTTTAAAGGGGCATGGATCATTTAACTGAGCCTAATTGCTGCCATGTCACAATTAGTCATCCAGGCTGAGGAAGAATCGGTGGCACCATCACTTTGTACTGGGAGCCAGTGCCTACTTTTAACGAAGGCGTTTGAATCATAACATTTATGTGTGTGCATTCATTAAGCTGCTCAATTGGCCATCATCTCCTCCTGAGCCTGGACAACACCTTATGGGAGAGGGCTGTCACACCAGCTGGCTGCTAGGTGAGAAATATGGACCGTCAGGCCTGAAGAGAAAGGGTTCACCAGGTTTAATAAATATATTTATATTTGTAGTGATCACCAGGTTCAATAAACATGGATGAGAAGAACTAAACTTTATTGTAGAGCAGTCAGCAACCTCTGCAGACCCTTTGTTGCCCCCTAACTCCAGGACCATCTCCCAGTTCCTCAACTCCTCAGTGTCCTGTTAGGGGGCATCTTTAAATTATAACTTCTATCACTACCTGGTTGAGATGGTCTCTTCATTCCCTCACTGTACCCTCCATCCGAATGAATTGGTCCTATGCTGGTGAGGTCAGGAGAACTGGGCTGGTGTAGAGCCCCCGAGGATATGGTCTGTGTTGCTATTGTAGCCGAGGACTTGTGATCAGGGTGTTTAACTTCTGAGTGCCCTTGATGTATATCATCTGGCCAGGGAATAGTGGTACAGAGAGATTTGCCCAGGGGCACGTAGAAAGTCTGTGGCAGGGCTACGAAAACAACTTAGGACTCTCTTTCCTCCCTAAGTATGTCCTATTGCAAAAATCTTATACCTGCTTTACCTACCTGGGGGACTCACATATTGCAGGTCTGGCACAAAGAAACAGGTCTCCCTGCTGGCATATTATGCACAAGCAGATGAGTATTGTATGTACTGAAGGCACACTTGACCTTGACCTCTGCATCACAGGATGCCTCAGGGCCTGTGCATCTCTCCGTGTCTCTCTCTCAGGGGCTGAGCCGGGAATAGAGCCTGATGCATCAAATTTGAATCTGAGGTGCCTGTCCCATGTGGGATTTTATCTCTGGGTTGAAAACTTAGCATGCTAATTGATGCATTTATATATATATATATATGTGTGTGTGTGTGTGTATATGTGTGTGTATATATATGTGTATATATGTGTATATATAGATGTGTGTGTATATCTACATACCATATATATATGTACTATGTATGTATATGTTCAGATGGATAGATTGGATAGCTATCTGGCTGGGGTATTATGATCCCAGCACTCACTCCTGCCCAGGGCAGGGGGTCAGACTTGATGATCTGTTCAGGTCCCTTCTGACCCTAGAAACTATGAAACAATGTGTGTGTGTGTATATATATGTATGTGTGTATGCAGGTATGTGTATATGTCTATGCATGTATGCATACACGCATATATATACGTATGTATGTCTGTGTGTAGGTTGGGGAATTTATCACCAGAGAAAGGACCTGGGTTGATATTGGTAAAGGCAAAAATATGACTGCTCACAGGACAAGGATGTTGAAGGATGCAGCGGGGAAAACTCTGGGTCTTTCCCGAGCTCGTGGGGGAGACTGTGGACTTCTTTTCCTTCTAGCCCCAAAGAAAAAATTTAGGGACAAACAGTCTCCAGCCCTGATGGTAACCACTCTAATGCAAGGCAGAGCAGGATGTGAAATAGCCAGGAGATGAACATGGCACTGACTCCTTTTCCCGGTCCAACAGAGACAAAAGCAGGGTGCGATCACTTGGGAAAGGAGAGAAAGCGAATGGGCCACCAACGCACACATTTTATCATCTGTCTTGCACCAGCTCATGTGTTGCACAAAGCCTCAGCTTCTGGATTCAGGGGACACAGGGAGGTTCTCAGCTTACAATCAGACAAGGAAACTTCAGGGAGACGGGGGTTTCAGCTCTTGAGAAGCATCGACCAGGAGATGCGGGCGCCGGTGGGACCGGGAGCAGCCTTTGAACTCCTGAGATGCAGAAGTCTTACTCAGCTCTTGGGAGCTTTTGGTCCCCCTCCCCCCACTTCCATTTGGGCATCAAAAGGGGACAGCACCTCTGGGGCAAGCTGGCACCTCTGCATCTGTCCCGAACGTAGTAGGTGAAATTTCCCCCTTGCAACAGTGCCCGTTGACTTCAGTGGGCGTGATTTGTATCCCAGGGGAGCAGAATACGGTCCTGGCAGAGCTGGAGGCTCAGAAGAATAATCCCTCACAATCCTCAAGCCACCAGGACATTATGAACCTCAGTGAAAAATCTGGGGTGAAGGTGGAGAGACGATCTCGCCGTCTCTAATCCAGCCGGTCTTTCCCCATACACCCGGGGGGACAAGAGCTCTTCATCCAGCAGCAAAGCCACAGAACAAAACAGAGATCGCCCGGAGAACGGGGAACGTGCGGGGACCTGCTTAATGAAAACTGGCTCCCCGCCGGTGTCCTCCAGCCCTCCTCCCCAGCAATCCTGGGGAAGGAAGGATGATAAAGTCCCTGGGCCCAATTTGTCCAATGGGTCCAGGTGCTAAATCAAGCAGACCTGACTGCGACAGCGCAAGGGCAGGGCGTCCCACGATAGCTGGCTCCAGGCGGTAACCGTCTGATAGAAGCGGAGTAAGTTGTGTGTGCGACCGGCCGGGCTTCAGCGTCTTGGGAGGAACACCGTTTGGAAACAACATCCTCCCCCCCAGTCATTGGTTTCCTGGTTAATTGTCGCCCCTTGAAACCAATTGCACCTCATTTCCTTGCTGGAGTTCTCTAAATCCCCCTGGCTGAACCTTGTCCTATCTCCATCTGTCTGATTAAAACCCTGTCTGGGATCAGAAAACTTCCTTATCTGGAGGTAATTGTCGGCCTTGATCAAACTGCTCCGTAACCTCCTACGTACCAGCTCCCCGGGTCTGGATCGGTGCCCGCCGTGAGCTCCTACATGCAAAGTCACTAGCCAACTTCCTGGGACTGCAAGGCCTGGTCTTACTTTGCCAGCTAGCGCTGGGATTATATCCCAAGGTGGACTGCCAAAGGCAACGTCCCAGGATCAGCATCAGCTATTCAGTGATCTCAATGGGGTGCTGTCTGCTGAGATCCTTTACAAAGTACCGAGACCTTTGGATCATAGAAAATGAAGGTCGGGAGGGACGTCGGGAGGTCACGTCTAATCCAGCCCCCTGCTCCAAGCAGGACCAGCCCCAACTACATCATCCCAGCCAAGGCCTTGTCTACCCGGGTCTTCAAAACCTCCAAGGATGGAGATCCCACCACCTCTCTGGGTAACCCATTCCAGTGCTTCACCACCCTCCTAGGGAGAAAGTTTTTCCTAATATCCAATCTAAAAGTGTATAAAACTCAGCCATGAGGACACTAGTTGCTTTTAAATTCTGGCTGGACGTTAAAAGATGTCTTTTAACCTTTAATCACCCTACCCTCATGCCACAAGTCAGTTAGGCAGATGCCCGTGGGGTTGGCTCTCAGCATACTTGGATTTTACTGCCAATCCCAATTAAGGAGCAGCAGGTATGTGGGCTCTCATTGCCCCAGGCATCTTGCTCGCTCACACAGGTATGAATCATTAGGCTTCCCTATTAAGAAAGCCTCTCTGTGTTATTTTTTTTTTTTTATGATGCTCTGAAATAAAGTTGCCGGGTTGCATTATTGACATTTGCCATGTTGTTTAAATTACCTGGCATAATTGATGAGGCGGCCCCAGCGCGTCGGCTCTGTCAATACCGCGCTGGGTTATTGTTCCTTGTTCTGGGGGAAAATAGATTCTTCCTCCCGGAGTCTCATATCAGACCATTTCAGTCTTGCGTCCAACAAGTTTCTACTGTCTCTCTGTCTGGGCTCGATGCCCCACCAGGCACTCATCTACCATCCTTTGATTTGATCTGTGCATCTCAGGTGTGCCTTTTCTTGTAAGACCTTGGCACCCTACTCATTGTGATGGCTTTTTTTCATTCCTCCCCTAAAGATTTGGCTCATTTCTTCGCTCCATAGTTGTGCATCCTTGCCATATAGCTCAGGGGAAGCAGGAGGCTGAGCCTATTCTTTGAGGTGAAGGATAGGATTTTATTTTCCTTTTTATTTTTCTGCTCTACCAGCCCTGCTTGGTGCACATGCACACATGTATATGCACCCATGCACACTTATGCACACACATGTGCATGTACATGCATGTGCACACACACACACACGAGTTGTGATGGGACCCTGAGTCGACCAAGGCCATGAGGATACAAACTCCCCAGAAAGTGAGCTACTCAGTTACAGGATAGCTAAATTTAGGAATAAAAAAATAATTTTAATAATTAGGGAAAACACAGCCATGGAACTGGGGATGACACAACAGACCATAAAGATTCACAACACTATCTCCTAATAGTTTTCACTCTCACCTCTGGCCAGGACTTTATTTTCAAGTGCAGTGGTTTCATAGATTTCATAGATTTCATAGACACTGGGGCTGGAAGGGACCTCGGGAGATCATCGAGTCCAGCCCCCTTCCCAAAGGGCAGGAAGTCAGCTGGGGTCACAGGATCCCAGCAAGATAAGCATCCAATTTACTCTTGAAGGTGTTCAATGTAGGCGCTTGAACCACCTCCGCTGGCGGGCTGCTGCAGACCTTGGGGGCTTGGACAGTAAAGAAATTCTTCCTTATGTCCAGCCTGAAACGGTCTTGCAGGAGTTTGTGACCGTTCGACCTCGTCATCCCTCGGGGCGCTCTGGTGAACAGACGTTCCCCCAGATCCTGGTGGTCACCCCGATAAACTTGTAGGTGGCCATCAGATCACCCCTGAGCCTGCGCTTTTCCAGGCTAAAGAGTCCCATGGCTCTCAGCCTGTCATCGTAAGATCTGTTTTCCTGACCTCTGATCATGCGCGTGGCTCTCCTCTGGACTCTCTCAAGCTTCTCCACATCCTTTTTGAATTGTGGAGCCCAAAACTGGACGCAGTACTCCTGCTGTGGCCTCACCAAGGCCGAGTACAAGGGGAGAATGACGTCCCGGGATTTGCTCGAGAAGCATCTATGGATGCACGCCAGCATTTTGGTCGCTTTACTAGCCGCAGCATCGCATTGCAGGCTCATGTTCATCTTGAGGTCAATGATGACCCCCAAGTCTCTTTCTTCTGTAGTGCTATCCAACGTAGCACTGCCGAGCCTATACGGATGCTGCAGGTTTTTCCTCCCAAGGTGGAGAGCCTTGCATTTTTCGGTGTTAAACACCATCAGGTTCTCGTCTGCCATTTGCTGAGCTTGTCCAGGTCAGCCTGGATCACCCGCCTATCTTCTGGCGTGGATGCTTTGCCCCAAAGTTTGGTGTCATCGGCGAACTTGGCCAGTCCGCTCCTGACTCCAATGTCCACATCATTGATGAAGATGTTCAACAGTATGGGTCCCAGGACAGAGCCTTTGGGCACTACACCAGCGCGCCAGGAGCTCTCGAAGACCCGTGCCAGGGGCTGGGCTATGACGCTCGCCAGCTCCTTGAGTGCCCTGGGGTGCAGGTTGTCCAGGGGCTGGGCTATGACGCTCGCCAGCTCCTTGAGCACCCTGGGGTGCAGACTGTCAGGGCCGGCTGACTTGAAGGTATCCAGCTTCTCAAGGTGTTACTTCACGAGGTCAGCACTGATGGAGGGTAGAGGATCCCCCTCACCCAGATTTCCCTGTCCCAGAGCAGGCATGGGCGTCCCATGGGACTGATGAAAGACTGACGCAAAGTACCTATTTAATAGGTTGGCTTTTTCCTGGGCGTCAGTTGTCAGTTGCCCCATCTGGTTTAGCAGGGGTCCAACGTTGCCCTTGCTTTTCCTCCGGCTCCCCACATATCTGAAAAAGGACTTTTTGTTGTCCTTGATGCCTGAAGCTAGTTGGAGTTCAGTTGCAGCCTTGGCTTTCCTGGTTTGGTCCCTGCAGGACCGGACCAGCGCGAAGTAATCCTCCTTGGAGGTGAATCCCGTCCTCCATCCTTTGTAGGCTTTCCTTTTTAGCCTGAGGAGGTCCACTAGGTCCCTGGAGTCAGGGGGGCTGCTGTGCCTTCTTGCTGCCTTTCCTCCGTGTTGGAATAGATTTGGCTTGTGCACTGAGGATCGCTTCCTTGAGAAGCAACCACTCTTCCTGGACTCCCCTCTCCCTGGGGTCACGGTCCCTGAGGGCCTGACCGACTAGACTCTTGAGCTTGTCAAAGTTGGTGTTTCTGAAGTCAAGGACTTCTGTGTTGCTGACTGACTTGCCAGCTTTACGGCGGATGGTGAAGGTGATCAGCTCGTGGTCGCTGTCACCCAACTTCCCATCGATCACTAGGTCGCCGATTAGGTCGTCCCCCGTAGCCAGTACCAGGTCGAGCAGCGCTTTGCCTCTCGTTGGCCCATAGACTTCTTGAGTCAGGTCGAGGTCATCCACGCACGAGAGAAAGCTTTGCGCCAGCTCAGATTTAGCTGAGTGATCTTCCCACGAGATGTCCGGGTAATTGAAGTCCCCCATGACAACCAAGGTCCTGGAGCAAGCGGCCTCAGTCAGTTCCCGGGTGAACTCCTGGTCAAGCTCGGGACTTTGGGTGGGAGGTCTGTAGTAGACTCCCACCGTTGTGTCCCCTGTGCCGAATTCCCCACGAATTTTTACCCAGAGGGTCTCTAGCTGTCCATGCCGGTCGCCAACATCAGCTTGCAGGGACGTGTAGCTTTCTTCACACAGAGAGCTACCCCCCCGCCCCTTTTGTCAACACGATCCCTCCTGTACAGGGTATAGCCCTCTGTCCCCGTGGTCCAGTCATGGGTGGAGTCCCACCAGGTCTCCGTTATCCCAGTGACGTCATATTTCTTTGCACTGAGCAGGAGGACGAGCTCGTCCCGCTTGTTGCCCAGGCTCCTGGCATTAGTGTACAGGCAGGCAAGTGTGCCCTTGGGGGCTCTTGCCTTGCCCACAGATTGTGCCAGGGCTGGGGCAGGGGTGGGCTCCCTTAAGTGCCTTGGTCTGCTGGCTTTGCAAGGGTCGCTCAGCGGGCCAGCAGTGCAAATAGTGGTAGGCAGGAATCTCTGCAGTGAACTCCTCTTGGGACCCCTCCATCTTCACTCTTTGGGCTTCCTACCAGCAGGCTCCACGGGCTGCTGCAGGCTGGCAGCCGTGCATCCAGGCACATGTGGGTACGTGCACACACCAGCTCCCTGGCTTATATCTCCTCCCCTCCGGCTTCTAGAAAGAGCCCAAGTTCTTGGGAAAGAGATCCTTTCAGTGACATCCGGACAGCAAAGTGCAATTAGCCACCCCCAGTCCCTCCGCAACCCAGCCATTAAGCTTTTTCCTTCCAGAGCAAAATGCATCCAAAGAAACCCTTTCAGCAACCCTCCCTGCAAACAAGACAACCAGCTAACTGTTACTCGCACGTGTTTTGAGTGAAGGATGGGATTCAAAGAAAACAATGCATAACCTGCATCATGATACGAATTTCACATGGGATCGGTGTGGAAGGGAGTGTCACTCGAGACCTGGGCTCTCCGGCCACTCCTGCAGATGTCCAACCAGCTGATACCTCACTCTGCACAAATCTCTTGTGCAAGGTAGATGCCAGGCTATTACGAGCATGGGAGGAGGTGGAAGGGCTTCGCTGAGTCTTGCTGAGCTGCAAGGGGGCTGTAAGGGAAAGGAGACCATGTTACAAGGAAAGCTCCCCTAGGAGAGGGGCAGGTGTTCTTCCCCCCCAGCCGGCAGGACCCTTGGGTGGGGGGTTTTGCTTTGCATTGCTTTGTTGAGAGTTTGACCTGAGCAATGGGCTTTGGGCTGAACTTTAACTGGAGCTTTGCTTTCTCTTCCCTGGCAGTCTGTAGGAGACCACTCCCAGCCCTGATGTGCCAGCCTCATGCCCCTCTGCTCAGCTGTACCCAGCTGCTCCCAGGCCCTGTGTGCACAGCCAGGGCCCAGCCTCAGAGCAGTTCTCCCAGGAAAGAGCCACCTCTGGCCCCTAGCTCGATGGGCTCCCACCCCGTGGGAATCACCTCTTGGCACAAGTTGTTCATCTCAAGTTTCTGGGCTCATTGGGAGCGCTGTCACAGTTTGTCCTTTGGTTTCTGTGGGGGCTCCCACCTCCTCTTCACGCAGCTCTTGCAGCCGGGGGATCGATGAACCTTACGCTCAGGCTCGGAGCTAATCGATACGCTGACACCGAGCCGGGGAGCTGCACACGCAGCTCAGGCCACGCTCGCAGGGCTGGGTGATATATTTGCCATTGAGTTCCAGTGTGTCTTGTTTGTGATAAACCCTCTCACCTTGGGAAAAGCCGAGGGAAGGGGTGGGTGGGCAGAAATGCACGTGCACTGTAACACAGCCAGTCACTGTGTGCTGCGCACAAACTTTGTGCCGGCTCAGCCCCTGCGGCAGTAGGATTGCCCAGAATTGCGCTTGGGAAAGGGAGACTCTCCGTTGGCACCACAGGGTCTAGGACGTAGTGATGAGCAGTTCTGCGTATGTCCAAGTCAGAGCAGAGGTCCCAGGGGTAGTGATTCAGGTCTGCTATCCGCTAGCATCTCCCCTTCCCACCCCCAGCTTGGGGAGTCTTTGCCCCCCATCTCCACTCTGGGGGAAGGGCCCGGTTTCCTTCCCTCTTCTCACCAGGAAGAGCAACGATCGTCCGCACAGGGATTAAGGATCTTTACAGAATTGCCTGTCAATAGCCAGGGCCAGCAATTAGAGCCCGTGAATAGCAAATCCGATGGGTTAATAACAATCCACCATCAGCAGACTCTGGGCTGAGTATGGAGCTATTTTCAGCGCCACTAACGAGGCCTCCGGATGTGTCGTGCTGCTCGGTATTGAGTGGCAGGGCATGGATTGATGTCGTCCCCATCGCTCACATGGGGGAAGATCGGGCTGGGAGCTGCCATGGGAGTGAACAGAGCCAGCTCCATTTCCTGAGGCTGCTGTCCCATCCAGACAGTGCGGGAGTGAAGAGGCAACCCAGACACTCACTATTTATGTGCAATGACAGGGCTGGCACACCCACGGCCAAAGGAGAGCATCTCTTGAAGACAGACCTCAGGGAAAGACCCTCCCTGGCTTATGGCCATCTGAGGTGGTGCTGAGACGGCATTTAGACCTCATGAAAACGTAGGATTGTCCAGACTTAAAAGCCAAGAGAATAAAGCAAGAGCATAACAGTGTGGCTTAGAAAACAACCCTTTTCTGGTACCAGCTGCCTTAGCAAAGCACAGCTTGTGCAAGCTAGTCCTGCTGTGCTCCCACATCTGTCTGCGACTTACTTAACTGAGCCATATGCCATGCCTGTGATCTAGGGAAGACACGTTGATCCTATTTCCAGGTGGGAAAACTGAGGAGCAGAGGGATGGCATGGGTTGCTTATACCCCTAAGGCCCTGGACCCATGGATGAGATATCCCGGGACAGGGGAATAAGAGGTCCCATCACATGACACAACCTATTGAACCAAGTTAGCTCAGTCCTAACCCAGAAGTATTACCCAAGGTCCAGTCCAGGACCCACTAGCAAGCAACATCCAGCTTTAGTCCTCGCAGAAGCATTGGCACAGCCCAGCCCCCACCCCCAGCCTGGGATGCAGCAGCACCCATGCTGCCAAGGAAGGCTTAAAAATCCCCTGACACATGGAGGAAATCGAAATGTCTGAGTCTGCATCTGCAAACGCTCAGTCCCATGGTGGCCCGTTTCTGGTGAATATAGCCCATGCTCCGGGGGTTCACTCTGCTTTGCATCATGCCACATTCATGCACGTGAGACTGATTTGCCGTCGGCTTCTCTGAGGTTTGTTCAAGGGAGGAAAAGCTGCGTGGGACATACGTATTCCCACTTCCCTTTACTTTTTGCCTGGCGGAGAGGCTTTACACTTCTTTCTCTTAAAGGACTGTTTCATCTACCAAGAACCAGGTCCTTGGATGGAGTAAATCCATGGCGCTCCTCCCCAGCCAATGCAGCTCTGCTGATTTAAGGCCGTGGAGGATCTAGCCCAGGATCCGCATTGTCGCTGTTATCAAAGCCCAGGCATTGCTTTCGGTGCCTGGAAATCTCTGCCTCCTATCTTTCTTGGTCTTTGGCAGACAGATCTGTTGACAAAAACGTCTTCGTTTATCTGTTCAATGCATCTGCTACCATTGGATGCTTCTCTGACCCTCGCGTTTTCTTTTCCCTTCTTCCTCCCGGTGCGCGGGCCTACTATTCATTCGAGAGATAAGTATTTACGTATGTAGCGGTGAACAAAACTTAATCAGTAACGCCTGTGAATAGCACGGCTTTGTACTTTCGAGCCACCAAATCTTCCCTTCTTTTGTCTTTCCCAGGCAGGCATATCAGTGGCTTAATGCGATTGTTCGAGGTGTGATTGTCTGAGACAGAACGCGGATTCCAAGCAAATGGCAGAGTTTGAGACCCCTGCTAAGTGAAGCATTTATCACATCAATTTCCAGCTTTCCCCGAGCCCCTGGAAGGAAGGGACAATGTAATAAGGGTGCCCAGAGCCTGGGTTCCCAGTGTTTTCCTGCTGGGGAAGGTTGATCTTCATGAGTATTTTCAGGACTGCCTCTTTCAGACACTGATTTGATTCTCAGAAAATGCCTCTCTGCTCTGCTCGTGTGCACTTGTGCATCAATATTAGCGTAAGGCAGCGTTACCTGTTGCGGGGTGCTTTTCATAGATTTCATAGACGTTAGGGCTGGAAGGGACCTCGGGAGATCATCGAGTCCAGCCCCCCGCCCAAGGAGCAGGAAGTCAGCTGGGGTCAAAGGATCCCAACAAGATAAGTGTCCAAATGCTTCTTAAAGGAGACCACAGTAGGTGCTTGCACCACCTCCGAAGGGAGTCTGTTCCAGGCCTGGGGGGCTCGGACAGTAAAGATGTTTTTCCTTATGTCCAGCCTGAAATGGTCATGGAGGAGTTTGTGACCATTGGACCTTGTCATCCCTTGGGGCGCTCTGGTGAACAGGCGCTCCCCCAGATCCTGATGAGCACCCCCGATGTCCATATAGACGGCCACCAGGCCCCCCCGAGCCTGCGCCTTTTCCAGGCTGAAGAGTCCCACGGCTCTCAGCCTCTCATCATAAGGTCAGTCCTGCCCTCTGACCATGTGCGTGGCTCTCCTCTGGACTCTCTCAAGCTTCTCCACATCCTTTTAAAATTGTGGAGCCAAAAATTGGATGCAGTACTCCGGCTGCGGCCTCACCAAGGCTGAGTACAGCGGGAGGATGGCATCCCGGGATTTGCTCGAGAAGCATCTATGGATGCAAGCCAGCGTTTTGCTCGCTTTACCAGCTGTGACATTGCATTGGTGACTCATGTTCATCCTGTAGTCAATCATGCCCCCCAAGTCCCTTTCGGCTGTGGTGCTAGCGAGCGTAGCGCTGCCGAGCCTATAAGTGTGATGCGGATTTTTTCTCCCCAAGGTGGAGAACCTTGCATTTGTTGGTACTCAAAGTCAGCAGGTTTGTATCTGCCCACCTAACCTACCCACATCAGCCTGGATCTCCGGCCTGTCCTCTGGTGTGGATGCTATGCCCCGAAGTTTGTGTCATCGGTAAACTTGGCCAGCCTGCCTCTGACACCAGTATCCACGTCGCTGATGAAGACGTTAAAGGAACCGGCCCAAGGACGGACCCTTGGGGGACACCACTGGTCACAGAGCACCACGATGATTCATTTCTGACGACCACCACTCTCTGGGTCCGACCTCGGAGCCAGTCCTCCAGCCATCAGACTGTGATGTAGGTAAGACTGCAGCTGGCCAATTTTTCCAAGAGGAGATCATGGGACACCAGATCAAAGGCTTTTTTGAAGTCCAGATATATGATGCCAATCTCAGACATATATATCCCAGAGTGGTCCAAAAATAAAGGAAAAGATGCTGTTTCCTGTCTGCTTTAGACAGGACCCATGTGGAAGGATTCCCCCATATGACTACTGCGCTTACAACCCGTCCCAGCCTCTCGCAGTCCTCAGTGTCCAGGATGGGTCGCGGAGAGGCTGGAGCTGGTCCTTACTGTGGTGGTTGTGGACTTGTGCTGAGGCCCAGGGCAGCTTAAAGTAGCCAGGAGCTGCTCGAGGTGCTGGTGGGGATGGGACATTTCCACGGGAGGAGCAATCTGGGAGGGCCGTGAGCAGCTGGAAACCTCTTCCCCCTCTGCTGCACTTCTGGAAGGACCGCGCAGTGCAACCTGCATCGGTGATTTGGACTTGTGATCGGGATGCCCGTGGGAGTTGTCTGATTTGCTGGAAAGGGTCTTGCCAGTCTGGAGCAAGAAAGGCAGCAGAAGAGGAGCCCGAGGGATAAGGAGTCACTGGGGAGACCTGTCTGATGATGGGGTCTGCCTCCCAGGAGGGAGGTGGAGAGAAAGGATTTTGAGACACTGGCCAGTTCAAGGAGAGTTTAAAGAGCTGAAGTGGGCAGTTTAGATGGAGTTTGGGGATACAATCAAACGTACCCAAAGCCTTCCTGGGCTTCATTCATGCCCAGGCCTAAAGAAGATGGCTTGATGTTGGGCTAGCACCCTGCCTCCATGCAGCATCTTCAAGACCAAAAGCCAGGGGAAATCTAGCAAGTCAGGGCATACTTCCATTTCCCACTTGGGAACAGGGCCAGGGCTCCAGCACTTGAGCATAGGCTGCACTGGAGGGGCGGTCTGGATCAACAGCATCCCTGAGGACCATGCTGTCTGGCTGTACATGGACTGAGGGGGAGGATGGGCCATGCCCCCAGGGGGGATCTGGTCACCGGCTGTAACGACACTTAAACAGAGCAGCACACACCGAAGGAAAAGGCAGCTGCCGGGAGCTAATGGACTGTGAAATTACCCAGGCAAGCAAAAGAAAATGAGAGGCTTCATAGTGTCAGTCACCCTGTGAAGGTCCCAGGGAGGCTAAGGCCGGAGAAGATGAGACGCTCATGGTTTTCCGGAGACGGGGAAGTCCTGGCTCTTGCCTTCTCCAGGTAACCCTGGTTGCAAATGAAGCAGTCTTGCCCTGGGTGAAATGGGCCGGAAGAGCCGCTGCATTAAAGAAGCTGCTTTGGAAACGACCGGCTCGGCTTTCTGGAGAGAAGAGAAAAGCCGTCTTCACAGGGCCACACGGTGAACCAGCAGGCTGCGTCCAGAGGGATCCCAGCACCTTGTGCCAGGCTGTTTGGACAGCGGGTAGGACCCCGCTCCCTGGGACGCGCTCACCTCAGGGCACAGCCGTCGTATAAATAACCCACTTGGCACCAAGGGAGAAAATCACCTGTAAGAAACTGGAGCTGCAAGAGGCAGACTGAATGGAAACAGCTACACTGGGATATGTCCTCTCCTGGGGGGCTGGTAAAGCCCCCAGGAAAGGGGCTCCACCAGCACTGCCTCTGCTGACAAGCAGGCTGGGTCTTCGAATGGCCCCAAAATGCTCCTGACTTCCAGGGGTTACAGGCAGCAACTACCTTTTTAGCCAGCTTTCTAGCTAGATGAATCGAATCGATTTTTCTAGGTCGTCACACTGCTCTCTCTAGGACGGCAACTGAGCACCTAATGCTGCGATATTGAATTAATTGTGCACAGTAGGGCTCTTCAGAAGCTGTAGTATTTTATCAGTCTAAATGGTATACATTGTTAATTATTATTTCCTGGAAGAAAAGGAATTTTCACAAGTTTTTTTTAGGGTTTTTTATTTTAAAAAGCTGAAGCTTCCCCCAAATCTGAGAGCTACGCACACACATACATATACATGTTTATACATATACATACATACATGTATACATGCATGTATATGTATACATATAGTATATGTACACACACATGTATACATATACAAATATAGATACACACACATCTATCTATCTATCTATCTATCTATCTATCTATCTATCTGTCTATACAAACAAGCCAAAAAACAACAGGATATTGAAACTGGAAATATATCTCCATCATCTCCATCTCCATCTCTCTTACTTTCCGGTTTTCAATGTCCTGTCGTTTTTTTGCATGGTTTGCTTTGAGGCTTCCAGAGTTTGTATGGGAATCAACTTTTTTTTTGGATTACGAGGGGATTTTTTTCCTTGGAAACTTTTCTATTTGATCAAAAAACAAAACCCAGCAATAAGCCCATTCAACTCCTATTTTGCTCTTGTAGTAACAAGGGGAAAAGCTCCTTTGCTACCAACCCCACATTGTGAATACTTGCCAATGAAAGTGGCAGTGGGATAAATTCCACTACAGATGTCCATGTCACTCTGGGCAGGTCATTTAGTGTGCCTTGGCCTCAGTTCCCTATCTGTAAAATGGGCATAATAGCATTATTGTAGATAAACAGATAAGCTCAGTAGTAAGCTCCACTACTACTACTGACTGACAGAAGGTGTAGCAGGCAAAAAACACTGAGCTCCTTGTTAATAGAGACCATTCTGATAGTGGCTTGTGCCACACACAATGAATGTGGAGGTCTGTGTTGGAAAGGAACCAGGGAGAAAAAAAGAGACAAAATTCTGGGTTTTGAGGCTTTCTAGCCTGTGACATGTTAGTCTCATGGCTGGCCCAGCATTCAGCTCCGGTCAGAAGTCTCTGCAGTGAGCAAGCAGTTAGCTCTGATTTAGCAGGCCAGCATCAGGCCACTCCATTGCATGTGTTGGCTTTTTATCCAGGTGGGAATAAAGACTGTAAAACGAATTCCCCTTTGCTAAGCAATATCAAGAAGTCAAGGGCAATGGTGAGGCCAGGTCTTCAGCTGGTTTAAAGAAGCGGAGCTGCACGGACTTCCAAGGAGCCACTGGGATTCTTGTAGAGAGAAGGGCGCTACTGTTTACTTGCTGAGTTAATTTTCTGGCGGGCAGGAGATAATTGAAATGGGCCGGGGAGAACTCAGCAATTGCCTCAATTAAAAAAGGTCAGAGGTATTCCAGATGTGTGCCAAGGGGCGAAGGCAGATCCAACAGGAACTCCCTGCATGGCTGCTGCTCGTTACCGATCCTGGCTGGGGCTTGCAAATATAAGAAATGCAAATGGGCTAAGGAATTGCCCAGTGCCAGCCCTCGGGGCAGACAGGAGAGTGGATCAAGGAGCTCTCCCGGGGCTGTCGTAAGTGGAGATCAAAGGGCCCCTGGAAGGTGCTGCTGGCAAGGTGACAGGCAGCCAGGGACTTCCTGACTCTGCAGCTTTCTGCAGGTGGCCCAGATACCTTCCCAAGGCCTTGGGCACACATGAGAGAGGAGGAGGCAGGCAAGCAGGCATCTGCTTTGGGCTTGTGCTGGGATTATTGAGGTGTTTGTTTGGGCAAGTCCTCCCTCTCACTGAAGTCCATGGGAATAAGCAGTCTGCTCCCATGAGCTGGGCCCACAAGTGTGGCCAAGGGGACGCCCCAGAAGCAAGCACTCGTTGCAGTCAGCACTGGTGACTTGTTCTCACCAGATGCTTTGGGTTTCCCCTGGTGTTTCGTGTTGCACAGCGCTGGGCAGAGAACAGCCTTCAGGAGCCGAACCGAGCAGGGCTCCTCGTGATGTGTACAAGCGCCCCTAGTGTCCCCGCAGCAGCAGCTGCGATGAGCTCTTTCTCCCGTTGCTACCTGGTGAGGGGACTCATCCCACCCTGGCCTTGATTATGCATCTCCATCAACTTCCATCTGGCCCACGCCAAGGCGGTAACCGTGGGCATGGAGCTGTGAGCCCATCCGGTACACCAGCTAGCCCAGAACATTGTCATGCCGCATTTTCCCCTGGGCCCTTTGGCCCTTTCTTCTCTCTACACTGGCTGCTCGTTGAATACCTGTCATGGTGTGCTTTCGCCTGTGCCCAAGGGCTCTCCTTCCAGAGGGCTTTCCCCCACCTGCTTCTTGGTACAGGAGTCAGAGCCATCTCGGGGGCCGGTCTCAACCTGAGAAACAAACGCCTACAAAAACGGAGGATTTTCACAACCATCACTGCCAAATTTAGCCAGTCCTGCAGAGCCAGCAAAATTATGCCTATGAAACACCAGATTCAGGAGCACAGGAAATCCCCAGGCTGTCAGCTGTGTGCTGTGCCTCTGAGAGGTGCTGCACAAAATCATACCCTTCGGTTTCCATCCCCCACTGGCTAGAATAAGTACCACGATTGGGGATGCGGGGAGGCGGCTGCTCCCAGTAGGCCCGGTACATGCGCCCCACACATTCTCCAGGACTTTATGGGCCCCCTGCACCTCTGCAGAAGTCTGTGGGGGCTACCGTGGTGCCCCAAATTTCCACAGCACGAGACATAACCTGGGCCAGCGAAAACCTGGCTTCTAGTTGCAGGCACTAACAAAGCTCTTCTCCCAGTCGAGGGGCATCGTGTGGCTCTGCGGTCTAATGCCATTCACATCCCAAATGAAACGAAGACATGGGCCAAATTCTGGTTTCACCCCGGTGTAAATCTGGAGCGACTCTCCGGACAGCTGCAGAGCGAGTCCCACTTTTCACCGCTCATGGAGCTCAGGATCCATCTGCCTGTTTCTAAAAACAATGCTGCATTAAGAAGACTTTTTACCAAGATACTTAATTAAAATAATATTGAAACAACCAAGACACACTCTGTGCTAAGCGCACGGTAACAGCTTGTCACAGCTCATTTGCGAGAGTGCTCAATAATGGCTGAGGGTAATTATTTTTTAATCAGCCAGTGTAAAGAACTGTTGGCATGTTAACAAATGGTACTTATTTTCTATTGCTCTAATAGGACAAGATCTCAGGCTGTATTGTGCCAACTGACTGGCACTTCCCTGGCATGGTGAAATCATCCAGCTTTCCATCAGCGGCTGGCGCTTGTGTTTTAAGGAGGCAGTGCATTCACAACCGATCACTATTCCTGATGTTGGATGTGCTGCTCAGTGCGGGGAATAATCATGGGATCATATAAGAGTAGAGCGAGGAGGGACCTCAGGGGTCACTTGATCCCAGCTCAAGGCCAGCTCACCCCTAACTAAACCATCCTAGATAAGTCTGGGTCTAACCTGGTCTTAAAATCTTCGGGCATAACCCTCCCACACAACTCCCAGGCACCGTGCCTGAAACATCAGAACAGCTTTTAATTTGTCACAGGTAGAGCAAGGAGACGAGGGCCCTGCCAACGTCCTTCCAAGGCAAAGATAGGAGGTGGTTCGCTAAATATGCTCAAGAGAGCCCAGAGGATCAGACCCTGCAGAAACCCCACAGTCCACATTGATCTGACCCTGGGATAATATCAGGGCAACCATGATTTGTGCTTTTTGCTGAATTAAAGTTCTTTTAGCATTTCCCATGGGTGGAGTCACCAAACCCAGCCACACCTTTGGGAATAATAATTATTCTTATTTATTTACATCGTGCTAATGACTCTTAGGAGCCCCGATCACAGAGCCCATGGTGTGAGGTACAAACACAGAGTGACGAGCTGGCACCTGTCCCCATGAGCTGAGCTAGGCCCACCGAGGTCTGCTGTCCTGGATGGGAAAGCTGAGGCACGGGCAAGGGAAGCAACTTGTCCAGCGTCACGTGGGCGTTTTGCTTGGCTCCTGTATTCATGCAACACAGCCAGTGCCCGAGATGCTGAACTGCGTTGTGCCAAGAGCATTCCTTGGCTCTGGAAAATTGGGAAAGACTCCCGTGAAATTAGCTTCGAAGTCTCAGCAGCTCCAATGTCATGTTTAGGAGCACTGTACGAATCTTGAGGGAGAGGGAGAGAAATTCAATCCTTTTTTGAGGGACGGATGTCTCATCCTCCCTGCTCCTTAGAAGTCTTTTGTAAAACTGGGTTTTCTTTCTATAGCATTTCCGCACTTCTTGCTCTGCCCTCACCCAAGCCCCAATGCTGCACTTCCAAAGCAATCCAGTTTGAGGTCTGAGCAATGGGTCTGGTCGGCTGGGGCCCCGTGCACCCCAGTTCATCACCTCCCAAGGTCGCTCGTTCTTAAGGAGAAAGCCCTTGGGATCCACATCTGGCTGCAAAATATCCTCTCTGGAGAGTACCATGCTGGAGAGCGCGGCTTTGAGGGTCATTTTAGGCAGATGCTGTGCCGTTGGCCAAGGGGTTTGCTCTGGCTGTATGTGTGATCTTTAAAGAAGCTATTTGTGCTCACCCACCAACCCTCTTCATCAGAAAGCAGAGCTGGCCTGATTGATAATCCCTCTGCTTGGATGTCTCTTTTGACTGCAGGCTCTTTGCTACAGGGGGTTTCTCTCCTCTACGTGTGTCCAGGGCCTGGTACAATGAGACCCTGGCTGGTGACTGGGGCTTCCTAGGGATACCGGGATATAAATAGTTATCTCTAATGCTTGGAGGGTTGGAAAAACATCGTGCTTGGGGCCCACGTGACAGTAGCCACTAAAGTCTCTAAATTGGCCATGAAATCAGCAGACCTGTTGATTTGTTCCCATCAGCTTGTGTGGGCTCTTCTTCATCTCTCCTTCACTGATTTCATTAAGTTACTGAATTCTGACTGTCACGTTCCTCCCACCACGCAGCGACGCCGGGTTTTTTCGGAGAAATTGCTCCTCGCGCAACCCAGTGCACAATCGCCATCGTTTTCTCACCAGTGCACACGTGCTCGGTGCTCACTCGGCGACAGGCAGGGTGGCATCCGCGTATGGCTTTGGAGACTTCTGCTGCGGGAAGCCGGCTGGAAGGACAGTGAGGAACTTGCTTTCCTTATTGCCTTTGACTTTTTATCATTATTTTTGCCTGGCTTTTCAAACCCTGTGGATTCACACATCCTGTCTGCCCTGAATGCCGACCATAATGTGCCCCAGGCTAGAGCAGGGGACCCGCTGTCAGGAATCCTGGGTTTGCTTTGCTGGGCAAGTCTTCTGGGTATATCGGGCAATTCATTGACTTCACTAAGTATGATGGGCATCTATGTATTTGAAGGCACCTGCCTTCAGGAGCTAAAGGTTGAGTATTTGGGCCTTATGACCTCTTGCTGGTTCCTTAGTGTAGCACTGCTTGGAGGCCTAGTGTAGGCAGGGCTCCTGCAACAGCTGGGTGCTGCCTAACCCCACTTGGAGCAGCTGTAAGTGATGCAAAGCAACTGCACCGGTCAGCAGGGCTGTGTGAGGCTTTGGACAGAGCTTCGGATCTGGAGAAGTTCCCCCCTGCGCTGATCTCCTTGAAACTTGGCAGGCTTTGAGGCCTCGGTAAGAGCTACCAGCCCTGCAGTTTTGACCCCCCTGTCTTGTAACACACAGCCGTGACATGCGTTTGGCTTTCAAGAATTTGGGGTACGTTTCCCCCCCCAAACCGCTGCGCCGATCGGCTTGAAACTTGGCAAGTTTTGTGCTCTCAGCAGAGGCTACCATCCCTGCACGTTTCATCCAAATCGGACAAACAAACAATAAAGTTATAGATATTTCATTGATTCCCCGTTATACCCTATGGCCGGATCTCCCTGGCGGCTCCGAAGCTTCAGCCGGATCGAGGAAACCTGGCCCGGAGATCCGGATCACATCGCCGACATCCAAAGCCGGATCGGACTGCTGCCGACTCGCGCAGGCCTAGTGGTCATTACCATCAGCTTGTTAGTGATTGCCCCCCCAAGGGCTCTCTTCGTTAGTGAAGAGAGCTGGAGCTGAGTGGGGGGCAGCAGAGGCACGATATATTATTGCAATAAAAAACACTAGTGTAGTGTAACGGACCGGGTCACAGGCAGACTGGCTTAGTGGTGAGGTGGCTGAGGCCACAGGCATCGTCTAAAACTTGGGCTGAGTCAGAGCTTGGGTTACCAGACTGGAGGGGGAGACCCTGGGCAGAGCCCAAAACACAGACGGGGTCAGGAGACTGGGGCTGGGTTACCAGATCTGGGACGAGGGGGATCCAGGGGCAGGGGCCAAGAGTGGAAGTCGGGGTGGCTGGGTTACGGCCGCCGGACAAGGCCCCAGGCAGGTGTGACCCACTAGCCGATTAGCCCCTGCCATGTAGACAAGCCCCCTGTGTCTTCACGTGAAGTGGGGCCAGGAAAGGAGTCCTGAAGAGCCGTGCACCAGCATGGGTGCCCCCGGAGTGCCGGCTGCTAAACAAACCCCGGGGGCTGCTTATGAATAATGCATCACTGTCTTCATTGAAATTCAAGGTTGGTATTAATCTTTTATTATTAGAATGATTTCTTCGCCGTGTTGTTTGCAGTCACTCCTGGTGCCCTTCCAGGGGACCGGGCTTCTGCCGTCTTTGCGTGAAAGAGCAACCAGAAGCCAACGGACAGGAAGGACCAACTTCTAACACGGAGGGAGACTGGACTGGGGTACAGCCCGAGGCGCGGATGTGGAGCAAGAAGGATAGTTGTGCAAGGTGCCAGGGCGAGCTCAGTCTGGCGACAAGCAGCCCCGTGGACTCAGGTTGTGGGCAGACGCGGGTTTCTCCCAGGGCAGAGTCTGCTCTCATTCATCCAGGAGTCATATTCCCTTGAGCGATGCCTTGACTCTGCATCACTGCTTTCTCAGCCAGGGGGAGAGTGGGATGGAAATCTGGAAAAGCCTCCAGAGAGCTGCTCTGTTATCTGTCAGCAGAGAAGCAATAACGCTTTCATTCCAAACACACATGCACATCAATAGGTCTCCGAACTCTCAGGTATTTCAGTTTTCAGCACTCCACGCTTTTTTCTTTGTTTTTTTGGAAAACTGGTTGGTTAAAACGGCTGCTTTTAATTACCTACCTGCCCTGGAAGTGCAGTGACCCATTGTTCTTCTTACAAGGCAATTTTCTACCACGTTGCACTGCTCTGTGCACTAGAACTCGATCCCCTTTTTTCGCCGTTCTGCATGACGGCACTTGGCTTCATTTGTGTGCACGGTTTCATACTCAGAAGCACATTTAATCCTTTATTTACTGGAGCTGGCTGCATATTTCAAAGCTGTTTTTTTTTTCCCCCCCCCCCAAAAGCAGAGCTGCAATCGCTTTATGGGTGAGCTGACCCATAAAGAATTCGGGTGGTAAAACATTGGAACCGGCCAGCTGAACAGGACGCGAAGTAATGGGCTTAAATTGAAACGAGGGGAACTAACAAGGCTGGGTATTAGGAGGAACTTTGTAATGATGAGGGTGGTTAAACACGGGAGCAGATTAGCTAGGGAGGGTGTGGAGTCTCCACCACTGGAAGTTTTGGTCCTATGGCTAAAATGCCTAACAGTCTGCATCAAACCGAAATGGGCATTTTCTGCTTTTTTCCTTCAGTGAAATGAGACGTGTTGGGGCAACTCACATGTCGCAGTCGGGGCATATATGAAAGGCTTTGGTCTCTTTTCAGGTGATTAAAGCCTTGGCTTGAACCTTGTTCTTTGGAATGGCCTTTCCAAATGCAAAGTCAGGGATTTGTTGATAGACAGCTGGAAGCAAGCCCTGGCCCGTGGCTACACGATGGGGTTAGGAGTGTAATGTCATTTATTTGTGCCTGTGACCGAGAGCCAGAGGCTCCTGTTACTTCAAGCAGGCTAAGCTGGCAGTCTTGGGCTGCAGCAGATGAGCACAGGCCAGCGCTCAAGCCAAGGGGAAACCTCTGTGTATGATGGGGAGGTCACATGACAGGAAGGGGCGTGGTTTTGAGGCATATAAACCCAGGGCTAGAGGCGGAAGGGACAGTCTGGCCCTGCATGCTGCAGGGAGAGGAGCTCCTGGGGAAGATAGCTGCAGGAAACAGGCCCATGGCTACTCAAGCTACCTGAGGGGGCTAGACTGAGACAGCTAAGGGGAGTATAGTTGGTGGGGGGGGACTTACCCAGATTGGAGGAAAAACTTTAGTTGAAAGTCGTTTGCTTATGTTTCTGTTTTGCTTGAGTTTAAAACTGGAGGAGAATAAGGTTGTGGCTACAGGGGAGGTATGAAAGCCACAGGGTCACCTCAGAGGCATCCAGTTTAGAGCCTTGTCTGGGTCAGGGACCCCAAGGGACTGGAACGGAGACCAAGCAATTTCCAGGACAGAGACCTAGAGCTGGAGAAAGGCCAAAATGGGGCTGGGGTTCAGAAGCTGAGGTCCTAGGCTAAGGGGGCACAGCCAGAGCAAAGGGGCTGGAGCTGCGAAGGCTAAAGCTCCAATAAAGGTTTGAGGCCTGAGGAGGCCAAGTGTTGTGTTGGGGCCCCTCCAAAGTGATACCAAAAAGCACCTGCACGGTATTGGCGTGGCTCTAGGGGAGGATGGAGACCATGATTTAGCTCTACGGCACAACTAGGGTCATCTTAAAGGGGAATTATATGCAGATTTGGGAGGCAGAGGAGCTCTGAGGGCTTGCCAAAGGGGAAAGAGACCAAGGAAGAGGCTACCACAGCCTCTGGAGGCAGTTTCCCCAGTTAAATATCATACATTCAAGGCATGGAAGGAAAAGGATAGGAGGTAAGAGAGGCTGGGGAGCGACAGCAGGCAAATCTGAAGGCTAATGGGCATGAGACGCCAAGGGTAGATCCCTTGAGTCTGCCACAGTGGCCACTTTAAGGTGGCAGCTTGGCTTCTCCTTCCTTTTCTCTTCCAGCTCAGTGTACTGCTGCCAAAGGCGCTGGATGGGTAGCCATAGAGTTTGAGTCCTCGTATTAGGCAATGGGGAGGCCAGCAGAGCCAGACGCAATGCTAACTTCCTCACACCTCTGTGCCAGAGCGCACCAGGGCTCTTTTGGCAGGACCATGTCTCAGAGCAAGAGGCTCAATCTCCAGGGACCTTCCAGGCTTTGTCTTCTTTCCTGAGACTGCCCAGCTTTAGGAGCACAAGATCCTTCCAGCTGGGAGACCAGTCATTAGGAACTAGCTGGCAAAACTACATCCGAGGCGTTTTACTTTAATGCACAAGGAAGATCTTTAAAGCATTGGGAAATCCCTCTCGTGCAAACAGACGCGCAGTTGCAGCACATGAAAGGGCAAAAAACGTGGTGTGTACATACGCCCCACAGCTTCAGTTCATGTTGCTCCCTGAAGAGCAATCCAAGGGCAGTGATTTCTACTCCCACCCACTGCAGGTTGAATCTTCTGCATGCTAATTAGTGAATTGGTTGATCGTGTTTTACTGGCTGGACCCAAATGGCTTCCTTCTTTCCCTGATGGGGATGCTGTTTTTAATGGAAAGCCTATTGCTCTGCATTTTGCTCCATCACAAGCATCCTGGAGATGGCTTTGCTCAGGGCAGGGAAACTCTGTGTGTCATACAAGCTTCACAGTCCTCCAGCCTGTACCTGACGTCTGCTGCACTTGCAAGTCAGGTCAAGCACCGTCCCTAGAAGGGGCACTACAGAAAGGAAGCCTTGTTTTCCACAACACACAAGGTGGCACAACAGATCAGACTGTGAGCACCGGATTGTCCCTGCACTTCCGCCTGCTCCTGGGTTCTGCAGCAAGCAAGTTTTCAAATGTCTTTGCCTCATCATATGTCCTCTCTCCCTCTCAGGAGCAAGGCTTCCAACCACACACAGATCAACACCTCAGACACTTGCACAAGCTCTTCTTCTGTCTTCAGATCATACAATCCTAGAAAATGAGGGTTGAAGGGACCTCAGGAGGTCACATCTAGTCCCATCCCCTGCTCAACGTGGGATCAACCCCAACTCCATCATCCCAGCCAAGGCTCTGTCTACCTGGGACTTCAAAACCTCCAAGGATGGAGACTGCACAACCTCTCTGGGGAGCCTGGTCCAGTGCTGCACCACCCTTCTCGTGAGCAAGTTTTTCCTAATATCCAGCCTCAGCTTCCCTTGCTGCAGCTTGAGCCCATTGCTCCTTGTCCTGCCATCTGCCCCCGCTGAGACCAGTCCAGCTCCAGCCTCTTTGCAGGGGAGTTCATGGCTGTTTTTAAGTCCCACCTCAGTCTTCTCTTCTCCACACACATGCTTCCGCACACACACACACGCGTGCACATGCACACCCACACCCACACCCACACAGAGGCGCATGCCAACACATACAATCACAGACAGAGTCCTAATCACACGTTTGCCCACCCACCCGCACGGCCTTTCTCCAATCGTTCAATGCCATCAAGCAGCTTGTTAGAGACACTTTTTGCTCTCTGCTAATGCTCAGGCTCCCAACAATATCTCATCTTTCCTTGTTGTTATCGATGATTGCTGTAAACACGCACTCGATACAAATGCGCTTGCAGTGAGGCAGCTAAAATGTGTTTGTTTTACCGGGATTTAAATACCAACATCCTTGTCTGCATTTTTAAGATGCATATAATTGTCCTGTTGCTTTCTTCCCCTCCCCCTGTCCCCCTTTTCCGGAGGGAGATGATGAGCTGAGGGAAAGCAAGTGGGTTATTTGAAGCAAAATAGAAAGCTAATGTTGAAATAATTGCCGTCAAAGCCAGATCCATTTTTCAAGCGTGTCTTTTCTGCTCGGCGTGAAGTGATAACAGCCTGCGTTCGGAGCCGTAATGATCCACGCGCTGCTGTACAGCTGGGGTGCTGCTTTCTTTATTATTTTAATTTCCAAGCGAGGTTAGCTTTGGTAAATGGCAAAGTGACAGCCGTGATGGAGGATGGCCTCAGTTTACCCAACCTGTGGGAATAGCAGGAGCAGAGACACTTCCTCCCTGAGTTGGCCTTGGGGGCACTATGTGTGGAGGGGTCTGAGTCTAAGGATTGAGTTTCATCGGCTCCTAACGACTTTGTCTACTCAACCCTACACTCTCTATACCTGGGAACGACTCCTTCTACCCAACTCTACACCCTTGATATCTGGCGAATGACCCCGTCTACCCAACTCCATACCTGCTGTGCCTGGGGAGTCCCAACAATCGAAAGTGTAGGAAGATGCCTCAGTCCTTTCCACTCTCCTAGACGTTGCATGCAAGCATAACTATTCATGTCTGCTTATAGGCATTCAATGCCTGCAGCAGCATTGGTAAGATCTTGTTAGCCCTAGCACAAAGCTGTATATTATTTACCAGAGCTGCAAAGAGGATACCACCCCAGGAAGGCAGTGAAGAGGGTGAAGTGCATGTGTCCATACTAGCAACCCTTAACATTTCCCATTGTCGCATCATAGAATCACAGAAGTGGGGTCGAAGGGACCTTGCAGATCTTCAAGTCCGACCCCCCGCCTGGGTGGGAGAAAAAACTGGGCTCAATTGATCCCAGCCAGGTAGGCGTCAAGCCTCCTCTTAAAGACCCCCAGGGTAGGAGCCAGCACCACTTCCCTTGGAAGTTGGTTTCAGATCCTAGTCGTCCTAACTGTGAAGTCGTTCTTGCGGATGTCTAATCTAAACCTCCTCTCCAACAACTTGTGGCCGTTATTTCTTGTTATGCCGGGGGGGGCGGGTGCAAAGGGAAACGGTGTCTCCCCTAAACCCTTCTGGTCCCCCCTCGTGAGTTTATAGACGGTCACCAGGTCCCTCTCAGCCTTCTCTGGTGGAGGCTGGACAGGTTCAGGTCCCGTCGCCTCTCCTCGTAGGGTCTGCTCTGTTGTCCCTGGATCATGCGTGTGGCCTCCTCTGGACCCTCTCCATGCTGTCCACATCCCTCCTGAAGTGAGACGCCCAGAACTGGACGCAGTACTCCAGCTGCGGCCTGACCAACATCGTGTAGCGGGGGAGGATCACCTCTTTGGCCCTGCTCGAGATGTACCTGTGGATGCAGGACAAGGTGCGGTTCGCCCTGCCAACCGTGACCTCACGTTGTTGGCCCATGTTCATCTTGGAGTCAATAACGACTCCCAGATCCCTTTCTGCCTCCGTGCTCTCAAGAAGGGAGTTTCCCATCTTATAAGTGTGCTGCTGGTTTCTACCGCCCACGTGCAGCACCCTGCACTTGTCAGTGTTGAAACGCATCCTGTTTATGTCAGCCCACTCCTGTAACCTATCCAGGTCTTGTTGCAGTCTTTCCCTCCCTACTAGTGTGCTCACCTCACCCCAAATTTTGGTATCATCAGCGAATTTAAACAGGTTGCTTTTCACCTTGTTGTCCAAATTGCTGATAAAGAGATTGAACAGCGCGGGCCCAAGGACCGAGCCCTGGGGGACTCCATTGCCCACTTCTACCCAGGTCAAATGTGACCGGTCCACCACCACCCTCTGAGTACGACCCTTGAGCCAATCTGCAATCCATCTGACTGTGTAGGCATCAATGCCACAGGCGCCCAATTTTTTAATGAGGATGGGGTGGGAGACGGTGTCAAAAGCCTTGCTGAAGCCCAGAAAGACTACGTCCACGGCGACACCTGCATCCATTGCCTTTGTGACCTGATCATAAAGGGCAATCAGGTTGGTCTGACATGACCTGCCCCTTATGAAACTGTGCTGGTTGCCCTTGAGCATCATCCCTGAGGCCGGCCCATCGCAGATGTGCTCCTTGAGGATCTTCTCAAAGAGTTTCCCTAGGACTGAGGTAAGACTGACGGGCCTATAGTTGCCCAGGTCCTCCCTCCTCCCTTTTTTAAAGATGGGGACCATGTTGGCTATCTTCCTATCATCCAGCACTTGGCCCGAGCACCACGCATGCTCATAAAGCCGTGCCAAGGGCCCTGCAATAACCCCTGCTAGCTCCCTCAACACCCTGGGGTGCAGAGCATCTGGACCCACTGATATGAACACGTCCAGCCCCTCCAGAAGCTCTCTGACCCGGTCCTCCCCAACCTGAGGGCTGGAGGCGTCCCCTCGAGTCCGTCTGGCATCACGGTGGGGCAGTCCCGGTCCCCGGACAAGAAAACGGACGTGAAGAATTGGTTAAAGAGGTCTGCTTTCTCCTCTGGCGCAACCACCAGATTGCCAGAGGATCTTGCAGGGGCCCCACATTTTCTGGTGCTTTCTTCATCCTCCCTATATATTTGAAAAAGGACTTTTTCCAGTCAGTCTCATTGTCCCCTCACCATGTGACGGTGGGCAGCACAGAGATCTTTGAAATGGCCAGGGGTGTAGGTTGTAGCCGGGTTGGTCTAAGGACACAGGCAGACAAGGTTCTTTGGGTGAATCTGATCTCTTTTATTAAACCAACTGTTTAAGTTTCCAATTATTTAAGTTGGTCTAGTAAAAGAGATCAGATTCACCCAAAGAACCTTGTCTGTGTTGAAAAATGGCCAGTGTTTTCCAGGATGCATCAGGAAAGGGAGACCCCACCCCCCAACCTTGGTTAAAAAAAAACATGAAATAAAGTATTGGGGCACTTGTCCTGTTTAGTGAAGAAAGCCTGGTAACAAAGTCAAGTTGCTCTTAGGAAAAGGGAAAACTTTGAAACAAAACTCATCCACGTCTTATACAGAAAAAGGCTGTTTTCCATCTCAAACAAGCGTTTGAGACAGAGAAATGTCAAGTAGTCCACCAGACTGGAGGCCGGCACTCAGCATTTTAACCACCTCACTGTCTAGACCTGCCGTGGGTCATGGGAGTCCCCGACAGCCCCTGTCTCCATGGCCTGTCCAGAGCCTGAAAGGGCAGCTCACTCCAGCCCCCGTCAGAGTCCCGTCACAACGCTGCTGATCCCTGCGGGTTTGGGTCTGACCCGAGGACATTAGGATTTGTGCATTTTATAAATCCCGGCAAATAGAAAAATACTAAATGAATGAGGGAGAGCCATACATTAACAGCATGCAGAGGGATGCTTTGTCTAACACCTGGGCTTACGAACAAAGAGCCCACATCATCTAATTGACCGCCGACCGATGCGGCTGACTCACGTTCTGTGTTCCCACCGACGGGAAAAATGCAACCAGACTGACTTCCACTCATTTATTTCTTTTTACAGTCTTGCATTGAATATTATTTCCCCAGCACCAACCAAGCTCAGAGTTGCATATAAGCCCAGGTCAAGCCTTGCTCAGAACTGAAGAGGGGAGAAAACCGCCGTGTTATCTGTGTCTTTAGCATGATAAGAAGGGAAATACTGAAGTCTCAAAGCCAGACCCCTACAAACGTGGTGGGATTTGGGCTTAAATTCCCAGGCTCCCCTGATGGCCTGGCTCTCATTTGCTTCTCAAGCTGGAAAGCGGGCTGTTTTCCATTTCCATTTCCGAGATAGCTGCAATCTCTTGAATTTAAATCAGTGGCCCATCTTAGATCCCTTCTGCCTAAGAAGCAGAAATACCTCTTCACTGGTTTCAGCAGGGGAAGCATTTCTTAGAGAGGATGCATCAGGTTTTCTAAACCCTTTGCTTTTGTTGTTGTCGTCCTTGTCGTTACAAACTCTTAAATTCAAAGGCAGCCTTTTCAGATGACAGTGCCACTTTAAAGGAATGATTTGTACCTGGGAGGCAGGCTGGATTTTCCCTTAAAAGAGCCGATGGTGCAGACAGGAGCGTATCGATTTCTGACACGGTATTTTCCAAAAATGCTTCACAGAAACTTTTCCTTCCCTAATCTCCCAAGCTATCCATAATGAGCCATTCAGAGGGACTAATCTCATTAAAAGGAAAATCTCCTCATTCATTTATATCTTAAATCATTACAGCCTTTAATGCTAGGAGAGGAATACTCAAATAAGTCTCATCCCATTTTATAGCTCCATTCAGGGCCGTAATACTTTTCAATTAAATGAGAATGCTGCATGCCCTGGCTTGGATATATTTCTAAGATTGCTTTTTCTTTTCTTTGAGTGAAGTTTCATCATTTCTGGAATGTTTCTTTAGGGATTGTTAAAACAACCTAGGAAGAAATCACTTTTCTTTAATCGATGCAGAAGCTGCGATTTGCTGTCACCCCCCTTTTCCATCACGACCAAGGGAGCAACAGTTTATACTGGAAACCGGAGCCGCAGCTGGAACAGATGATGAAGCCAAGTATGTGATGTCTGTCAGGGGAGGATGGGGTCTGTCCTCGGAGGCCAGATGCCCCCAGTTGCTCAGGATTAGTACTTTGGTCACAACCGCATCACAATAGCTCCATAGTGTCACAACAGCACGATAGCATGATAGTGTCACAGTAACGTGGACATCCGTAGGAACCAGCCAGCAGATCGGGGGCTGTAGAGGACATAGCGGAGATGCGACTTTCTACAGTGACACATGAGAGCAGGAGCAAAGCTCCCATGTCCCTAATGCCAGGCCCATGCTGTGGCCACTGGAGCTCACCGCCTCTCACACCGCTGCCATTTCCATGTGGCTTTGACAGCCGAGGAAACTTGAGTTCAAAGCACAGCTCTTTCCCTCCTCGGCCCAAAAAGCAGAGCCAGGCTCCGACCTGCGCACCCCTGAGTTTTGGGGGCTGTTTGGATCTGGTCTCTGCTCTTCGACGCATTAGCCTCTTACTCATCGCTGGCACAGGGGCGTGCGCACAGCCTGGCATCCCATGTACGCGTGTGTCCTCGCTCACGTATGCGTCTCCTCCGCGTGCCCAACCGCAGCAGGTGTTTGGCTGCGCTTCCCCGTTAAAGAGTTAACTGGCTCTTGCAGTAGTTCCCTGCTTGGGCAGGAGCCGGGGACATATTTTCCGGCCCCGAGAGACAATGTGGCTGCTTTGTTCGGTCGGGTTTTGTTGCCTGAATAACTTTGCGGCCGTTGTGACATTGGCACAGAAGTGGGTCTCGTTATCAGAGCCACGCACTTGCGAACGCCTGCCAGGCTGCCAGCCCGGATAGCGGTGAATTGTGTGGGGCGGCTCTGTAATCTTGCCTTTCTTCTGCTCCCGCCTCGCCCGTCCCTTATCTGCCTGGCATGAGCCGCCTTTCCCACGGGTGCTTTTAGGAGACAAGGGCAGGACGTGCACGTCCATCCCTTCCGCCCCTACGCATCTCCCCTGTCACCCCCCACCCACCAAAGCCCACCGCGTCTTGGGGCGGGCAGAGGGAGAGGACGGGCAGGAACAAAACAAATGACGATGGCAGGAAAGGAACAAGGACGCTGAGACAGAAGAGGAGGAAGAGAACCTGAAATTACTGTTAATTAATAATTCTGAGCCAGATAACGGTATCATCCAAATGCCAATATGCTAATGTGGCATCTCTGGCTGTATATGCAATGATTGTCATTTCCTGGCTGGTCCCAGATCTATGACAACCTGCCTTCCTCCCAGCCCCGCAGATACATTTTTCTTGTAGAAATAAGGGCAAATCCTCCTAGCATTTCACCAAGGTCAGCATCACCACTTTTTTGTTCCTGCCCTGATGACTCCGCAGTTGGATTTGACGTTGGCTCATCCTTTTAAATAACTCCGTCATTTTTCTGTATCTGTCCCTTGTGTCTGGCAAAGTTCCCCACTCCCCAGAGAAATCCCAACCTCTGCCCAAACATCACACAGCTTATACAAAGAGACTACCACAGATTTTCTACAACGCCCATCCAACATAAAAAGAAAAGAGATTGCATTTTCCCACTCCCCAGAGATGCATTTCACCTATGGAAACTTAACGCAGCTTCTAAAGAGAGGAAAAGTTTGCTGAGGGCTGGATAATGGGAAACTCAGGTGTAGTAGAAGTCTGGGTTCAATTTTCCAGGTGATATTAAAAAGCTGGAAAGCTATTTTTTGGGCAGTGTTACTCTCTTGGCAATTCTGCAAGGTGTTCAAAGCAACCCCCCAAACATATCGCACTCACCTGCCTTTTTAGCTCGGTCGCAAACTGAAGGGAGCTCCGGTTATTTGGGAAGGCCACGAGCATCTGGGTAATCTTGGCTTCATTTGCAGTCTGCTGGGGTTGGGCTCCCCGTAGCAAGAGCCTCAGACCAAATCCTTGGATCAAACCTTCCTCAGACTTTGGAGGTTGAACCAGGCTTAAAAAGTTCTACGGGAAGGGGTCTGAAAAGTGGGGGCAAGTGCTTGTTTCTCTGCTCAGCGATGAGCTGTGCTGTGGACTCATGGCTGTGGCATGGGACTGAGCACTCTGCTTGCTTTTGTTAGGATCTGGACCTCAGACCCATGCACAGAGGAAGAAATTGGGCTGTTGTGCTGATGCATCCCACCATGAACCATGTGAGATGGAGAGTCTTGCCCAGGTCTTCACTCCCTGGAACTCATGGCTGAGTCAGACGAGGCTTGCGTCCAGTTGCAGAGGATATAGGGCAGCGAGGAGGAATTTCCACCAAGTCCCAGAGCCTCTTGCAGCGATGCCTGCGGTAGGGCAGCTCTCCTTTAAGGGCTGCGGATGAGGGTGCGTGAGATCGGACAAAACTTGCCGAGCACGACTGAAAGACACAAGGGCGCTCTGGGCAGTCTCAGAAGGGTCATAATTCTCCGGGATTCAAGAAAGGAAGATTTGTGTCCCATGGGTGGATCCAGACCTTTGAAAAGGGGGGTGCAGATGGTGAGGTGCATCATCCTATATAGCCCAACACATTTTTTTTCCTCCAGTTATACATAAACTAGAAGCTTTATTAGCGTGACAGGAGCCTAGGGCTGCATTATTCTCTGGCAGAAACAAGTAGAACTTCATTGGAATGAGTTAAAAACAATTTGCAGGGCTGTGAAAGAGGAGCTTCATTTGCAGGAGCAGTGAACAGACAATGAATTGCAGAGCAAAGATGAGCTTGATTGGTGGAACATCGAGGCCGTTAACGAGAGGGTTGTTAACAACTGTGGAATGAAGAGTTTGAAAAGATCAGGCAGATGATACCGAGTCAGAAAGTCGAGCAAGTCCCTTAGGGCTGCCTAACTAGAAATGCTGCTGTCGCTGCCTGGCAGTTGGTTTTAAGCTCTGGGTGGAGCAGGACTCAAAAGGGGGTATGCGTGCACCAGTGTATTCCCCCTTGATCCTTGCCCATCACGTCGCTGGTTCAAACCCACACGGCAGGAAGCCAGCCACCCAACGTAGCAGATGCAAGAGCACGAGCCACTGAACTGCTCCGTCCTTTGGCCTGATTTAATTCAGGTCTCTGCAGAGAACGGTGCTTGCAAACAGACAGACATCAAGCCCGTCTCATCCCACACAACCCTCTTTCTCCTGCTGTTGAATATTTCATGCTAGTCTCCCTTTCCAGACAGTCTAAGTTAAAATACATCCAAACTCTGGTCTAAACTTGGTCCTGAAGGAATTTCTCCTGGGTACACTGGGGATGGATTCAACGAATTACTTTTCCTCCAGATGTTAGTGGTGGGTTCATTTGAGCTAGAAACATGTGGGAAACACCCCCTCCATTTTGACTTCCTGGGTTCAGTGCTTCCAGACTCCTAATTGGTAGAAAACATATTTGCCTGCAAACTAATCCTTTTTAGGCTTCATATTGCTTGACTGAAATCCATCTGCGCTGAAACAAAAACCATATTTTCTCCCTTCTCCTTTGGATTTCCTGGTAGAAACTTCCCCCGTGTCGGGGGCTAGTTCATCCCTCTTGGGGAGTCAGGTCTCTTGAGCCTACAAGCTCAGCTCTTTGCTAGGCTTATTAGTCTAAAATTAGGTGCGAATTTCACGGACCCTTGAGAGAAATGGGTTTTGATTTTTGCCTTTTAGAAGCCATATTATACAGCACTAATGAGGCTGCAGATTTGGTCACCGTGCTTCAAGAAAGGTGTGAGCCATTTGGAGGAGAAAAACAGAAATGATCTAAGAGGCCTGGAAAACATGTGAAAAGGCTGGAGAGAACTGAGCGCGTTTAGCTGAGAGAAGAGAAAGCTGAGACGAGTCTTCAAATATGTAAAAGGCGGTACGTGGAGGGGGCGAGAAGTTGCTTTCCCTGGGGACAGGACGAGAAGCAACAGGCTTCAACTGCAGGAAGGCAGAGTTAACTGAAAGGGTCTCTTCCAGCCCAATGTCCTATGATGATCGAGGCAGAAAACACCCCTGGAGGAAACAGCCGGCACCGGGGGTATTTCTGCAGCCATTTGGGGTGCAGCCATTTCTGCAGCCTTTTCGGGCAGACTGAGCGCTGTTGCCCAGGCATCGCTTAAGCTAAATTAACGACCTGTTAGAGCTCTCTGAAGTCAGAGGGGCAGGACAGCCAAGACCCTCACTCTAAATCCAGCAGAAGGAGGTGGTCCCAAGGAAAGACCCGATGTACATGAGAAGCCGGCGCAGAGTCCTCGTCGCGCATCTGCAGCAGCCAGACTCAGCCCTTCGCATGGGAAATGCGAAGCAAAAAAGTAAGCGTCGCTTATCCCACAGGTGAGAGGAATGGCTCATGTGGTCTGAGGAGGACAGGCTGGGCCCTGTGGGCTTTGGAAGCACGGAGGGAGATGTTATATTGAGAGAGAAGCTGATCTTTTGCATCCCACAAGTGGCTTTCCGGATATTTAAATAGCGAGGTGCAATAACAATTCGCCCCTCTATGGTGTCTTCTCTCTGAGGATCACAAATGCTGTGGGAATGGTCATTGACTCACCCCCACCATCAAGCAGAGACGAGGCCTCACCCCCCATTTTACAGAGTGGGGAAACTGAGGCCGAAAGTGGTGGAGCTGCAGCTCCCAAAGCTTGGCGGAGACCAACCCTGCTCCCAGAACTGGGCCAGCAACTTACCTCCTGGGCCTGTTCCCTCAAAGGAAAAGGCTTTTCTCCCAGGCAGGGAATGCAAATCAGCACCTTATTCAAAGCCGTAATCGCCCGCCAACGATCTCATACATGTGGCACAAAGGGAAATGATCCGCAAGTCTAATCCGCCCAGAGCCTCCTTGTGAGCCAGAGCCTCTCAAGCAGCCAATTTGTGGCAATTATAGCAATCAAAAACTCATTCAGCCCCTTCGGCACCTGACAAACTGGCAGACATATTATCCCGAACGGTGGCAAATGCATGCTAATGCTAGGCCGACCTCTGGGCCACGTGGTATTGCCAACAATGCCCATAATGCCAGCCCCAGCACAAGCCCTTGTGCTCCCAGGAATGATGGATAAAGAGGAGACAGAAAAGAGGCAGATTTCCACGTGCTCCCATGGTTTGGAAAGCCATGGAAAGCCAAGTGCAAGATGCTGGGCAGGCCTCTGGGCTCCGGCATCGGTTCCCGCTGATTCCGAAGGAAAAGAAATCTCCTTTCCCTTTGAATTTGGCCTGATTGAAAGAGCTGTTCCCATTCTCTCCTCCGCAGGGATGAGCAGCCCAGGTGGGACTGGATGCCCGGGGTGATTGATCCGTTGTGCCTTGCTTTGAGGCTCTCAGTGGAGTGCTTTGTGAGAGCAGCAGTTAGGCAGGGCTGGGGGCTTGGGACGCGCTGAATGCAGCCGCAGTAGAGTGCCGCCAGCTAATTGCAGCTCCATCTTCCTCCTCCTCGCCTGGAGCCTCGTTTGTTCTCCAAGATCTCTTGGTTAGGGCGGAGGCAGAGACATGTTTCCAGGTGGGACCTCAGGGAAGTCCCTGTTCCCCTGGAAAGCAACAGCCAAACTCTCTTCTGCACCGGTTCACAGCCGGTGCAAGTGGGTAGGACTCCATTCGCTATGCGCCAAGCGTAAATTTGCCCCACAGTCTCCAAGGATCATCCCTTGCACCTGCAATGTGGGTTAGAAAGAACAGCTGCTCCCTGCTTTTGGGGGTGACACATCTTGAATGCTCTTCTGTTCATCTTCTCGTGCGGGATGGGCTCTACCCTGGGCGGACAGGGGGCAAGAAGCTGGACAGGAGCCAGCAGTGCGCCCTTGGTGCCAAGAAGGCGACCGGCATCCCGGCTGCGTTGGCAGGAGCGATGCCAGCAGATGGAGGGACGTGATCCTTCCCCTCTATTCAGCACCGGGGAGGCCACATCTGGAGTCCGGTGTCCACTTTTGGACACTACAGAAAGGATGTGGATAAGCTGGGGAGAGTCCAGCGGAGGCAACGAAATGGCTGTGGGGCTGGGGGACAGGACCGGTGAGCAGAGGCTGGGGGAACCGGGCTGGTTTAGTCTGGAGCAGCGGTTCTCAACCTTTTTTATACCAGGACCATTTGAAAACATTGATGGCCAGTTCTGACCCAGTGCCCTTCACTCCTGACTCACTGCCCCCAGCCCACTGGTGTGTGGGGCAGGGGGGGCCCCAAACAGCCCCTTGCAGGCTGCAACTCTGCCAGTCTGTGAGGGAAAAGCCAATTTCCCATGTTTTTCTCCATTAAAAGAGAATCTATTTTTAGTTTATTCACATCCCTTTCATATATTCTTGCAACCCACTTTTGGGTCATGACCCACGGGTAGAGGAATGCTGGTTTAGTGAAGAGAAGACCGAGGGGGATTTGATAGCAGCCTTCAGCTCCCTGCAGGGGGGCTGCAAAGGGGATGGAGCTGGGCTGGTCTCCGTGGGGGCAGATGACGGGACGAGGAGCAATGGGCTCAAGCTGCAGCAAGGGGAGTTGAGATTGGATATTAGGATAAACTCTCTCATGAGGAGGGTGGTGAAGCACTGGAGCCGGTGACCCAGGGAGGGGTTGCAATCTCCATCCTTGGAGATTTTGAAGACCTGGGTAGACAAATCCTTGGCTGGGATGATGTAGGTGGGGCTGGTCCTGCTTGGAGCACGGGGTTGGACTGGATGTGACCCCCTGGGGTCCCTTCAACCCTCATTTTCTGTGATTAAAGAACTTCACAGCAATGGGGCAAGAGCAGAGACTCGGGGAAAGAGCATTCAGTAGGTTTCCATTGCAGGCCTTCTGTCCACCCTCCCTGTCTGAGCACTGTCCTGGGGCTGGTAGACCATCAGAAGATAAGAATTGCCATTGACTGGGTCCGTATCCTTCCCAGTCTCCTGTGTGAGACGTCGGCACAGAGCAGAGCCTGTTGCTCTCTCCCTTGCAGCCTCCACCATTTAAGGCCCAGGTGGTTCTGATTCAGAGGCCGTGCCCCTCACTCCCATGCTCAGTAGCTACTGATGCCCTATTCCTCCAAAAAATTTGTCCAACGCCTTTTTGAATCTGGCTGCACCGTCAGCTTCCATCACGTCTGGTTGCCATCAGTTCCACACGTGTGTAAAAGAAAGCTTCCTTGCATTAGTTTTCAACTCACTACCTACTAGTTTCATGTTATGACCCTCTAGTTCTTCAAAAGATCACCCACAGATCTTCCAAACATGGCCAAATAACATTTTACCCCCATTTTCCAGATGGAAAGACTGAGGGACAGAAAGGATACGTGTCCTGTCCCAGCAGATAGGACCTGCTCTGAGGCTCGTGCAGTCTAGATGCTGAACCACCTCTGAGCAGCTTTGGCGGTCCTAACAAAGCCCTCTCAGAGGAAGCGCAGCCCGATCCAGGAACGTGCTAATTCATTTGCACGTGGCTTAAGAACGCCGGCCTGTAAAAGCCTCGGAGAGTCATGCAGAAAGCTTATCAGCCCCCTACCAGATCCTCATAACGAGCTCGCTGTTTCTGCTATGATGCATATGCAGCCACATTAGGCCAAGCCTATAGGTAGACCCTCACTGGCAGAGCTGTGTGGGTCGGGGTGAGATGAGCCATGATCTCGAACCATCAGAGCTGTGCTCGGTAGGTCGCCCCGGCAAAACTTATTTTGCTGTGGAATAAGCTCTCAGCAAAAGCCCGTGTGGGGCTGGGATAACCCCACGGGACCGGGCGTTTGCTGCTTCAAGAAAACCCCCGCACTGGTCTTGGCACCCCATCCGTGCAGCAGGTCTAGCGGACAAGGCCTCGGCCACGGGTCCGTGAGCACTGACGCCAGCATGAATAGCAGGCTTAACGCTATTGCTCTGGGCTTGCTCCAAGTGCGGGCTCGGCACTGGGAGCTGAGATCAGTGAGTCCCATCGATAACCAGCAGCTCTCCTGGGGGACGTGGAAGGGCAGCGGTTCATCAGGTGGCTTTGGTGGCTTTTTGCCTTGGCCGCTGTGCTAAGCTGTGAGTATGCAAGGCACTGCTGGCCATGCCAACGAAGGTGTCCTGGCTGCTTCAATGACGGTAGATACCGCTGAAGGCGAGGAGCATGGGGTGCATTGCTGCTCCGGCCAAGGATCTGAACTTGGGGCCTTTTTAGGACCACTGGTAGCGGGTGAGACTGCTGCAAGGAAACCTGAATCATAGGGATGCAGAGGCATGGCAGTGCGGGGTCACGATTTCATGCTTTGCCATCCTGCACGGAGAGGCTTCCAAGCGCTACGGAGCCGAGCACCCCAGCCGGCGCAGCGAGCAGGTGAGGTCTCCGGGGACGGAGGGGCAATCCCTCTGAGAGTCTGCACAGGCAGGCGGGTGTTTACCATTATCCCCAGAGGAGCGAACACAGGCATGGAAAGACGGCGCAGCGCCGCAGGATTAGCACCCGGGACTTCCAACGGCCGCACCGGAGCTAAAATCCTGTCTTGATCCAGCACTACCCCTTTGGACCAGGGCAAGGGGCTGAGGCCAGGTCCATGCTGGAGACCCATCCCAGCACAGCCACCCTCCAGCAGCCTAAAGGGGTGCAACCCCCGAGTGCTACGGCTGTCCTGCTTTCCCTGGCTGAGGGGATGGGCCTATTAATGCAGCGCAAGGCAGAGCCGGGGCAGTATCGCTGTGCATCGATCCAGTGGGGCTTCGCAGGTAGTTCCGGTATTCCTGTCCCCCAAGTGCTGCTACTACTGATGCAGTCTTCAGTATTTCAAAGAAGGTGCTGAATGCAAGATAGACAGGTAGGATGCCGGTTTCCTCACTCTCCTGCCACTCCTCAACTCACAGGCACTCTCCGGTCTCCAGCGGACTGTATCACACAGCCCCAGAGTTTATCACAGGGGCAGTTCTGGGGTCTGACTGGATTGACCGCGAATCCTAAAAGCCAGTCTGCAGGGCGGCAGTGATCTCCGGACCCCGGGGCTGAGTGCCACCTCCAGGTACTTATGAGAGAGGCCAACCAAGACAAGTACGCCGCGTTCATCCCTGTTTCAGCGAACGCCTATAGGCTGGACTCGATGATCTCCCGAGGTCCCTTCCAGCCCTAATGTCTATGAAATCTATGAAATCTATGAAGATACAGGGCTTCTCTGCATGCGTGTACAAGTTCATTAATGCACCTTAGACACTGCGCATTTAGTTTAGCACTTGCTTAATAAAGTACTAATGCAATGCTCAATAACTACAATAGTGTCAGCGCATGGTATTTTTGGGGTGCTTGCTGAGCAGTAGCCGAGTGACACTGCGCCGTGGGCTATTAGCACGGCTTTTGCCGTGGCACGCGGTGTCATTGCGCTACGCGGCTAGTGTAGGCGTGCCACCGACTCGGTAGAAGAGAGCTGTGCAACTTGGCAGCCCCTGCGGGTTAACCCTGATCCAAGGCCTGTCCCAACAGAGGAGCAGGATATTTACCCTTCCTTTGGCGTCAGCACGGGAAGGGCACAACAGTTGCTACGTCAAGGGGGGAACTGAGCCAGGGAGATAGATGGGATAAGAAGCCTAATTGAGGTTAAAAATATCCTTTAAGACAAAGGGGCAGGGGGAATGGTAACGGGCGGCCTGGGGAGTGTCAAGGACTTATCAGGACCTGTAATTACAAAGCAATCTTTATCTTGGTCCAGCCACGCTCCGAACCCTGTTGTGTGTCTCTTTCTCTGCCGAGACTTGACGATTTCTAATCCATTCCCACTCTGAGCCCCGGCCTGTCATGAAAGCCATTAAGTTTATCAGCGCAGTCCCGCGGAGAGGTGGGAAGACGTCTCCGAGCGCCGCCTGACCTCCTGCATACGTGGCGATGACAGGTGGAGAATTAAACCCTGAATAACTAGTTGGGCTGTCAGCACAAACTCCTTTTCCATTCGGCCACCCAATAAATTAAGGCTCCGTGGCATCATCGAGTGAGTACATCACTCAAAGGACGCTTGTCACGGCTGAGCATCTTCGGGGGGGGCAGCTTCTCTGCCAGTCCGCGTGGTTAAATTGAGAGTCTCACTTCTGTTGTTGCTGCTGCTTCTTTTTTCCTGTAATGTTAAGTACTAGTTCTGCTCACTTGTTCCCTCCCACGGTTTGGGGAAAGAGACGCCTTACAATCCAGCAAACACTAGGGGATGACTTATGGGAGCGTTGCAAACCGATCTGATTGCTCACTCTGTGCTTCTCTGGGCCACATCCTCAGCTGCCGCGACTCCACGGAGCTGCGTAGGATGCCGGCAGGTTTTCCCTGATTTACGCCGGCCGGGGGATCTGGATGGAAACCGATGGAGAATGGGTACTAATGAGTGTATGAAAATAATAGGTACCCCAGCTCCGCTAGCTAAAATGTTATTCAACTCTTCTACTCCTTCCTCCTTTTCTTCGTTTCCCAAAGCAAAAAAAAAAGAAAAAGAAAAAGCTGGTTTACATTCTAATGGGCTTAATTACCTTGTGAAACAGCAAGTGGATGGGAAAGCGAAGCCTCCCACAATGGCTTAATGGTCGATTGACTGTAATTTGAATTAATTTGATTGGGGTGGTTATTAGTGGTAATACTTCGGGAGCCCGTGTTAACCGTGTTGCTGTGACTTCCTGCGGCCCGCTGCCAGGGCTCGACTTGTTTCTCTACTAGCTGAAACGCAGGCAGCTAATCCATCTTGGTTGGCTCATCCAACGCTCGACTTGAGTGAAAAGGCCCAGGACGGGCTAGTCAGGAGCTACAGGAAAGACCCCACAAATGCTTTGCACCTGGGCCTTCAGGAGGTGCCTGCCCGCAGAGATTTAGGCTCCCCGAGGAGGGGGGCTTGGGGTGCCCCCGAAGGAGGCTGCAGGGAGCCCAGGTGCAGTGCTGAGCTAGCCGGGAGGACGTGCCGCGGTGTGTCTGCGCTCCTGTCCCTCTCCGGGGCGGATGCCCCTGACTCAAGCTACCCATTAGGCGTCTCCCCGCGCTTGGACCCAGCACCCCGGCGCGCCGCTCTGCCAGCAGCCGTTCACTGAGACACGCGTGGCCCAGCCTCCAACGCGGCCAGCCGTTCGCAATGGCAGCAATCAGACCACAGCCTACGCAGCCGGGCCCGCTGCCCAGACCATCCCCACCAGGGCTCTCAACATCCAGGAGGCAGGAACATATCCGTGAAGCGTCCGTTTTCCCATTCCTGCTTTGGGACCGAGACAGCGAGGCAGAACGGCATCTCCGAGACCGAGGGCCGCAGGCTTTGCATAATGGGCAGCTCCACATAATTGGAAAGAGCGAGAAAACTATTAAGATGTTACCGACGTCCTTAACGAGGAGCCAAGGAAAGCACGAACACGGGGCTGGGACAAATCCTATTCTGCACTTGTGAAATCTAACTTTTTTTAATGCTGGGGCTGGGATAATCCAGTGCTGTTAGGAGAGGAAAGTCGACCCTGAGCAGTACAGAGAGATGTTTCTAGGCATCGGGAAGGAAGCTGGCCACAAGAGTCTTGCTAGCTGGTTCCCCTCGGTTCCAGCTGTGTAGCTCCAGTGTGACCATGTTGCATTAACCCATAGACTCTCTACTAGTCAAGGCCTAGAAAAAAACACTAGTCTTACACTTAAAGTGCACCCCCAGGAGTCAGATACCTGGGGTCTGCATCCTCTTGAGATTGAAGGGACTCCAACCTGCTTCCCAGAAGAGTGCCCTGACCGTAGGGTAGCTGAACAGCCTGGTGCAAGGGGCAGGGGCACTGTCGTGGTGTAGAAAGAGGGGCCAGGAGGAGACCCTGGATCTCTAAGGGCACTTGGCCAGCCCTGGGACTCTGACCATCTTGGGCTGCACGTTCTCCTCCTGCAGCCTCTCCGAAGCCAGCTGTGCACCTCTGCTCAGCCCAAACGCAGAAATGCAGGGGGTGGGCATTCAGTAAGCCCTGCAGCTCTGCCCCAGGTCCTGGACCTGAACCCCATGCCCACCGTGTCTACCCCTCCTGTTTCCCCAAGCAGGGGGCAAGGTGCAGTGCAAAGAAGGGATGGGCTCTAGTCCTGAGCCCAGTCTCAGTCCTCCAGGCCTGGCCATTCACGCTGATAACCGGCTTTACCCCTCTTCCCTTGGAGCGGGGCTCTCCCTTTTCTTCCGCCTGTTCCCGGCTGAGTGCTTCCAGGGCAGACGCACGTTGCTGTGGTTATCAGTGTTGTGCTAATCCCAGGAGAGCTGTGACGGGACCCCGAGCCAGCCAAGGCCATGAGGGTACAAACGCCCTGCGAGGTGAGATGCTAAACTTAGGGATTTGAAAAAAAAATCTTGAATAATTCAGGACAACCCCACAATGGAAGTGAGGAAGACAGGACATAAAATAAATGCTGAAAACATACCATCTAATGCTTTTCCACCCCAGTCCCTTTCTGGCAGGTTGGAGTGGCTGGCAGGAATCGCCACTATAGTCTCTGCAGTCAGCTCCTCCTCGTCCCCAGAGGTCTTGGCTTCCCTCCGCAGGCAGCGTCTGATGAGCTGTGACCATTGCTTCTCGCCACCCAGGCCAGTGATCAGCTTGCTGAGATCCCCTCCTTCCACTGGGCCCCCCTGGGTCAGGGATCCCTGCATCTGCCACCCTCCTCTCTACCTCGGGGGTATTTTTGCAGCCCATGTCTCTTGTATGTAGTTCATTCATCTCTTTCCAGACCTAGCTGCCCTGCTGTTTCATTTGGTTTCCAGAATCCTCCAGGTGAAATCCCGGGCCCTGGAGACCCGGCAGGAGACGCAGCCCCTGTCCTAAAGGGGCTATGTTAGAAGCAAGCAAACGTGGGAGGTGAAACAGGTCAAGGGGGTGACCAGTAGCAGAGGCAGGACTAGAACCGCCCCCGTCTCTGCCTCTGCTCGTTGCACTGAGACCCAGGGGCAAGCTCTGCCCTGCTTCTCCCCTGGCCTGATAAAAGCCACTCCCGATGCCTGTGACGTGTTGCTAGGTCTCAGCCCAGGTCTCCCCATGACAGTGTCTGCGCTAGAAAACCCGCCGGTCCTAGTGGCTTCCTTGGCAGGCAGGTGAGGGCTGAACGCACCCCGATCGGACTCCCACCACATCCTCAGGGACCTGGTGAGGAGGCAGCACATCCAGGGCCCCCGAGAACAGAGCTGGCCCTGCTCCTGTCCACGCTACCCAGTTTCTAGGGAGAGAAGCCACCGGCCTGGGGAATATCGGAGCGACCCCTTCCCCACCCTCTCACTGCCCTTGGGCAGGTGCCCCAAAACCTGCCCACATGTGGTCCAGCACCCAAACAGACGAGCTGAAGCAGATATAAAATCACAAACGCTAGTCTGGGCTGGCTCAGGAAGGGCTGTCTGCATGGAAAGGGGGCTGGAAAAGACGGGACCGCCATGCCCCCCGGGCAGCCAAGACGAAAGCAACTAAAGCGCTGATTCTCAACCAGGATGCTGCGGGTAGGGTTGCCACGTTAGCCCCGTAGGTTGTGCCATCGTGATTCACAAGCGAAGCCCAGAGATTTCAGATTAAACCGGTCCTACCTGCTGAGCTCTTTGCAACAGAAGAATTGCTCTCTTCTTTTTCCATAATCAAAACTAATAGATTGAAAGCAATGAGCTGGCATGGGTTTTTTTTGTGGGGGGAGCTCAAGTCTGAAAAGGCTGAGAGCCACTGATCTAAACAGTCCTTAGCTGCTTCATTAACACCCCTTTTTTCATCCATCCAGCCTGGTTCGCAGGCAGCCGGTGGGGGCTCCCGTCTGAGCCAAGGGCAATCACGTCCAACGTCCACAGGCACCAACTCTTCGAGGCAGCGCTGCGTGCTAGACCCGGACAACGGCCTGATTGGCTTGGATGTGAGCAGGGGAAGGACGTGGCCACACCAGAGGAGATGAAGACGCCATGTGAAATCTGTCACCCCCCCCGACTCTATGAGGTGCCATTGCATGCTTGGACTCTTCTCCACCCCCTCTTCCTCGGTGCCATTCGTACATGCATTGCATCACTGATCCTCAAATGAGTTGGCACGAGGTCCTTTCCAGGGTGCTGAGCCGTGCCATGCTCTATCAGCCATGCTGGGTGTGCAAACACCTCCACGGGAGTCACAAGAAAAACCTGGAGACGTCGAACTGGAATCCAGAGGGTCGCAAACGTCCGGCCGTGCTCTTGCTGAGATCTGTGCAGCAGAGGCATCATGCTGGTATTTTTCTGTAGTCAAAACCTGAGTGAAAGCTAAAACTTGGCATTTTCCAAGGGGCCTGGAGTCTAATGAGGGGCATCTGGAGTCTGGTGAAGTTGAGAACCAGTGGCCTATATGATGGCCAGGCGTGTCCAGTCCCCACGGTCTCCCAAGGCAAAGACCTTCCATTTTTTGTAACTCGATCACTAGCACAGAGAGATCCAGCCGCTTGCTACCAACAGTCCTGAAGGAGCAGACACCCGAGGAAATCGCAGCTGTATTCTTCTGCATACGCCCAGCCCCCCCCCGCATATGCGTGCTTTGCTCCATTCGTCTGATGTGGGAGCCTGAAACCCTGCTGGGTTTGCCCGTCTCTTTCCAGACCCGGCTGGAATTGGGCTTCCCGGTCCCAAACCCCAGGGAATGACTGCAAGATGGAAGTCAGAGCGCGTACCATTTCCCACACGCACCATGCCAGACCCTCAGCTGGCATCAGTGGATGTGGCACCACTAGTCTGGGTGCAGTGACACCAATTTGCACCAGCTGAACAACTGTCCCAGCAGCTAGGCTTACGGAGGGGGAAGATAGAGGTGTCCCTGCTCATGCAGCTCAGCTCCTGTCCAGGCCATTCTTGTTCGGTGGATGGTGCTAAACAGCTTCCCATGCCAACGCTCGTTTACACCCTTGCAGGGGCTGCACATTTCCCTGATGGCTGGAGTCGAAAATGGTCATGTCAGAACCCAGAGCGGTGGTGCAGTCTCCATCCCTGGAGGTGTTGAAGACCCGGGTAGACAAAGCCTTGGCTGGGATGATGGAGTTGGGGTTGGTCCTGCTGGGAGCAGGATGCTTCTATGTCCCTGTGGCTCAGACAATCGGGATCTCGTCTGTGGGTCCAATCCCGACACCGTCCCTGACGTCAGGAAGGGCTTTGCCTGCAGAAAGCCACTGGCACGGGTTTCAGAGCGCTTTCTGCTCCTTCCTTTTGTAGCTATAGCCAGGATTGCTTTACAGTGAGGGCTGCCAGGCTCTGCAACGGGCTCCCAAGGGAGGTGGTGCTCTCCCCTGCTTTGGGGGGCTTCAAGAGGAGGCTGGATAGCTATCTGGCTGGGGTATTATGATCCCAGCGCTCGTTCCTGCCCAGGGCAGAGGGTTGGACTTGATGATCTGTTCAGGTCCCTTCCGACCCTAGAAACTATGAAACTATGAAGTGAATTCCCCCCCTGCAACACCCTGACCCGCTCAGAGGCCATCAGCCGGACCTGTGCTTGGCTTCATCGGGGCAACTTGTTTCCCACCCTGCTTTCTCCATATAGGGCACGCTGTTTCTGCCTCCAGGAGATCGGAGAGTCCCCGGGGGCGCAGGCCCGCAGCAGGGGGGAGCGGCGGTGACTCACCCTCCGCGTTTCAGCATCTAACCAGCCTCTCCAGCCGGTGGTGGCTCTTTCTCCTTCTGAACATCCCCCTCAGCTCGGGCTCAGTATGGGGGCTCTGTCTGTTTTGTTCCAGCTGTGCTTGTATTGCACCAGCAACCAGCTCGGATTGTGCTGCAGCTTGAGGCAGCCTCCATGGCCTTGCACGGTGTTTGGGGCGGGGGCCCAGGTCCACCCAGGCGCTGCAGTGCGGATCCACACCTCCCTTGTCCGTGGCAGCGATGGTGCAGAGGCTGGTAGAGGTGGAAGGTCACGGCCCAACCGGTGGTAGCACGGGGCATCGGGAAACAACAGGGCTCAACACCGTACCATTGCACTGAGCGCCACATCTCCGCTTCAGTTCAAACCAGACCCCCAACACCCAACGCCACCAAGGCCAGGACCTTACACCAGCTTAGACTTGCTGGGAAAACAAAAAGGAAGGACTAGCAAACTCCTGGCGCAGCCTGCACTGATTGCTGTCTATGGGGACAATGGCACCCTCCTCTTAGGGTCCTTTTCCTAAGCTATAGGAGAGATTACCGCACATATTAAGGCCTGAATCTGAGAACAGGCTCTGCGATGCTGAGAAGAAAAGCTTCCTTCTTTGTGGAGGTAATTTGCATTTCCTGGAGCTTGCATTAAAGTTCCCCGCTCGCTTTCATTCCAGGGAGGCGGCTTTTGTTTGCCTGAAAGAAGCAAGATTCGCCATCTGCAGCACGCGTGTTCCTCCTGCTAATTGGCACCGGCGTGGTCCCCTCCCGGCTCCCCCCCACCAACTTTCCAAAAGACGAAAGCAAAGTCACCGCAGCTGACAAACACAAAAACCCGGCGATGATGACAGCAGCGGAGCAATGCGCCCGAGTGTGGGGGGCATGGGGGCAATGGCACCTACTGGTTCCTGCCAGTGTGTTTGTGATTTTTTTCACCCCCACCCTCTCCCCTCCCCTTGATCTCCAGTTTAGTGCTCTAGGGGGTTGATCCAGCCACCCAGACCTAGTTATCCCACTAGATGAAGGCCTGTGCCACTGCTACGTGGATGAAAGGATGCAGAAAAGGACCTGGGGGGACAGGGGACAATAAGATGGACAGCAGCCAGCAGCATGCCCTTGCTGCCAAGAAGGCGACCGGCATCCTGGGCTGCACTGGGAGGAGCGATGCCAGCAGGTCAAGGGAAGTAATTATTCCCTCTATTCAGCACTGGTGAGGCCACATCTGGATCCTGTGTCCAGCTGTGGCCCCCACTGCAGAAAGGCTGTGGACAAGTTGGAGAGAGTCCAGTGGAGGGCAACGAAAATAGTTGTGGGGCTGGGGGACAGGACTGGTGAGGAGAGGCTGAGGGAAATGGGCTGATTGAGGCTGCAGAAGAGAAGACCGAGGGGGGATTGAATAGCAGCTTTCACTTCCCTGCAGGGGGGCTGCAAAGAGGCTGGAGCTGGGCTGGTCTCAGTGGGAGCAGCTGACAGGACAAGGAGCAATGGGCTCAAGCTGCAGCAAGGGAAGTTGAGGTTGGATAGCAGGAAAAAGTTTCTCACTATAAGGGTGGTAAGGCACTTGAACAGACTCCCCAGAGAGATGGACTCTCCAGCCTTGGAGGTGTTGAAGACCTGGCTAGACAAAGCCTTGGCTGGGATGATGTAGCTGGGGCTGGTCCTGCCTGGAGCACGGGTTGACCTGAGGTCCCTTCCACCCTCATTCTCTAGGCTTTTGCTTCCATTGCAAAGCCCTGATGGCCGTAGTGCCATTAAAACCTCTGCTCCAGCCCGTAGCCCGCAGAACTAAACAACCTAGGTCACCTAAAAGGATAGTGCTGCAATAACAGTGTATTGAGATGGAGGCATCACACTGCCGTGCTGTGCTGGTTAGGCTGCGTGCAGACTGGAGCATTGCCTCTGCTTTAATCAAGTTGGCTGGTAACTCAAACGCCACGTTTGGGAGTGGCCGTCTAGACGCTCCACGCACGTTTGCTTCAGGGCTCTGAGATGCAGAGGGAACTGCAAATATCATATTTTTCTTGCATACCGCATACATCTCCCCCCACCCACCCAGAAATCAGCTGCTGGAAATGGCGTGTGCAGAATCAGCGAGAAAATATGATAACAGCATTTTCTGCATTGTGCAGGGAGGTGAGGGAGAGTGAAAGCAAGGATTCTCCTGCTTGACAGGGGAGCGCAAGCACACGGGGCCCCCTCGCTGCTGCTGCTCAGTTACTTACTGCTACTTAACAGCATTTTCAAGGGAAGATTTTTATTCCTTCTTTTTGCCTTTCCAAAACAAGACCCGTGTCTTATTCAGGGGTGTGTGGTATATCAGTAAATACGGTATTGGGGTCCTGCGAAAAACCTTATCAAACACTGAGACAAGGATTTGCAAGTGTTTGAACTCAACAGACCCAATTCCCAATCAACAAAGCCAGGTTAGGATCGTGCAGTCCTCTGCTCTGACCGAGGTGAGCCGCAGTTCACAAGGAATTAGAAGGTGAATTTATCGTGTTCCCTTTTATGTGAACTTTTACAAGCCTTTATGCTTTCACCACTAAAAGTCAGGATCTCTGCCATCAACATTCAATAAAAGAAAAGTGGCAATCAGCAAGGCTGGAACATCAGAGGTCTTGAAAGCAATTTGGCATCAATTTTCGAGAACTAACTCCATAAAATCCTTCTATTCAAAAAGAAAGGTCGTGTTTGCATCCACCAGTTGAGACGCCCTGCATGCAGATTTCATCTAAAGCTCTAAATTGTCTTCAAACATTGGGATTTCTAAGAACAAAAGCCTCAAATAATCTTCCTAATCCCCATAAAGGGATAAGACAAAATTGCAACAAGTTTGGATAAAATATAATTAGGCCTCGGATGTGGACAGACAGCGTAAGCCAAGGAGATTTAATCGCCGTGGTTTGTTTGTTTGTTTTTCTTCTTTTTTTAACCAGAAGTAATGGTTGGCTTTGTCTCCTAAGCTAAGGAAGTACATGTTGGATGAATGGTCAATAAGGTGGATAGAAAGCTGGCTGGATCATTGGGCTCAAGGGTATCAATGGCTTGAGGTCTAGCTGGCAGCCGGCATCAAGTGGAGTTCCCCAGAGGTCGGTCCTGGGGCCAATTTTGTTCAACAACTTCATCAGTAACCTGGAAGATGGGATGAAGCGCACCTTCATCAAGTTTGCAGATGACACCAAGACAGGGGGAGTAGTAGATACGCTGGGCAGCAGACAGATGAGATGCCAGGCACTTCTCCCTCTTGTGTGCTGCAGGCTGCACAAGCTGGCACGTCACGTCACGTCACGTCACGTCACGTCACGTCACGTCACGTCACGTCCCCGCTAACCTCATGGGCTCTTTTACTCAGGGAGAACTTGATTCTGGTCGCCACCATTTTAGGGGCTATGTCATAGACTGAAGGTTTCGGTGGCACTTGGCATCCATGCTGCTGGTCCAATAAAAGACGCTGCCCACAGCAATCGTTGCCTCTGGGAGAAATCCTTGCCAATCCAAGCCGGTTGCCAGTATAATCAAGCACATATGGATAGATGGAAAAAGAGATAGGATTTGCCTTTCTTCCCACACCGGTGGTAGAGCAGAGCAATTTGACTCTGTGGTTGGGGGTCCTCTGGATTTATATTGTGGAGAACTCAGATCTCCGGCGAGAGGGAGTGGAGCCAGGTCAGCACATCCCGGGAGCTGCTGGGATCAGGGGTTGGGGCTCCTTTGATCTGAGCCTCTGCTATCAGCATGGGAGCTGCCACCATAATTACTGGATGCTGTTCGGGTCAAGGAACATCCAGGAGAGGATTAAAGCTGTTAGTGTTTAATCCGGGCAGCGGCCCGCCTTGGCATCACGTTTCTCAGCCGGCCCCTGTCCGTCCGGCGTGCGCTATGCTACCAAGCGGAGGTAATCAGAGAGACCGCGGAGAAGGCTAATGGCTGATCTGTAGTTGTTTAAGCTTCATTAGATTATCGGACAGCAAAACCTCCTTGAGAAATGTCACCCGGTAGCCTGGTCCCAGGCCTTAGCACTTGTTACTTCTGCCTCCTGCCAGCAACCTCAGTTCTTGCCATGACACATCGCTCCACAATCCCCATCGATCCCCCTTGCCAAAAACAGTACTGCAAGACCACGATGTAATGCTCCCACTGTTCCTCCCTCGGCTGGGTATAGGACTGCCTGGGCCCCCGCGTGAGATGGCATTTCTCGAAACAGGATCGTCAAGCTCATCCTGGCCACCCTGATTCATTGGACAAACCAACGCGACGCATAAAAAGTGAGGTGGCATTTGTCCAACCTGAAGCCTGCCGGTATAGTGAGCTGATGACAGTTGGGAAAGCGAGCGGGTGACAATGACATCATCGGGGTTTGTATTTATTCCCGTTCAGATTTGCTCAGCTTACGAGTCAAAAGATGATTCCTTCTAATTATCGGCTCTTCAAAGCACGTCGTGGGCTCTGGAAATCCAGCTGTGTCCTTTGTGCCTCAGCCACGTTGTCACCGAGGATAAAGACGGCAGTCATCCATTTCCGCTGCTGTTATACAAGGCTCGATGGCGTCCAGCCCACTTTGCCCTCCCCACGTCGGCTCTGCATCACTCGGGGGGAAAACACCCACGTTTTCAGCTGGGATTTGCAAGCTTGAGAGAGTGGGAATTGTTTAGATGGAGCGATGCATGGAGGATGCTCCAGATGAAATCACAGAGGAGTCTGGCTGGACCGGACCTGCAGAGGTCACGTCTAGCCCAGCCCCTGCCTGAGGCAGGATCAGCCCTATCCAAACCATCCCGGACAAACCCATCATCTAAAACTACTGTCAGCCCTGACATGGCACAAGCCCAAACTTGCCACGGGGAAAGCAGGGGACCACGGCACCCACCATCCTACCTGTCAGGTAGTGTTAATATACACTCCAGAGAGCCCACGAAGGGGGCTGTGGAGGAGATGGGATTATTCCCTAATTCACTTACAAAGTTAGCAGAAGACAGCTTTGCTGGACGGTTCTCCTGCCTCTGTCCGCGTTGCGCTACCCAGAGAAACTTCTGCTGCTGGCCACGGCCTGGAAGAGTACGACGGGCCGCGGCTGTGATGCAGGGTGGCCCTTTCAATGGTCCTAGGAGAAGACGGTCTCCTCAAAGGGTGACAGGACCTTTAGGGGCTTCTCCTACCAGAGCTAAAGGACTAGTTCCCTCGGCTACAGCCCTTCATGCCCACTCCGCATGGCATGGGGCCTCGAGGTGCTTGGAGCAAGGGGGCGCGGAGAGGGGGAGACAAGGGGGAGCCTGGACTTAGTCAGAGGCAGAAGAAAAAAGGAAGCTGAGGTCCCCGGAAACTTGGTGATGAGCTGTGCTGCCTTGCAAACCCAGGGCAGCAATTCCTCCGCTCTGTTCAGCACCGGGGAGGCCACATCTGGAGTCCTGTGTCCAGCTTTGGCTCCCTGCTACAGAAAGGATGCAACAAAAATGATCCGAGCCCGGGGAACAGGAAAGGCTGGAAGAGCCTGTGTTGTTTAGTCTGGAGTAGAGAAGACGGAGGGGAAATTTGCTACCTGTCTTTAAATCCCTGAAGGGTGACTGCAGAGAGGATGGAGTTGGGCTTGTCTCTGTGGCTGTAGGGGACAGAACCAGGAGCACCAGGAGCCTCGAGCTGCAGCACAGGGGTGAGCATTGGAGATAGGGAGGGGTTTTCTGACCGTGCAGGTGGTCAGGCATTGGGACAGGCTGCCCTGAAAAGCTGGGGCGTCTCCATCCCTGGAAGTTTTCAAGAGCAGCTCGGACGGACACTAGGCTGGGCAGGGATGATCCTGCCTGGAGCAGGGGGCCTCATGAGGTCCCTTGCAGCTCTATGCACCTAAGTCCCTACGGTGCTGTTTCACAGCTGGGGGGAGGAGGGATGCCACGCAGCGCAGGCCACGTGCCTTTTGGGGAAGAGGAGCAGCCGGTCAGATAGACGGCTGCTTGTCGGTTGTATAACTCTCCAGCCACGAGCGTGTGGATCCGCTGTCCTGGTCAGGCCAAGGGGAGAGGCACGGTGGACTGGTTTAAAGGGTTGTGCTTGGCATAGAGGTGCAAGGCTCCCAACGCCGAGCAGCGCAGATCGCTGCCGGCTTTAGCTGGAAACAAACCCTGGGCTGTGCTGCTGGGTGCATAAAAAGCAAGAACCAAGCTAGCCCTTTGTAGCACAGAGCATCCCTGGGGCGACGTGGAGAACAGAGCGAGTGCGGGAGAATCGGGATCATTTGTACCCAGGCGGTTCACAGCCATTGCGGCTTTTCCTCCAAAGGCACCACCTGCTCCAGCCAGCAGCAGCCCAAGCACAGCTTTGCAATAAAAGCCACAGCGAGGAGCTGGAGCCCTCTGGCCAGGCACCTAACCTGCAAAGGATCTGGACTTGGACAGCAATGCACCCTCCATGACCCCCAAAAGCGCCGTGAATCTCCGGGCAAACGTGGTTGGTTTGCACGCTCACTTCTTCGCTGTCCGCTGTTCTCCGCTGGAAGACGTCTCCGTCAGGAGCCGTGATCGGTGAAGAGCAAACGGTATCATCTGATGCAGGCGATGCATCACGATTAACCGACAGGGTAATCGATGTGGTGCGCCCTTGCGTGTAACAGGCCCCGCTATACAGCCAGCGTCTCTTTTCAGACAGGCAGAAAGACGAAGGCCTGGACTTAGATGGCTGAGTTGTTTTTAATAACTCATGGGCAGAAATGGGTTTTTTATGCTTCAGCGATGAGGTTTGTTGACCTCGATGGGAGCCTTTTGACGGACTTGAATGGATTTGGCGTTAAGTGGTGTATTTACAAGGCCTAACTTACCCAGCCCTTGTGTCTCTTGTGATCATAGCCCCATGGACTGGAAAAGCCAAGCTAGGGATGGTTGGTATATGTTTTTAAAAGGATTTTGAAAACCTGCACTGGGAGGATCCCCTAAGGAGGGCCAGAGAGAGTGCCTCTGTAGAGAGACTCAAAGACTTGAATGTTTTAACCTCATCTAACGTGAAGCTAGGAGGTGAGTTGGTTGCAGGTCGAAGTACCTTTCTGGGGACCTAACAGTCTGCTGAAACTCATGGGAGAGCAGTAACGAGCGCTGAGGGCCAACTAGAAATAAAACAGATTGTTTTTCCCTCTGAGGTTGATTATCCACTGGTGGCTTCCCTGCCTCTTGATGTCTTCGGATCAAGACTGCCTGCCTTCCTGGAAGCGATGCTGTAGTCAGACCCAAGGCAATAGGCTCAGGACAGGAGAAACTGGGTGACTCCTGGTAGCCACCGATAGCTCTTCGGGAGACCTCACAGTCCCTTCCAGCCATGGCATCTCTGGAGTTATGAATCATTAGAAGCAATTTGAAACCGAGAATCAGATCTCAAGCAAACTCCCAAAATGTGGAGCATCTTGACATGGCAACTTTAGGCTTTGTCCTATCTCTAGGGGTTTTTTCCCCCCACAATTTAACAAGTTGTTATTTTTTTTTTTTAAGTCAAAGAGAAAGCAATAAAACGAAGCTGAAAACATCTCCTTTAAAATGTGCAAAGCAAATGAATTGCCAGGGAAACCTTGCTTTAGCTCCTTGCGTCTCCTTGGGTAGAAATAAATCCTGACTGTACTGAAAGTGTGAAAAGTTTACAATCTTAACAGAAATACTGCTCAGCATCCCTGCTCCGGCCTACGGTTCTCAGGCAGGAGACTGATTATCCTTGCAGATATGGCAAGTGATTATGGGACTTCGCTCAACACGTGACTCGGTATCTCTGCACCTAATACAAAGATAAGGGGAACAAAAACCTTGAGCTTTCCTAATAATTTTCCCAGCAGGGGGAAGGAAAAGCAGATCTGCTCCTGACACACTGTAAAAAAAAAAGAAAGTAGGAAAATAGTTGCACACAAAAAAGATTGAAAAACGCACACAAAAAAGATTGAAAAATGAAGGATTTATTTCAGAAAGGATTAAAAAAAAAATGAATGCAAAGCTGAGAAATTCTCCTCTAAAGCTCCCATTATTATCAAGCCCCAAAGTTACCTGATGGACAAACTTTGTGCTTACAGACTTGAAGGATCAGCCCAGACCCTTTGTTTGACCCTCTGGCATTGGGAATGGGAATTGCACAAGCTCTCAGCAATGCCATGACTGAGCCAGCCAAAGTCCGTGGTCAGACTCCCACTGCCTTCAAGGGAAGCTAAGTTAGAGCGGGACCTACTAGTGTTTGAAAATCCCACCTCTGTGTTTTGGCATTTCTTACATTTCCCTCGTCCTAGATTGGTCTCTCCAGTAGCTGATTGCATCTTAGAATGAGAATCGTAGAAACTGATGGGGAACAGCAGTTCACCAGAGCACCCCAAGGGATGACAAGGTCCAATGGTCACAAACTCCTCCAAGACCGTTTTAGGCTGGACATAAAGAAAAACTTCTTTACTGTCGAGTCACCAAGGGCTGGAATAGACTCCCCACAGATGTGGTGCAAGCACCTAGTCTGGACTCCTTTAAGAAGTGTTTGGATGGTTATCTTGCCGGGATCCTTTGACCCTAGCTGACTTCCTACCCCTTGGCCAGGACCCAATGACCTTGCAAAGTCCCTTGGAGCCCTAATGTCTATGAAATCTAGGAGGGTTGGAAAGGACCTCAGGAGGTCACATCTAGCCCAACTCCCTGCTCAGAGCAGGACCAGCCCCAACTCCAGCATCCCAGCCATGGCTTTGTCTACCCGGGTCTTCAAAACCCCCAAAGATGGAGACTGCACCACCTCTCGATAAGCCATTCAAATGCTTCACCACCCTCCTCATGAGAAAGTTTTCCTAATATCCAACCTAAATCTCCCTTGCTGCAGCTTGAGCCCGTTGCTCCTTGTCCTGTCGTCTGCCCCCACTGAGACCAGTCCAGCTCCAGCCTCTTTGCAGCCCCCCTGCAGGGAGGTGAAGGCTGCTATTCAGTCCCCCTCGGTCTTCTCTTCTGCAGACTCAATCAGCCCATTTCCCTCAGCCTCTCCTCACCAGTCCTGTCCCCCAGCCCCATAACCATTTTTGTTGCCCTCCACTGGACTGTCTCCAACTTGTCCACATCCTTTCTGCAGCGGGGGCCCACAGCTGGACACAGGACTCCAGATGTGGCCTCCCCAGTGCTGAGAGGGGAGGAATCACTGCCCTCAATCTGCCGGCAGCGCTCCTCCCGATGCAGCCCAGGATGCCGGTCGCCTTCTTGGCACGAGGGCACACTGCCGGCTCCTGTCCAGCTTCTTGTCCCCTGTCCCCCCAGGTCCTTTTCTGCAGAGCTGCTGCCCAGCCCGTCCCCCCAGCCTGCCCCGGTGCAGGGGATCGCTCCCCGCTCAGTGCAGGACTTTGCACTTGTCCTTATTGAACCTTATGAGATTTCTTTTGGCCCAATCCTCCAATTTCATAGATTTCATAGACATTCAGGCTGGAAGGGACCTTGGAAGTCCATCGAGTCCAGCCCCCCGCCAAAGGGCAGGAAGTCAGCTGGGGTCATAGGATCCCAGCAAGATAACCATCCAATTTGCTCTTGAAGGTGTTCAATGTGGGTGGTTGAACCACCTCCGCTGGCAGACTGTCCCAGACCTTGGGGGCTCGGACAGTAAAGAAATTCTCCCTTATGTCCAGCCTGAAATGGTCTTGCAGGAGTTTGTGACCGTTCGACCTCCTCATCCCTTGGGGCGCTCTGGTGAACAAGTTCCCCCACATCCTGGTGCACACCCCGATGTACTTATAAGTAGCCATCAGATCCCCCCTGAGCCTGCGCTTTCCAGACTAAAGAGCCCCGTGGCTCTCAGCCTGTCATCGTAAGATCTGTTTTCCTGACCTCTGATCATGCGCGTGGCTCTCCTCTGGACTCTCCCAAGCTTCTCCACATCCTTTTTGAATTGTGGAGCCCAAAACTGGACGCAGGACTCCAGCTGCGGCCTCACCAAGGCCGAGGACAAGGGGAGAATGACGTCCCGGGATTTGCTCGAGAAGCATCTATGGATGCAAGCCAGCGTTTTTGTCACTTTACTAGCCGCAGCATCGCATTGCGGGCTCATGTTCATCTTGTGGTCAGTCATGACCCCAAGTCACTTTCTTCCGTAGTGCTAGCCAGTGTAGCATTGCCGAGCCTATAATTTGTCCAGGTCTCTCTGAATCCTAGCTCTGTCCTCCAGTGTATCTACTACTCCCCCCAGCTTGGTGTCATCTTAGGTGTTTATAGGTATTTTCCACCCATGTGTCTAGGCATGGGAAGTCAGAAACACACAGTAATGTACACACGTGTGCATGCACACCGTACTGAATTATTTTGTCTCCTTGTAGTGTCTAAATACGGTCCTGCAACTTCCACTTCCAGACGTGACACAATCCCCAGCCTTGGCTGGCCCGGAGGGACCCTAATGAGCAAACAGCACACTAAGACAACCTAAAACATAGCTGTTTACTTATCAGCCTAAAGCAAATGCACCCATGGAAAGCCTCAGCTCTGTGTTTGTCAGCAATGCACTATGTGCAAATCATAGGTTGTGGATTCAGATTCCTGGTATACAATTATTATTATTATATCCCAGAGTCTCCAAAAGGCACAGCGGTTAGCTTAATCAATGGTTTTTAGAATGACAGGTGTAAAGTCTGGTGCCTGCTTCCCCATGGCTCAGAGGTGGGCACCTCATCCGGATTTGGAGAGGCGCGTTGAGCAGACACTTGTTGAACCCCTTTATGGCTGATCCTGAGGACGGGGCACGGCCTAGCCTGGTTACATCATGCTGAGGGTGGGGGTGAGCCGGCACGCTGGATCCGTGGTGCTTTCTCAGCATGATTTCTTTCTGCTGGGGTTAGTCCCTCGGTACCATCTTCTGCACATGGTGCTTTGGCCTCCCTTACCCAGGGGAAGATTGTCATGTAGGCTTGAGATTTCTCAGTGGGATTTGGATTCAGACGAGGCTACTGCTAACTCAGGTGTGAACTGCTGATCTTGCTGGGATCCTATGACCCCGGCTGGCTTCCTGCCCCTGGGGCGGGGGGCTGGACTCGATGATCTCCCGAGGTCCCTTCCAGCCCTAATGTCTATGAAATCTGTGAACACCACATTTAAAGACCCTCCATCATTCCCCAGCCTAGTTTCACCTTGGTCCTGGAAGGTCCCCTTTGCCACGGGGAGAGTATTTGTCCTGAAGGTCAGGACTAGGGGGTGCAGCGGGGAGTCAGGACTGGTGTCTTGGGAGCAACCAAGGGCAAACCAAAGTCCCAACACTGAGCCAGAGGACTTATTGGGACAGGAGCTGCACAGGGACCAGTAAGTCATGCAGCGAGGCTCAGGTGCTGGAGGAGCAGGCCCAGTCCGAGGGAAGGGAGTAGGGCCCAGCCGGCACTGCTTAGTTCACTGGCTTCAGCAGACCCAGTGAATCAGGCTGTAGGGCGTAAGCCCCACTTAGCCTAGCCCCTTTCCATGGGGTAAGAGAAGATGAGAATATCTCAGCCCCGGATTTCAGGGCAGCATCAGCTGCAAGTTCATGCAAACAAGAGCTTGCGGCAATCGCCAAGAAAAGACCCCTCTAACGCTAGGACGTCTCCCGCGCTTCTCCCAAGGTCACAGCACCGATAAAGCAAACACAAAAGCATTACCTTGGGTTATATCATGCCACTGCTCAATAGTCTATCAGAGCTCCGCAGCATGGGATGAATATCACACTGTGAATAAAACAAATGCCCTGGGATTTTCCATTCTCCGGAGCCGGATGAGCACATTAAGGTACATGGTAATTAAGCACTTGATGTCGCTGCCCCACATGAGCCTCCCATTTGAAACTGTGGTTTGGAGCGACCCGAGGGGGAGGCGAACGGCTGGGCAGGAGGTGCCGTGTAACGGGAGCACCGGCGGGTTGGCAGACTCCAGATAATGGGATATAAATTACATTTCTCATGGGCTTCTGATGGCCTCATCTCCAGTCCAGTGGCTGATCTGGCCCCCTTTTCACATTCAAAACTCCCTCCACAGACTCCGTTTTACTTTGAAAATCGCATTTTCCTTCGCCGAGTTAGCAACGTCCCTCCCCAAATACTCTGTTCTGAGGTCCTGGAGGGATAATATCAAGTGCCAAACCAATAGTAGCTTTAAGGACAAAGCTATAGATGGGAGGGCTGTGGCCCCGGAGAGATTTCTGCCTTCCCTATGAGAGGCGCAGCACTTGCTGCCGGGCTGCAAGGTCGGCAGAGACCAGATTTGAAGGGGCAAGCTTGTTCTAGGTGGTCTCAGAGACGGGTCGCGTTTCTCACACCAGCTGGGGCAGGGAGCATGGGATGGGGAGCAGAAAGCAGATCAGGCAAGGGAAGGGGATTGGAGTGGCACTCAGGGCTAATTTATGGTACACCTGCCAGAAAGGCTGGCTCCCAGGGGACTGCCGCTTCCACCTCCGTGGCCCATAGTGAACAACCTCTGCTGGGTCAAGCCCTCTAACTCAGGCGCGCGGCTGAGCTGGCCGTCTCCGTCCTCGGGGCAGCATCCGCCGTTTCTAGATGTCACGCCTGTCCGCTCACAGCCTTCTCAACTCGGGCTCGTGGGATCGCACCTGACAGCTGGGTGACTTGATTTTCCACGTATGCATAATTGAAGCTGATTGAATATTTCAGTACATTATAGCGGAAAGCATACGGAGCCAGAAAATCACACACACACACACACACGCGCGCGCACACGTGCGCGCGCGTGACGGACTCAACTACGTTCGCTGTCATCTGCAGTGAACTGCACAGAGCAATTAAACAAATGACTCAGGGACGTATGGAAATCGGTCTCTTAAGCACTCACTTCACCTTACAAGCACATCAAAAAGCACCGGGAAAGCTCCGAACTGTTGCTGACTCTGCAAAGATTTTCCTTTAGTCGTGTCACAGAGGAAATAACCGAAGGTGAGGTCTCATTTGCAAAGAAAGGAAGTGCTCATTTTGTACTGTCTTCCATTGCAGCTGGATAAAGGCTTATTTTCAATAGATTCCCCCCCACCCCGCCCATTAACACATCCACAGATTAATTATGTGCTGGGATACCAGTGCTTTTGTTAGTGCTTCTTATTTTTTAATGCATATCTCAGAGGGACACATATAAAGTCCACAGTCAGGGCTCCGTTGTGCTAAGGGCTGGACAATTATGTGCTAGAGAGGGCCCCTGCCTAGGAAAGAGCTTGCAGTTGTCCCAGCTGAGATTTCTGCAGGGCACGGGGCTGCTCTTCCATCCGGGGACATGTGGGTGAGGCACAGGATGAGCAGAGGAGGTGGGTTTTTTCCTGGCTTGACCACCTGTCATGACCCAGAACTAACTTAACAACCCATCCCTGCCCCTTCAATGAGACCCATCTCTGCCCTTCCCTCTTTCCACATTGCCCACCCATTCAAGAACGTGCCCGTGTCCAGGAGCCTTGGGAGGCATGCGATGCTCATGGGGGTCATGAAGATCCAGCTCCTGGAGTCCAGGGAGACCATGAGAATCTCAGTTCGTGATTCTGGAGCTTGAGAAGATTGACTTGGCTGCATCCCCAAGCTTCACAAACCACAAGGCCAAAAAAGCCAGGGAAGGGAAAAGAGTCACTCATGTATTTTGTAATAAAACCCCAAGTTTTTAAGACAGTCTCTTGGTTTTGGGGCCTGACACATGACTTAGGGGGGTGGGAAGGCAATGCCGTGATGCTCCTTAGTGTTGGGTGGGATAGATTTGCTTCAGTTCCACTTGGCGTTGTCCTTGGTAGAGGGGGGGCAGGTGTTATATCCTCAGCTGATATAAACTGGTGCAGCTTCACTGAAATCACTGATTGCCAGGGGGAGCCCATGGGGCCAGCTCTGCTTATCAGCACCTGCTGCTGCAACCTCCTGAAGCTGCAAAGCAGAAGAGCATGGCAGACCGGGAATCTGAGCTTACCTGGATGTGCCCCCTGCAAAAAGGACCTTGCAAGATCTTTAAGGACCAGCATGGCCAGGACTGACCTTGCCTTCTGTCTCAGGACAATGGTGATGCTGCTAGCAACCTGACGGGGCCACTGGTTCTCAGGCGATGCCAGGGCAACAGATGGGCGCCCTTCCGTTCAGTGTCTCGGGTTTCCTACCCATCCAGCTGGGGCTCGGGCTTTGCAGGCCAGTCAACAGTACATGACAAGCCTCCTGGCTACTGCATTCTGGTTTTTCTGGTTCCCGACCCCCGTTTTGGCTTATTTGGGGGTTTTGGCTTTGCATGTCCCTGTGGATCTGTTTCCTGGCCCCTGACCCCAGCTAGGCTCTTCTCTTTGCTCTCTGGATTGTCCCTTGAATTGGAGCCCGGCATCTGATCCCCAGATCCTGACCCTGGACTGTGTTGTGAACTTTGCCCCTGGATTTCCCTCCCCATTTGGTAACATGGCTTCTGACCTCTGATCCAGCCCCTCAGTGGTCTAACCATTATGCCAGACTGCCTACGCTGTGGTCCCTTATACTCCCTGCTAAAAGCCTTGCAAGGCTTTCCAGGGAACCTCAGCAGAAGGAATGTGCAAAGGCAACGTGCCAAACACCTCACGTCTATTTTCATGAACACTTTGGCTTGGTGCTTTGGCATTTATGCAGCAGCCGAGCCCCGGCACTAAGCCACTGGCTCTCTGCATGTGGGCTTGCCCTCATGCCTCAGGCAAACACTGAAAGAAAGATGCATCCTGCCTCTGCCAGGTAGCAGCATTGCAAACTTCAGGAGAAATCCCAGCCAACAGCTTGGGGTCCTCTGAACTTTGCATTTCCTCACTATACAGAAGAGTTACCAGATCTCCATCATCTCATGGTTTATAAGCAACATAGTGCTACTTACCCCTAGCTCAGTTGGCTGAGCCCCATGTGGCGGGGTAGCAGAGGGCACTGACCCACCCATCTCAGTGCGCCCAACCACCTACCAGGCTCCTAGTGTATCCCTGGGGTGCCTCATGCCCAGCCAACCCCCTTTCTGGAGCACACCCATGAGCCTGGGGTCACTGCTGCCGCCACCCAGGAGTCTCAGTCTGTCTTTGGCCCTGTGCCCCCTGGTATACACAGGCCTTGTAGACCTTGAAAGTGCTCAACCCACTGCTAGAACTTGGGGTGCTTCCTTTAGCCTGAAGCACAAAAAGCAGCCTCCTTTAGTCAGACAGACCAAAGGGGCACCAAGGCATAATCCAGTCCTTCTCCCAGTAAGTCTCCCATGCTATGCTCAGAGGAGAACTTTATGGGTACAGAAGCAAGGCTTGGGGTAGGATACGAGATAGAGCAATATGAAAGAATAACCATAGAGCAAACAGTGTGGCTTGGTAGCCATTGATTACACAAGCTTGTAGGGAGGCAGTTAGACAGGCCAAAGCTACCATGGAGCTGAGGATGGCAACCCAAGTAAAAGACAATAAGAAATTGTTTTTTAGATATATAGGGAGTAAAAGGAAGGCCCAGGGAGGAATAGGACCCCTGCTAAATGGGCAGAAACAATTGGTGACGGACAGAGGGGACAAGGCTGAACTCCTCAACGAGTTCTTCGCCTCAGTGTTCCTAAGCGAGAGGCACGACAAGTCTCTCCCTGGGAGTGTAGGGAGGCAGCAGCAAGGCACCAGACTGCCATGCGTGGACCCTGAGGTGGGGCAGGGTCACTTGGAGGAACTGGATGCCTTTAAGTCGGCAGGCCCGGATGAGCTCCATCCGAGGGTACTGAAGGCACTGGCCGACATCATTGCAGAGCCTCTGGCGGGAATATTTAAATGCTCGTGGCGCACGGGTCAAGTCCCGGAGGACTGGAAAAGGGCCAATGTGGTTCCCATTTTCAAGAAGGGGAGGAAGGAGGACCCGGGTAACTATAGGCCAGTCAGTCTCACCTCCATCCTTGGCAAAATCTTTGAGAAAATCATCAAGGCTCACATTTGTGAGAGCCCGGCAGGACAAATTATGCTGAGGGGAAACCAGCACGGGTTCGTGGCAGGTAGATCGTGCCTGACCAATCTAGTCTCTTTTTATGACCAGGTCACAAAACGCCTCGACGCAGGAGGAGGGGTGGATGTCGTATACTTGGACTTCAGGAAGGCCTTTGATACGGTATCCCACCCCATACTGGTGAACAAGTTAAGGGGCTGTGACTTGGATGACTGCACAGTCCGGTGGGTGGAGAATTGGCTGGAGGGTCGCACCCAGAGAGTCGTGGTGGAGGGGTCGGTTTCGACCTGGAGGGGTGTGGGCAGTGGGGTCCCGCAGGGCTCGGTGCTTGGACCGATACTCTTTAATGTCTTCATCAGCGACTTGGATGAGGGGGTGAAATGTACTCTGTCCAAGTTTGCAGATGACACTAAGCTATGGGGCGAAGTGGACACGCCGGAGGGCAGGGAACAGCTGCAAGCAGACCTGGACAGGTTAGACAAGTGGGCAGAAAACAACAGAATGCAGTTCAACAAGGAGAAATGCAAAGTGCTGCATCTAGGGAGGAAAAATGTCCAGCACACCTACAGCCTAGGAAATGACCTGCTGGGTGGCATGGAGGTGGAAAGGGATCTCGGAGTCCTAGTGGACTCCAAGATGAACATGAGTCGGCAGTGTGACGAAACCATCAGAAAAGCCAATGGCACTTTATCGTGCATCAGCAGATGCATGACAAATAGGTCCAAGGAGGTGATACTTCCCCTCTATCGGGCGCTGGTCAGACCGCAGCTGGAGTACTGCGTGCAATTCTGGGCGCCGCACTTCAAGAAGGATGCGGATAACCTGGAGAGGGTCCAGAGAAGGGCCACTCGTATGGTTAAGGGCCTGCAGGCCAAGCCCTACGAGGAGAGATTAGAGAAACTGGACCTTTTCCTGCTGTACTGCAAGCTTTATATCTAGATAGATCTCAAGTAGCTTATTCACAAGTATCATCCAGAGGCTGGTTGCTTTCCTCTGGAGGCAGGCTGTCTCTTGTGCGTCATTTCAAGCGAGAGCAGGAGAAGGCCGCGGCGTTTGGTTGCTCTTCCCTTCTCCCCAAGAGCCTTAGGACTCCAGCATGGCTCTGCCAAAAATGGCTCTCTAGGATGGCTCTGCCCCTATATATCCCTGTCACGACCTCATCGCTAAGTTTCCACCAGAAGCAGCCCCATTGCCTGATGCCTGGTGCGTTCAAGTGACCTCACCTTCCAGGTCCAATCGGGCAAGTGTTTTTGATGCCAAGCAATCAGTTTAAAAAGCAATACTGGTCACCTGGTGGTGTGGGCCCCTGCCGTCCGGCCATGGGGTAAGTGCCCAAACAATTGAGAGGTAGAGTTCCCCCCGTGGACTACCTATATTTATTCACCTGTGGTTTTGCTGTTTCTGGCTCAGGTCACAACTCAGGGTTACATGAAACAGATGAGGGGAGGGCTGCCTGCCCACGCAATGACCATGGCATCCCTGGCCTGATGGCATCCTCATTATGTTGCCCCTAGCTCTTAGTATTATTATCATCGACTCTCCCTGATCTGTGGGATTGTGGCACCATGAACTAGATCTCTGCATTATCATCTCTTCTTGGCTGATGGTGTTTCCCGGTTGATCCTCAGTTCCTGACTCCTCCATGTCTTTCATCCACACTCTTCTCAGTCTTCTCTTTCTCCTTCTTTCCATGCAGATCCTTGCCCGACTGTCTTTTCTAAGCAGTCTCCTTCTCCTCTAGTTACACAGCCAAAGGCTTTTAGCTTTTTTTCTGACTGCCGTCATGTCTCTTGACAGGCTCATCTTCTCCAGGTGCCAGCCATTCAGTTCTTTTTGCTGCCCATGCGATGCGCGATATTTTTGAAGAAGACGGTATTTTCTGTTGCTCACAATCAGAATCATAAACAGGTTGGGCTGGAAGGGACCTCTGGAAGTCGAAGGGTCATAGAAAATGAGGGCTGGTCACATCTAGTCCAACCCCCTGCTCCAAGCAGGACCAGCCCCAGCTCCATCATCCCAAACAAGGCTTTGTCTACCCCAGACTTCAACACTTCCAAGGATGGAGATTCCCCAACCTCTCTGGTAACCTGTTCCAGTGTTTCCCCACCCTCCTCATAAGAAAATTCTTCCTAATATCCAACCTCAACTTCCCTTGCTGCAGCTTGAGCCCATTGCTCCTTCAGTCATCTGCCCCACTGAGACCAGCCCAGCTCCGTCCTCTGTGCAGCCCCCCTGCAGGGAGGTGACGGCTGCTATTCAATCCCCCTTGGTCTCTTCCTCTCCAGACTCAATCAGCCCATTTCCCTCAGTCTTTCCTCACCAGTCCTGTCCCCCAGCCCCCACAACCATTTTTGTTGCCCTCCTCTGGACTCTCTCCCATTTGTTCACATGCTTTCTGTAGTGGGGCACCCAAAACTGGACTCTGGATGTCATATTCCCTAGCACCTACCAAAATCTGTTTTTTTGCTTTTGAGATGAGGACTCTGTTGTTATTTCAGGCTGATGCTTATGACAAGCTCTCAGTTATGGACAATACTTGTGGCCTCTATCAACAGGCCGAGCTGACCTGGAAGACATTCAGCTTTCCATCTCATATGCACACAGGATCTCTGAACTGGGTATACAAAGTCTCCTTGGTGTGATGGCTTGACCCAAAGCCCATGGAGGTCAGTGGAGCTTCTCATTGATTGCAATGGGCTTATGTGAGCTGAGCATCCTGCCCTGGCAGCAGCTTATTCCTGCTTTGCAGGGGGGTAAATAATGTGCCCCGGGTGCAGGGGTGGTGGGGAGCAGGCCCAGGAAACCAGGGATTTCTGAGCACCCACCACACCCCCTGCCCTCCCTGCAAGACCTGGGTGCCCCGGGCCCCTCAGAACCAGGCCTGTCTCAGCATTTCCTATCTCCTCCACTGCCTTCTCAGGTCCCCGGGTCTGTTACAGCCCTTGCTGTGCTGGCCACTGAGCACAATCGCTCTGGTTTGCACGCTTGGAAGGAAAGCTCTGGCCAGCCGATGCTCCTGGCCTTGCGGAGGGCATCCATGCCATTGGGAACCAGAAACACGCAGTCCTGATCAGCATGAAAAACTGCAGTGCAGGGCCACAAAGCTGAGGACAAGAGCTGGATGTGCTCCATTTCTGAGCAGCCATTCCAGCTGATTAAGCCAATTAAACCGCCTTTGAACAACGCTCTCATTTGCAAAACCCTTTGGAGGGCTCTCAGATCTCATTAGCCTAATTGGAAGACTTCCTCCTCATGCCCACCGGTGAGGTCCAGCTGAGCTCCTGAGCTCTGGAGTCCCTTATCATTCAGTCCAATAATTCCCCAGCTAACAAATGTTCATTAAACATTTGTTGTGCTACCTTGGAGGGGTAGACATGCAGACGGAGGGGAGCAGAGAAACCTGCTGCCGCAGATCTTTGCAAGACGAATGAAATTATAATAGGCTCGGGCTCCCTCAAGGAGCTCTGCTGGCCTTGCCAAGGCCACTTGTGCCTTTGAAAGCCTCGCTTCTCATCCCTGACTTTAGCCTCACAGGTGGGGACAATGCATATCATCACAGACAGAGAAAAGAGAGAAGCTGTGGTCCGCGTGAGAGAGCTCAGGGCTGGAGCTGCTCAAGGCGGGGAATCAAGGTTACAATGAAGGATATAAAAGAGGAAGGGGACTCATGCCAGAAGAGCTGGAGCAGGGACACTCTCCATCTGTCTGCTCTTATCCTATCAGTGGAAAGTCCCAAACATGTTGACACGGTTGATCTGCGTGATACCAGGTCTAGTCTCTCTCTGTCATACTATTTGGCCCTCACCTGGAGCAGTGTGTCCAGTTTCGGGCCCCATGCTTCAAGAAGGGTGTGCATAGATTGGAAAGAGTCCAGCAGAGCATGCTACAAATGCTCCAAAGCCTGGGAATCAAGGAAAAAAAATCAAAAAATGAAGGTTGGAAGGGGGTCAAGCAGGACCAGCCCCAACTAGATCATGACTTAATAGAAAAGGATAAATGAACTGGACTGTTTAGTCTAGAGAGGAGAAGAACGAGGGGGGGATTTGATAACAGTCCCCAGGTACCTGACGAGCAATTAGAAAGAGGATGAAGCTGGGGTTTATTCTGTAGCTGTAAGGAACGGCTTCAAGCTACAGCAGGGGCAATGCAGGCTGGAGATGAGGAGGGACTTTCTGATGCGGAGGGTGGGGAAGCGTTGGGACAGGCTGCCCAGAGTCTCCATCCTTGGAGGTTTTTGAGAGCAGGTAGGACAGACACGTGGCTGGGCTGGCTTAGTCCCGGTCCTGCCTTGAGCAGGGGGCTGGGCTAGACGTGACCTCCTGAGCGCCCTTCCAGCCTGATCCTGCCATCCCTACAAGCTCAGCAGCTGCTGGAGTTACAGACGCCTGCAATGATTTGCACCCGTGGAGGACCTGCGCCCTGGCTCTGCTTGCGACCGGCTCCGTGACCGTGGTGCTCTCCTGTGCCTCCCCTGCCTGTTTAGGTGTGTGGTATGAGAGGGGTGGGGGACACTGTCTGTCCCAGCAACACCCCACATCGTGGTGTCCTGATGCCCTCCTAACGCCGAACCCCAGGCTCACTGTCATTGCTGAATTGCTAGTTGACGGTCATTAGCGATCAGCGGGGACCCGCGATCACCTTTTGAAAGGAGCATCAGGAGCCCAACATGCTGGTGAGATGCCAGGCTGGTCTTTGGGTTTCAGCCTCGTGGTCCGAGGCCGCGTGGAGCGCTGAGGTCTCGAATCTCTCGCCGGGCTGGGGGAGACGAGGAGCCAGGCCGCGGTGCTGGGGGAGCGGGTTCAGACAGAGCCACTCCAATTAAACCCCGATGACTGCAATGCAGGGCAAAAATAGAAACGCCTTCAGAGCAGCGAAGCATCGTACCCCGAGGCAGAGCTGAGCAGCGCCTGACGATGAATCACTTGCCAGGGGATATGCGCGCCGGCCTGTCCCACAGGGCTCGGGGTACCGGCAGCTCCCTGGGGAGTCAGGGCTGCTGTTGGTATCAGCTGGGAGGAATTTTTCACACAAAGTTTTCCCTTCCAAAAAAATATCCTTGGGCTGCAAGTGGAAATCCCCCCAAAAACTTTGCTTGGTGGTCTTGATTTTTTTTTTTTTTAAAACAAAACCCCAAACTGCAGCATTTTAATTTGTCAGCATTTTGCTTTTTCCTTTCTTGCCTTCAGTCACGCTCCCTGGCCCCTTCTTCCATCTGCTAAAATAGGAGGGGAAGCAAGGAAGATAGAAGAACGTGAGAGGACGGGAAGAGGGAGAGAGGCAGGACGTCTCAACCCTCCCTCCTTACCCCTGTAAGAAATCTAAACAGAAACTTCCAGTAGAGCCTGGTTGTGAAACAGCCCCAAAAAGAAGAGATAAAAGGTTCCTTTGGAAAACTTGCAAAATGTTTAAAGAAGCAGTCTTTCTTGCCCAAGTGCGGGGTGGGGGGGCTGGATCTGATGATCTGTAAGGCCCCTTCCAGCCCCTAGCAACTATGAAACTATGAAAAAGCTTTGGCCAAAGAGACATCTATCTCTGGGCCAAAGTCTCTTTTAGTTTTGCACAACACCAGTACTGTTGGGCCCATTAGTGCAGCAATCAATGCCATTAATAATAATGAGCTTGCAAATGATTAGAGCAGCATAAAATTTCACAGCATTTTCAGAGAAGAGGGCAACTAGGTCCCTACTCCATAGTCATTTGGCTTCAAGACTGGGAGAAGCCAAGTGAAAATTCAGGCCTTTTAATGTTGCACAAATATTGATTTCCACTGAGGCGCGTTCCACACAAACTTTCTGTCCTTACGTGCCTTAGGACTTAATTTTCTTTGGCTTCTCTGTTTCCATGGCATTAGGAAATATAACACATCTTTAAATGCAGAAAATATGCAGAAAGATGTTAATGCGATGTGATTATAGCCCTTTTGCAATCAAGGTAGACACCAGAGAGGGGAGACTGCCATTTGGAGCCTTTGGCCTTTCCACTCTTTCCCGCATCCCCATGAAATACATATTTGAACTGCTTGCTCGCGATTCAAGGGCAGGGAGGAGAGCGCTGGCATTAGTCGTGTACGGGTGAGTACAACAAAACAGGTTGCGACCTGACGAAGGATGTCTTGCATTCAAAAACGCAGCTAACTCTACCCCAGCTATGCTGTTGGTCTGACACCGCATATCGCCCCAAAGAAAGCCTTGCCTCTTGTGTACGACCACGCCTGGGAGATCACGCTCCAGAGGCAACGTGCCGCTCTGAACCTCTGGCCTCCATTTCTTCAGCATTAAATCATGTCGGGAGTTACAACGGTGCCTTCTGGTGCAAGAGGTCTGCTTCCCCGTGGGTGAATTCTTGTTTTCCCCCCTGGGAAAGCTGATGGGATCTTTGCCTTTGGGGGCGGGAGTCCCCGCTGCTCTTATGATTGAGGCTGCCTCTGCCCCCTCACTTCTCGGCAGGGAATTTCACAGCCCCAGTAATGCTGTTGGAGATCCATCACCCACGCCTGGCTCCAAAGGCTCCTCTTGGTGCCGGCATGGGGCAGGCATGAGATGAGGGTCTCCCTGGGTGAGGTTTTGTATGGCGCAGCTCAGCTGCACAGCGAAATGTTGGCATCGACGCTTTATTTAAGGACTAGGATGCTTGCAGAGGAGGGCCTGGACTCTCTCCTCTGCAAGTGGAGCCCCGGGAGATAAGTGCAACACGGGCCCCCATGCTCCCTGGGCTCTGCTTTTGGTACTAGGCAGACCCTTCCTCCCTTTCCCTCCCAGAAGTGCAGGAGGCTGGGGAAGGAAGTTGTTCCCCATCTCTCCTCAAATTCTGGCTAGAGAAGGACCACATACCTGGCCCCCAGCCTAGGTGCCCGGATCAGGTCTCCTGGGATCCTTGGACTCAGTAGCGTGGTACCACGTGAGCTGAAATCGTACCCCGTGGGGGTAGCTGGGGCCAGTGCCACCCCCGGGGCATCAGAGCTTGGGAGGGTGTAAGGTGTCGGGGTAGAAGGGCTGGGAGCCATGCATCTTGGGATGCAGGATGTCTGCAGCCGACTAACCATACCCTAGCTCGAGCAAGGTAGAAGGGCTCGAGGATAAGCCTTGCCCAAACCGGTGTCACTTTAAGGTGCTTTGGGGGTGTTTAGCACTGTTTGATGCGCTTTGATGCATGGACTGTCCTGTTTCAAGAGCCTTTAGAGAGATTTAAAGGTGACCTCCAACACCCCCTTAGTGATACAGAGAGGTCCGGTCAGTGGGAGCCCAGAATCCCCCCGCTGGAAGCTCCTTGTCCAACGTCCCCTCCCAAACAGCTGCAGCCTTTCCCCTCCACGCCTTGATTGGAGAGAGGAGGAGTTGGTCGCAACCCCGCTGAGCCGCCGGCGCGGCGGGGCACGAGAGATCCCAGCAAAGTCCCGCCAGTGGCTGCTGCTGGCCCCATTTCGCAGACGGTCTGCATCTCTCCTGCCGTCTCACCTGCCCCTGTGTCCTATAAACTGCCTATAAACTCCCAATGCACTGCCTACAGAACTTCCCACCATCAGGAATGGGGGGCCAGGAGGGCTGAAGAGAGACCTCCCCACTCTGTTTTGCTGGGGGCACTGGATATAACTGATCCTCGCTGCTACTGTGCGGCTGTACAGCCCGCGTGGGGACCGAGGAAGTCACACCGGAGTCACTTATCTCACGGCAAAGCCGTCCACAGGCCGAGGCGTAAAGAGCCAGCGCGGCACCGGCAGCGTGGAAGTGGAAATCTCCCCTTCAGCTCCCTGAGAGGCGCTGATCATTCATCCCAGAGACCCGCTGGCAGTGCAAAACGGATCCCGTTTGTATTGCATTGCAGCGTGTAGCGGTGCTCCCGGGCCTGTGTTTACTTAGCACTGACCCGGCAATTTCAGTTTTCAGTACAAAAAAGATGCAGCAGTAGCAGACGGCTTTGAAATGGCCGATACTGCGTGCAAGGAAAGCCGGTCTTAGCAGTGCAGTAGCCAGGGCACTCAGACCTGGATTGCTGCCCGTGGAACTAGCCCGAGGGAAGCCAGTCTTTGCCCTCGTCACGGCGCTTTTGGGATATTATCAACATTGTTCACGATCGCTGTTAGGGCGGAGCTGGGCAGCACCATGCTGGGCTCGAGGCTGCACCACGCTAGTAAGCGACAAGTCCCTGCCCGGAGGAGGCACGGCCCAAATAGATGAGACAAAGATCGGGAGGGGAGCGTGGGGCATCGAGGAGTGGCTTCGTCACAGCCGTGGCGGCGCGCCCACATCTTGAACGCTGCGTGCCGGTCTGGTCCTCACACCTCAGAAAGGATGCGGTACTATTGGAAAAGATCCAGAGAAGGGCAACCAGCGTGGTCCAGGGCCTGGAGCAGTGGCCAGAGCAATGGAGACTGAAAAGGCTAATCACGGCTTGAGGAGGGCTTGGATTTGTAATGCAACCTCTGTGTGCTGCGGGGGCTTGCGTGGGGGAAAAGGAGCCTGCAAAGCTTGCACAAAACTCCACCTGTAGCCTATGTCTTACCATGCTCACAATCAGCATTGTGATACCTAACTCTAAACCCTTTCAGCACTGAGCTCACTCATTTCCCCTTTCATCAAGGTCTCTATCCAGCCATCTGGTCCACCCAGGCTTAGGGGCTCTTGGAAGCCACCCATGCAGCCAAGTGCCACGCTGATCCCTTCCCCTTCCCTGCTCTACCACTCTGTTTCCTAATCCCTCCTCGGTCTGCTGCTCTGCTGTCTTCTCCCTGCCCTATCTGCCACTGGGTTGCCTGTCCCCCACTCCTCCATCTGCTATGAATCCCTCACCCCCATAGACCCCAGCTTTTCAGCCCTCTGAGATGGTAGCTGCTGCATCACTGTAAAAGTGAGCATTGCAACCCTCTGGTTCCTGGCGATTTCCCTCCTGCTCCATTCCTGCTCCCCTCCTTGTTTTATATTGTGTATCGCAAATGCAGCTCCCTTGCTTGCAAAGAAGGCTCCCATCAACAAGCAACGAAGTATATTTGGATCCAGAAAGAATCAGAGCAATCAGCAGAAACTCTGCGAGGTGACTCGAGCCGCCCAGTCTGACCTCCTCCCTGCCCTTTGTCTGCTATTCAGCGCATCCGTCTTACCAGAGCCTAACCGCGGCCTTGAATATCAATGACGCCTCCTAACCCTGGCTGGAGGCAGGTGGGTGTTAGTAGCGGATGATCTGGAAGGGAAGTGAGGGCTGGAAAAGCTTTACAAATTTATTATATTAGTCTGGAAATAGTACGTGGACAGAGGAAGGAGAGGGACTTTTGTGGGGTTCACTTTTCAAGCGGCTTCAGAGCAAGCCTCGTGCAACGGGGGGGGAAGCCAGTGAACCAGCCGAGATCACTAGGTATGCGGAGTTTATTAGCCAGATGTCAGGCAGCACTTTATACAGTAAATCCCTCTTAATAACCACACATTAGGAGAGAATTAAATGCTTTTTAGCTCTCAGGCAGTTATGGAAACCTGGGAGAGGGGAGAAAGATAAAAGGTATCAGCAGAGGAGACTCCAGTACATACCATACACTAATGTATTTATCAAGGCCATTATTTACCAAAGAGATATTCCTCTACAGGACGGACCTGTTGAGTCTGACAGCTTAATTGACACTCAGTGGAAAAAAATAAAATAAAAGCTGTTTTATAAAGTACTTAAGTCTAATTGATTTTGATATCAGCTCCAGGTTTTATTCCGCCCCCCCCAGCCTCACAGGTGACTTGACAAGGTTGTTAACAACATATTTAATGGCCCAAGTTTTTTAAGGGCAATAAATTGATGGAGAAAGATGCTGCTGTCTTAACAGATGCTTTTTGCAGCATAAACATCCCTTGATTGATAACTGGAGAAGGCAGCAGCCTGTAAACTAGTGTCTTAATGCAAAATGAATAGCAAGACTGTAAAGCTGGCTCTAAAATCAATGGTGTTTTGCTTTTCTGAGAATGCTGCCTCAGGAAGCTTCATGGAGAGGGGTACATAATGGAAAATAGAGGTTTTCCTTCGAGGTGACTGTGATCTTAATCCAGCCTTTGATTGCCAGTGATGGAGATTTAGGACTGTCTGACAGCAGCACGGGAAATGAGATTTGGTGCCGTCTAGCCACGGGTTAGTTGACAAGAGTCCACAGCCTGGGGCCTGCACTGCATTTGGCATCCTTGCTTAGTCTTAGGAAGTCATTGAATCACAGAATCATAGAAATGAGGGTTGAAGGGACCTCGGGAGGTCACATCTAGTCCAACCCCCTGCTCCAGGCAGGACCAGCCCCAACTACATCATCCCAGACAAGGTTTTGTCTGCCCGGGTCTTAAACACCTCCAGGGATGGAGACTGCACCATCTCTCCGGGTAACCTGATCCAGCGCTTTACCACCCTCCTAGTGAGAAAGTTTTTCCTAATATCCAACCTCAACTCTCCTTGCTGCAAATTGAGCCCATTGCTCCTTGTCCATTTGCACCCCCTGAGACCAGTCCAGCTCCATCCTCTTTGCAGCCCCCCGCAGGGAGGTGACGGCTGCTATTCAATCCCCCTCGGTCTTCTCTTCTGCGGACTCAATCAGCCCATTTCCTCTGCCTCCCCTCACCACTCCTGTCCTCCAGCCCCACAACCATTTTCATTGCCCTCCACTGGACTGTCTCCAACTTGTCCACATCCTTTCTGTAGTGGGGGGCCCACAGCTGGACACAGGACTCCAGATGTGGCCTGCCCAGTGCTGAATAGAGGGGAATTGAAAGGGCACAAAGAGCAAACTACTGTCTCCTGGGAGTGACCCTTGCAAATTTTCATTGCGGGAACACTGGGAAGGCAGGAGCTCATATAGTGTATGTGCAGTTAAGCACAAAGTGGCAAAGTGACATAACCAAGGTCCCACAGCCAGCCAGTGGCAAAGGGACGAATTTCATAGGTTTCATAGATATCAGGGCTGGAAGGGATCTCGAAGATCATCGAGTCCAGCCCCCCACCCCAGGGGCCGGAAGTCAGCTGGGGTCACAGGATCCCAGCAAGATAAGCATCCAAGTGTTTCTTGAATGAGTCCAGAGTAGGTGCCTGCACCACCTCTGGAGGGAGACTATTCCAGGTCTTGGTTGCTTGGACAGTAAGGACATTTTTTCTTATGTCTGGCCTAAAATGGTCTTGGAGGAGTTTGTGACCATTGATCCTTGTTCTTCCTTGGGGCGCTCTGGTGAACAGATGTTCCCCCAGATCCTGATGCATACCCCCGATGTACTTATAGGTGGCCATCAGATCACCCCTGAGCCTGTGCTTTTCCAGGCTAAAAAGCCCCATGGCTCTCAGCCTGTCGTCATAAGGTCTGTTTTCCTGACCTCTGATCATGCGCGTGGCTCTTCTCTGGGCTCTCTCGAGCTTCTCCACATCCTTTTTGAATTGTGGAGCCCAAAACTGGACGCAGTACTCCAGCTGCGGCCTCACCAAGGCCGAGTACAGCGGGAGGATGACATCCCGAGATTTATTTGAGAAGCATCTATGGATGCACGCCAGCATTTTGCTCGATTTACCATCTGTGACATCGCATGGGTGGCTCATGTTCATCTTGTGGTCAATGAAGACCCCCAACTCCCTTTCAGCCGTGGTGCTAGCCAGCGTAGCACTGCTGAGCCTATAAGCGTGATGCGGGTTTTTTTCCCCTGAGGTGGAGAACCTGGCATTTGTCAGTATTGAATGTCATCAGGTTTGTATCCACCCATGTACGAAGTTTATCCAAGTCAGTCTGGATCACTAGCCTGTCCTCAGGTGTGGACGCTATGCCCCAAAATTTAGTGTCGCCGGAGAACTTGACTAGCGCGCTTCTGACACCTTTGATAAAGATGTTAAAGAGAACCGGCCCAAGGACAGAGCCGTGGGGGACGCCACTGGTCATGGAGCACCACGATGATTCATTTCCATTGACACCTCTCTCTGGGTCCGACCTCGGAGCCAGTTCCCCAGCCATGGGTAGCCAAGGCTGCAGTTGGCCAATTTTTCCATGAGGAGGTCATCGAAGGCTTTTTTAAAGTCCAGATATCTGACATGAATCTCTTCCCCCTTGTCCAGGTGTCACCTGAAGGAGGTAGAAGGAGATGAGATTGGTCAGGCAAGACCTACCCGCAACAAACCCGTCCCTCAGGATGTTGCCATCAGCCAGGGTCTCTGAATTCCCCGTCTAGTGCTCTTTCTGGTGAGTAACTTCCCCTGGTAGCTCGTACAGCTTCTAAGTCCCTTGGTCCGCTACACGTAACACCTCCTCTCAGGGGGGCGAGTGCCATCACTGGCTAATACAAGTAACCCAGAGCACCCCCATGCCGGGTCTCTGCAGACAGGAGGCCTGCCAGGACACCATTGTAAAAGGCCACAGCAGCTATATGGAAAGCAATGTAATGTTTCTGATGGCAAAAGGGAAATCAATAGCTCATTATTGCCTCCAATAAGGTGTCAGAGCATGATTTATTCCTGAAAGAGAAACCGCTGGAAATGGCTGAAGGAGCTGGCCCCAGGTACCGTACAGCAAGTGCTCTTTGTACACTGAGGATTCAGGAACAGAAAAGCCTGGGAGGGAATGACGGTGGCATTTGGGCGGTAATTATTGTCTGAATCACAAGTGCTGGTAAGTAGACAGGTCGGGTTATTAGGTACCTTCCAGAGGGGTGCAACACAGGCAGCGAGGTCTGGGTCCTCTCTGTTCCCTTGATGTGATTACTGCTGAGGGAAGGAAGAAAGGCGGCTATGTTCATTCATGGGCGTTTTGCATTGTTCATTGCTAGAGGATGCTTGTGCTCATTGTCTCCTAGGTGAGACAGCTATTCCCAAAGGGGACAGGACACGTCCCCGTGTCCCGGGAAATGCTGTAACCCTCAGGGGAGCCGTATAGCTGTGCTGGCAGGCTCTGTCCCAGCCCGGGGAGTGGAGCCTGGTGTCACCTGTCCCTCCTCTCGCTGGAATTGGGCCCCTCTCCCTTGCAAGCACCCGAATAAGCACAGGGGTAACCTCTGAAGCAGGAGGCGCTGGCCACGTGTCCTGAGGGGTTCAACAGCAGCCCTACTTGGCATTGAAATGACAGTCCTGGGGCATCTGCCTGAATGCCTTGTGCAAAGGCCAGGGCAGCTGGTACTTCTGCAGGAGCTGGTACCCTCAGTGGGGGCAGATGACAGGACAAGGAGCAATGGGCTCAGGCTGCAGCAAGGGAAGCTGAGGTTGGATATTAGGAAAAACTCTCTTCCTAGGAGGGTGGTGAAGCACTGGGAGTCTCCATCCTCGGAGGTTTTGAAGACCTGGCTAGACAAAGCCTTGCTGGGATGGTCTAGTTGGGCTGACTACATGTGACCCCCTGAGGTCCCTCCAACCCTCATTTTCTATAATACTGCTCATGTCCTGACTGGTTGCATTTGGGGCCGTGTTTCTGAGGTTTCCTCTGCCACCCCAGCAACTAGAGACCGATGCTTGGTTTTAAAGCTGGGATTGCAAAGAATCGGAGGGGGACTGGGACTGGGACTGGGTCTGGGTGTTTGCCTGCTGTCTCCAAGGCTGGTCCCACAGTGGGGGATGCAGGCTTCTCCCCTGGTCCGCACTGGGGAGCATCTGGCTGGCAGCAACCCTTGGCCGTGCCACCTTGCCGGACTGTCAGGGAGCTCCGGGTGGATCTGCACGCAGCCTTGGGCCTGCAAGGGAGGCAGAGTTATACCACAGCATCTTTCAAGGTTGGCTTGTCCTGCCTTCTGCAATTAGCCCTACAGCAACAGCCCCATTGGTTTCCACTCCTCTCTTTGCACAGGAGGAAGGTTTCTCAGCCCCCTTCATTTTGTTACGGGTTTGCACCAAAAGGGTCTAAGAGCAGCTTCTTCTTCAGGTGACCCCCCTCTCACCAGCACGCCCTCCTGGAGGGCCACCGGGATCGTCTCGGTGGGTCCTCGATGCACCATCTTCGTGGCACATCCGCAGGTCCCTCCCTGCCACCCCCTCCGGCCGCACACCGGCTTGCTGGGATGGAAATTTCCCAAAGAGAGCGAGATTGTTTCCACATGACAGGGCACAGCCAGGCTTTAAATAAAACAAAATTCCCCAGATGTGCCGTCCTGCCACCTAAGCATTTAAATAATTAGCACCGGAAACATCCCATTTCTCCAGCGGGCCTGGCTGGAAAGGCAACAGCATTTGCCTTCTAACTGATGGCTAAATGCAAAGCAAACAACTCTTGGATCTGTCAATAGTTGCTTTCAAAGACCCAGGCATCTCTGGTCACTAAAAAGAGTTTAATCTACTCAGGCACTCAGCAGAGTTTGCAGGTGTGAGCATGGACTTGGCAGTTTGCTTTAATGATCTTATTATCCCCATTCCTCTCAAAGCTCTGCTAATGGGCTGGCCTCTAATAAGCCTTTGCTACATGGATCGTCCTCCCATGCCTTTATTTATTTATTATGCCCCGTGCGGGCTACGGCAGCTTTATACAGCGAGCCGCAAGCACGCCCGCAGGCATGCTGTTTAGTTTAATTGGGACCAAAAGGATAGCTTCCTTGCTCCCGTGTCGCAGTCGGAAGAACCCCTGGTTCACCTTGCCCGGTGCACCGTGCTTCTTCCGCAGTCCTGGCGTCCATTAAATAAAGGCGTGTTGTTGCAAAGAAATTAAGCGGCTTGCTGCTTCATTGGGCCCAGCCAGCACTGCTGGAGGCACTGTCCTCTCAAAACACACCGCTGCTCCCTGCCACCTCCGCCATCCTCCCCCTGGGTCCTTGCCTCCTCCAACAGAGGAGAGACGAGCATCATTCTCCATGCTGGCAAGGCTGAGCTGGAGGGAAGGGTCCAGCTTTGGGCACCGTGTTGTAGAGGCAAGACTACATGATAAAGATGATAAAGGGTGTCGGCAAGCAAGGGGTGAGTTGAGAGAAAAGGAGGTGGATGGGGCGGCTGTGTTTAAATATTGCAAAGGCTGCCATAAAAGACAACCCAAAAGTCAGCCAAAAGCAGCCTCCTGCAGGGACCATCAATGCAGGTGGTGGGTTGTTCTCAGCTGTCAGTCCCAGAGGATGTCGTTCAGGGGGGTTTGGTTTTCTCTTGCTGCTGTGATTGCTTTTCAAGTCATTTTGTTCCCCCTGTTTGCTCTCCTGCCTTATAAGCTATTTTGGTCCTTACAAGCTGCTTTCCCCCCACGTTGGGAAGGGCGGCCAGTTGGTGGAGTCAATGCATAAATAAGGCAGAAGGCACATTTGTTCTTCCCTCCCCAGGAAGGCAGGGCACATGGCAGTTGGGTTAAGCTGTAGGAAGCAGGTTTGGATCAAATGTCTGGAAAAGCTGAACTATCCGAGCAGTGGGATGACGGAGGGGAGCAATGGCATTGAAGTCCCTGGAGGTTTTCAAGAAGAGGTTGGACTGAGGGATAAGTCATCATCGGCTAGTTTCCATCTATTGCAGAGGAAAAGTGTGCACACAGGCAAATGCCCCAAAGCAACCAGCACACAGCAAACCGCCCCCAGCTTCCCTCCTGCAGCCAGTTGTTCTTGTGCATCCGCATGAGAGAGCAGCCCAGCAGGACACCTGCGCTCCCCAGAAGGGCTGTATCTCAGAGCAGTGCTGCTTTCCTCGAGGATGGAGAGTCCTGCTCAGCCGCTCGAGTCAGCCAGGACCCTTGCGGACAGCCAAAACCCCCATGGGTGAGACTTCCTCCTCACGGGCCCATTTCCAGGCCCTGGGTAGGAGAAAGCACGATGTGGGATTTGATGTAAATCAGCCAATCTGCTCTGAAATCATTGGTGCATCACTTTGCACCAACTCAGGGTCTGGCCCTGCCTCTCTTGAGATGATGTGAAAGTTTGTTGGAGATGCTGGGTTCACACTGAAGCAGAAGTGAAGGAAGCTACAGCATTGCCCAGAGAAAGAAGAGAGAGCTGCATTGCTTGGGAGCGAGATCTCTCCCTCAGCCCGGAGCAGCTCACAGGCCCAGGGGATGAGGAGCCAGTCTAACCCAGGTCTCCAAAGAGGGTGGGGGTATATCCTCGCTGAGCCGGTGATGTGCTTGGTTTCCCTGAGTGATTCTGGGTTACAAAGAGGAAGCTGGAGGAGTAGGGGGAGGACTGAAAGCTATTACTATTTGCCAGAAGAAGAGTGTCTCGCAGGTGGAAGTTTGTCTAACTCTATGCCAGCCATGCAGGAGGGCCAATAACAGCATCTGATGAAGGGAACTGGGGCTCATGAAAGCTTGTGCTACACCCACCCCCCCCTTAGTTAGTCTATAAAAGTCCATCTTTACCCTGCCTTCAGCCTAATATGGCTAACTACCTCCTAATAAAAGGTATCACCCAAAGAAATCCTTGCACAGTTCCTGGACCATCTTGGCTGCAGCATGACTGGCACGACCATTACTATATTTGCTCTTCTCCCCGTACCACCAGCATTGCCTGAAGCCAGCCTGGCCGGGGCGTGAGAGACAGCTCTGGACTTCAAGCACCTTTGGGAGGATGAACAATTTGCCATTTCGGCCCTTCAGGTAGTGCTGGACTCAGTCAAGAGGCTTTTCTTGGGGGTAATCCCAGACGGATGGGCTGCATTTCACCTTGCTTGGAAGTACATGGATTTTTTTCTCTCAAGTGAGCTCTTTTTTAGGAACCTGGTTTGGGTGGGAAGGACTTCGGCGTTTGACAGACCATCAGGCTGGAGAGCTTCCCTCGCCACGGCCGGTCTTGACCGCGTGTGCTGCACACAGCGACCTGGGCCAGTAGACACTGCCTGAGCTGGCTCTGCATCCCAGGCAGCTGGGATTTAGCGGGTACCGCTTCTGCCTCCGAACAGAAGGCGCCTGGGACGATGCTATTACAGGGGCCTGACCACTTGCCATTATTCAAGTCCTCAGCTCAACTCATAAGAGCTGCGTGGTGTTAACACTAGTCTGGTTCGGTACCCAAGAGGAGAAGAAAGATCGCATAGCGGCTAAGCCACTTGTTTAGGACTCAGGTGCCTAAATTCCTCCGAGGATCAGGGCCGAGGTGATTTGTGCACAGTTACCCATTAAGTCAGAAGTGGAGCTAAGCATTGGCTGAGGTCCCTTATCTCCCTTTGGCTCAGGTTCCTAAATACCTTTTGAGAGCCCAATCCCTCCTCTCTCTCTGTCTTACGGGTAAAATATGAATAGCGACCTGTCCTTTCCCCTCACCCTTTGTCCATTTGGATGGTAAGTAGGGACTGGAACTGTGTATTACCATGCGTTTGTGCAGCACCTCGCACATTTGGGACCTGATCAGAGCAGCCCAGTGGATGATGCTGCCCTTTTGGGACATCCCTGCTTCGGCAGTTCTTGTCCTTTCCCTGCTGCAATGAAGCCGTGTGCTTCCAGGAGACGAAATCGTGGTGAGACGGCCGTTTGGGACACAAAGACCTTGTTTATTGAGTGTGAGATGGGAACTCGTTGCTCAAATGAAAAAGCCCCAGTGCCAGGACTTGGGCGAGCCAGATGGAAAAGTCTTCTGCCACGTGCAGACATTCAGGGGCGTGCAAAGAAGAGGATGGGAGGTCAGACCTGTCCCAGCAGGACATCTTGTGCCTGTGGTTGAATGAGACCTCACCTGGCAGGGCAGGCCACATCCCCGGCAGAGTGAAGAAGCGCCTGGCGCCGCGGCCGGTTTAGTTGCACGGGGTTAAACCAGAATAAACAAGCACAGCAGGTTGGGTGAGCGAAGGAGGGCACCCAGCACAGAAGCATGCTAATCATGCCGCCTGCTTAAGGATGGAAATGAAGGCAACCGAGACAGCGGTGCCTGCGTGGGAGGCCTCAGCGCTGACAATACCCTAATCAGCGTGGCTTCTGTCTTGGCCCTGCTCTTTCTCTCGCATTCACTAAGCTGTTATCATGGAGATTTCCTTTAGTCAGTGGTAGCTCTGGTTGACATCAAAGAGAAACCTCTGGTCCCCCACTTTTCACACCCCCCCATCTCTTCCCAGGATGGATGGGATCAGCTGGAAGGTGCAGACTGCAGCGTGTTTCCGAATCAGCCCCGTCCTGTTGGTAAACAGTCTTCCTCTTCCTAATCACGGCCGAAGCACCCTGCGTGCTCAGAGGATGCTCTTCCCTCTCCAAGCGTGTCAATACAGAGGTTTCCTTACCTGGGTTGCTAATAGCATCTCAGAGTATTAGAGATTTTAGCAACCTGCTTTCCTCACATCAGCTCATAAGCTGTTTCTTTTGGGGTTTTCCAAACGTGCCAGATGTGTTTCACAGCTGTGTGGGGTCCATTTTGCTTCGAAGGTCCCTTATTCGACGCTGTACAAGCCTGAAGTGCAGCAGGGAGATGTAATCCCTCCCTGGGGAATTTGCCCCCATGCAAAGAGCCAGTGTGAGTCCTATACACCCTTTAAATCACAGTCCTAGAGAAGCCAGGCTGCACTGAGCCTCTTAAATCATATAGTAACTCTGTCATGTATTCACCCCTCAGCTTTTCTGGCCCTGGACTTGTTGCCACCCAGTTCATCCAGCACAGAGCGCGGTGTGGGAACGGCTCCCAGGTGGTACCCAGAAATGGACTGCACGGTCCTGAGCCGTCCAGTCCCCCTTGGAGATGCTCACTAGTTACTGCCACGTCCGTGTTATGGGGCCAGCGTGCGTGCTTCCTTCCCTCTTGCACTTTCCCCCCTTAGCAACTGGCTGCTGCTGCCCTCTTTCTGGCTGCTCCATCATGCCAGCACCTTGCTGGCAATCTTGGGTCCTTTGGAGCCTTTCCTGGTCCCAGCTGACTGTGGGCGAGCAGATGGAGAGATGTCACACTGAGCTGGGGGCCTCTGGGGTGATCTGAGAGGGGAGCATTGCTACTGCTGGCCTTGGACACTTAGGAGAGAGCCAGCAGGTTGGGCGAAGCGAATCTCAGCCGCGGACCCTATCGTGCTGGATCGGCACGGCGTTGCAAGGACCCGGCCCTCTGGGGTGGATTCCTCCTGCTGGCCAGATGCCTCCTCCAGCTGCGTGTCTACACTAGGGCTTTAGCTAGCAGGGGTGTATCTGCACCAGCCTGCAGAGCTAGGCTGGCTTCAGGAGGTGATCGTCTCTTGGAAAGCCAACGGGCAAGCTCCGAGTGCCTCTCACTGCCACAGCAAACTCCTTGCCTGGCCAAAAGGCTCCTCGCCCTCTCTACCAGGTGCCCACCAAGTGCATTGCCTCGGGGTGGGGGAAAGAAGGGTGGGCACGGGGGTGTCTTTCGTGTCTGGCTGCAGAGAGGGTGATAACGGGTGCATTGCCTGCTCCGCAGTGGCATTTCTGCTCTGGGGTTAACAGGCCATGCAGGACCCTTGCACCACTGGGAATTTACTTTGAGACCCCGATAACATGGAAAAACGAGGGAAACCGCTGTGCCGTGCACAGAGCCACCCCCAGCCGCCCAGGCGGCTCACGGCCCACTCCTCGGTTTGCCGATGAACGTCTTTTCAGGAGTGAGCCGGACCGTGAAATCACTTTGAGGTCTGCTCTTCAGGCAAAACATGGGGAGAGCATCGTACAGCCGGGTTGGGATCAGTATTTATATTTAGGAGGGGAAAAAAAATAATCCAAACCCAGGGCTGAAGCGATGGGCAGGACAGACTCCTTCAGAGTTGCGAAATCTGGATCTCGCTGTCCCTCCCTCGTGGAAACCTTCCCGGCTTTAACCGGGGAGTGCGTTGCAAGTGATTAATTCAGAAAGTGCTAAATATCGCCGCCAGGCAGGAACGGGCTGATTTTGCTCGTTGGAGGAAAGCTGAGGAACGGTGACAGGTTGCAGTTGACAAACAAACAAAGGGGTTTTTTTTTGCTTTGCCCACTGGAAAATAATAACTGTCTCTCGTGCGTCTTTTGAGCTATGGGTAAGGATGAAAGCGCTGAATGTCTTGAGGGATCCTGGTAGGAAGATACAGGGCTTTGCAGTATTAGCTCCCTCGGTTTGGTTGATAGGTTTTTAACCAATCGATGCCCGCTTGTAGGCGCGGATGCAGGTGTCTCACTCTATTTCGTAGGGGAGAACGGTGCTTACCGTTTCTCTGCAGGGATCTTTTTCCATCCAACCGGGTAAAGCACTGGCTAGTTAGGGGGTTGAAATGAAGCTAAGCATCAGTTAGGTTGGTTGACACCTGGCATTTCCTTCAGAAAGCCTTAGGTTCATAGGAAAGCAGGGTTGGAAGGGACCCCAGGTGGTCCTGTCTAGTCCACCCCCTACTCGAGGCAGGATCATCCTTGATTAAACCAGCCCAGCCATGTGTCTGCCCACTCTGCTCTTGAAAACTTCGAAGGATGGAGATGCAAGAGTTTCTCCAGGAAGCCTGCTGACCACCCCCGGCATCAGAAAGTGCCTCCTCGTCTCCAACCTCAGTTTCCATTGCTGCGGCTTGAGGCTGTTGCTCCTAGCTCCGTCCCCTACGGCCACAGGGACAAGGTGTCCTCTCCAGCATCGTCCTTCACGTATTTGAAGACTGTCTTCTCTTCTCCAGGCTACATAACCCCCGTTCTTCCACCTTCCTCCCAAGTCTTGCTTCCCAGGCTCCTAGGCATTTTGGTTGCTTTGGGCTGGGCTTTTTCCAATCTGCCCACCTCCTTCTCCAAGTGTGGGGCCCAACGCTGGACCGTACTCCAGGTGAGGCCTCACCAGTGCCAAATACGCTTTTCTTTCCAGGTGACACTCCTGTTATTACAGCCCAGTGTGTGATTGACTGTTTTTTCTAACATGCCTTGAACATGCCAGGGTCTCTGTCTAGATATGTTGGGTTTTTGGGGGGGCTTCACCGTTTCACAGACTTCTCTGCTTCTCAGGGCTGTGGAGACCCTGGGACACAGAGTATAAGTCAGCACCGGCCTGAGTCGGCTTGTCAAGAACAGGTATCTGACAAAAGGCAAGGTCCGGACTTGATTCAGGGGCCCAAGGCAAGTATCAGATGGGCGGTCAGGCCAGGAGTCATCTTTTGGGTCGGGGCAGGGGATATGAGCAGACTGTCGTTGCTCCCTGCAAGCCCGTGAGATGCTCTGGGGTTGGCTCTGCTTCCCACGTGGTGTGTGGACCTCCGGGAACCAGAGATGGGGGAGCCAGCTGTATGGGGCAGGCTATCCCACCACCGTGCAAGCCCTGCCATGCATTAAGTCTCCCCCCGACTGTGCAGGTGAGTTTTCAAACCCCTGCGACCTATGCCGGGCACCAGAACTACCCCAAAACACAGGAGGCACAAAGCTGCTTCAAAATCCCTCCTGTCCCACTGCTAGCTCTGTTGTGTGCATGAATCGGTCCTGATTCTCCAGCGTCACATGAGGCAGAAGTGCCCGGAGCGCCACGTCCCGGCCCCGCAGCTCGCTGTGCCCGCTGACGCAAGCAAGCCCGGTGAGGCCGAACTCGCTCCGCGTGGCTGCACCCTAGGCCGAAGGCATCTTGCCTGACATGGACAGCTCTACCTCTCTCATCCAGTTATCACCAGAAAGCCAAATCGTCTCTCAGGATTAATGACATTAATTGTGCCTGGATGGAAGCAGACACACTCGCCTTAATTTATTCGCCTCTTAATGTCAGCAATTGCTGGTTGCTTTATTACCCCCCACCGGATAGCTCTTCTCCTCAATTACCACTGCGCTGACCCCTCCTTTGTGGCTAATGGGACGCTCTTGTTTCCTCTTCATTACGACAGCAGCAAAAATAACAGAATGCATCAATTCCTTGCAACAACACACGGGGCTGGATGTTGTGCGACTTCATCCCGCTAGCCTGGTCCACGTGCATGAGCTGCTTAATAGGACAATTCACTGAGAGCCCGGACCTGTGTGAAGTTGCCTCCGCTGTTGTCCCAAGGCTCCTCATTTAGACTGGGGGCTGGAGGTTGAGGATGACCGATTTGCGCTGGCTGGTGGCTGAGGAGGCAAGACGGTGCCTGTTTCATCCCAGGGAAAGGGAAGGCCCTAGGCTGTGAACCATGATACTTGAATTTACCTCCTGCCTCTACCATAGTCCTTTGGGAGCGACTGTGGGGAGCTGAAGGGCCCGTGTGGTACCGGACATCAGATTTGAGAAGCCTCTTGCAATGTTATCAGAAGTGAATCTCTTTCTGCCTCCATTTCATCTGTATGTGGTGATACACCTGGAAATACTAGGGGTCTGTGGAACATACGGCAGCTTTCAGCAAGAGGTGGAAAGCAGCCGGTAACACGTGGTGTGTACAAATGCCCTGGTGGAAAGCTGGTGGAAAGCAGCTGGTGGGTGTGCAAGTTCACTGCCACACGGCCTGGCAGAGTCAAAAACTCCAAGGGCTGGAGAGGTCTCCAAGCCTGGAGCCTGTCGTCTCCAGAGGGGGCAAGCTGAGGCCTCCAAAGTGGATGAATTTAGGACTCTTGGGATAAAGGTTTGGATAAAAGGAAACTTTTGCTCCTCCCAGTCTAATGCATGAAGGAGGAAGCTTGCCTGGCCTGTGGTCTGACTGCATGGGCTCTTTACAAGGCCTAGACATGGCAATGCATGGAGAAGAGATGTTCTCAACCATCTCCTGGTGGAAGGTCTGAAGGCGTTGGTGTTGAGCAGCCCTACCCCCTGCTTTCCCCCACAGCTCTTGGCAGGACCGTGTGGAAGGAACAGTTGAGCTCCTACCCACACTGCTCCAAATCTTCCCGACAGCTGTCAGCATATTCTGGAAAGATGCTGTTCCCTGAAGGGAGAGAGAAAATGCCTCCAGCATAGAGGAGGAGAAGGCCCCCAGGGAGACAGCAGGAGCCTGGAGGCAGGTGGAGAATGGACCAGGATATGGTGAAGCCTGCATAGCATGTGGGGGGCCCACAGCCTGGAAGCTCTCCGGGCCCAATTCATTGCTCACAGATTCTTTATTAAACAAATATCTTTAAACAAATATCTTTAAACAAATATCTTTATTTAATAGTTAAAGATAAAGGAGCAAGGGCTACCTTTATGGGACAGAAACACAGGAGAGGACCAGGCTTGTTGTGGGGAGCTCCCCTTGACATCAGTGGGCAGAGGCCTTCAGGGCTGGACCCTGGATGCTTCCCAGGTGATTTGAGTGCCAAGAATCCCTTCCTCAGACTATTCTTAAAATAGTCATGCAGGACCCATCTCCTGGCCATGCACACCCATTTTTAATCCTTCCTTCCCTGTGGAAGAGAGCAGAGGTAGTTAGCCAGGTAAGTATGAAGTTGGGCAGAAGGCAAGGCAGGGTGGCACCTTAGGGCATTTGTACACACCATGTTTTTTGCCCTTTCTTGCTCTGCAATGGCACGACTGTTCGCATGAGTGGGTTTTCCGGATGCTTTAAAAGTTTCTGGCGCATTCAAGTAAAACTCCTTGGAGGTAGTTTAGTTTGGCTTGCTGCGAATTAAAAAGTTGTGTCCATGGATTCATTGTATGCAAACACAAAGGCACTCAAAGATGTGTAATGACCCTCTTTGTCCACCAGACAGCAGCGACTTTTTTGTAGTTCACCCCTTCAAATTTCTTTTGCTTTCAAATTGCTCCTGTTTTTTTTTTTTTTGTGCCATTTGCCGGCTCCCTAATTCCACAACTGTGCAGCAGGGCATGGGGTGGGGGCCCTGGGCCAGCCGGGCAGTACTGAAACATCTTGCTCTTGTGTGGCACCGGCTGGAGACCGGGCTTAATTTGTTCGAAAACCTAGTGCGTGCAAGCATTGATGCAACACTCCAAAATAAACAAGTTTAAATTTTATAAACCTATTTATTTTCATGAGGATTGAACCCCATGGTGTATACAGGCACCCCTAGAAACTAACTTGCTTAGAAAGACATGAGCTTTCACAGGCAACAACCTACTTCTGCAGAACACAATACTCTGTATCCGAGCACTTGGATGAGGCCCCGTAACAGAGGCCTGCATGGGTGTGAAGGAGGCTGAACTTGTGCTGGACTGACCTGCTCATTGGAGACACCCAAAATAAAGGGTTGCATCCCTGCTAGGTTGATGAAAGGGCAGAACATGTAGCCTGGGAAGATAGTAGAGCAGAAATGTCCAGCCTGCTCTTTTGTTGGATAACTGGGGGGGCACCTCAAGTTTTCCTTCTTCCTCTGGAGCTCTGGAACTGGTGGAAATTCGTCCTTTGCTAATTTGATAGTTTAGTGTGATTAATTGTGGAAAGGCAAATGCCAAAGCTGACAGTGAAAGAGGCTCTCTGAGGTGCTCCCCTGGGTCTCCAGTCCCCAGAAGGAGGTCACTGAAGAGTCTATTATTGCTCTGCTACCACATAATCTTCTGTCTGGCTTGAAGTGCAGCCACCTGGGACCTCTTGAAAGATAACTCCTTGCTCTCTCCAGCTCCGTATAATCTTTCGTACAACAAAAATGTGCTTTCAATTATTCAATTTCCAATAAGACTCTTAAACCGAGCGGCTGAGAGAGGATTGCCTAGGGCATGGCTAAGCTGTAGCTGTTCTCATGCTGGATTTAAGTCAATGGGCTTGAAGGGATTTAGGGTTGAGTGGAAACTCCGGATAAGAATTCAGCAGAAGCCCCGAACATGGAAGCTGATTTGCCTCCTTCTCCAAGATGTGATCTTGTTATCTGGAAAGCTTTGCTTTGACAGCAGAAATGCAGACATCACCCACCCCAGGGAATGAATGGGGCTGCATAATGCTATGCAAATCTGAGCCGTGAAAGGACTTGTGTTCAGCATATGTATAGACTTGGCTCTGTTGATGGCGCGCACATGATTAACTCCTGATTTGCGTGGATACAGCTATAAGAGCTGGGGGTCCACGTATCTGTCTCCAGAGCTATTTCCAGTGCCGGGGACTAGACAAGAACACTATCTTGGCTCGTTATTTCTCATTTATTAGCAGCGATGCCCCTAATTGATGAGCTGGAAGAAATACAGGAAAAACAGACACTTTCTTGCATGTCAACACGTTGGCAGGTGGGAACAGACAACTCCAGTTGTTAGTGGGTAAGCTGGCATTTACGGGTCAGAGCCAGGACTCCTAGGAGCCATTTGCAGAGATGCCACTGCTGCTTTCTGTGAGTGAGGGCACGTCACATAATTCCCCTGGGCATGGGAGGACTGAGCGTTAATGAACGGCACCAAGCTGAAGGATCCTAGTGTGGTCCATAGAGATGGCAGGAGCTATCCTGCCTAGTAACGAGCCCCCTCCCATGGGTGCTGGGCACCCTCCCATCTCATTTAGCCACTCATGGAGAGAGCAGTTTGGGTTAGTGTATAGGGCACTGGGCTGAAAGTCAGGAGATGGGAACGACCATTTCAGCGCCACTGCTAACTTCATTTCTGAGCTTAGCTGAACTTCTCATCTCCCACCTGCTCTCGTCGGGGGGTCAGCTCATCTCCGGTGATGCCCGTGTAGACCCTTAGTACAGCGGGGCCAGATGTGATGGGCCTATACACAGTTAATAGCCATTGATGTTGCCTGCCAGAGTCTTTCAGGATTAGCCCCCTCATTACAGGCCCAGAGGGACCTACCTGCTTAGGACCTGATCCCGAGAGTTGCTGAGTATCTGCCCTTTCCTAGGACCTGATTGTCCCAGGCTGTGTCCTTTCCATGCAAGAGCTATGACAGCTTGCACGGTGGCCATCACACCACTTCTTCATCTGATACCTTGGGCACAGTCACAGGGCTGCTCAGGCAGCTCCAGACTGCTCCAGAGGCATGCATTTGAGGGATGAATTATTCACCAGTGGACGCTTCTCGCCGTCTCCGTGCCAAGGGGAGTACACATGCTCACTTGGCTTAGCTCCACAGACTCGGTGGCATGCTCGGGAAAGTCCCGCTGGAGCCCGTGCTTTATCATGCCTCATCACCCAACGGGATTAGGAGCGACGTATGTACAAGCCAATATTTTTGCAAGCCGCTGCAGTGATTCCTAGCATTGTCACCAGAAACATTTCCCAGCGTGCTTTGCACTCACCTGCAATATTTGCTGTGGAAGGAAAACCTTGGGAGGAAAAACCTGCAGCACCCTTATAGGCTCGGCAGTGCTACGTTGGTTAGCACGACAGAAGAAAGAGACTTGGGGGTCATCATTGACCACAAGATGAACATGAGCCTGCAATGCGATGCTGCGGCTAGTAAAGCGACCAAAACGCTGGCGTGCATCCATAGATGTTTCTCGAGCAAATCCCGGGACGTCATTCTCCCCTTGTACTCGGCCTTGGTGAGGCCGCAGCTGGAGTACTGCGTCCAGTTTTGGGCTCCACAATTCAAAAAGGATGTGGAGAAGCTTGAGAGAGTGCAGAGGAGAGCCACGCGCATGATCAGAGGTCAGGAAAACAGATCTTACGATGACAGGCTGAGAGCCACGGGACTCTTTAGCCTGGAAAAGCGCAGGCTCAGGGGTGATCTGATGGCCACCTATACGTTTATCAGGGGTGACCGCCAGGATCTGGGGGAACGTGTGTTCCCCAGAGCGCCCCAAGGTATGACGAGGTCGAACGGTCACAAACTCCTGCAAGACCGTTTCAGGCTGGACATAAGGAAGAATTTCTTTCCTGTCCGAGCCCCCAAGGTCTGGAGCAGTCTGGCAGCGGAGGTGGTTCAAGCACCTACACTGAACACCTTCAAGAGTAAAATGGATGCTTATCTTGCTGAGATCCTATGACCCCAGCTGACTTCCTGCCCTTTGGGCAGGGGGCTGGACTCGATGATCTCCCGAGGTCCCTTCCAGCCCTCATGTCTATGAAATCTATGAAAGGGGAAAGGGTTCCAGAGGTTTCGCTCTTCCCTTGAGTGATGTCTTTCTAGCACCTGCCTCCCGCCACGGTGGCATATTGACCAGCGAGCGTTGATTGGGGAGAACTGCCCGGAGGTGCTGATCTGCAGAGCCAAATGCTTTGCTCTCTTCTCTAGCTGCAGATGTGATTTCAGGAAAGAAGTCCAAATTTTCATTTCAGCCTCTTTCTTACAGTGCTGCCAGGCTGGGTTTGAAGCAGGGCAACCATTCCTGTATAGTCACAGTCACCATTTGCTACCATTCACAGCGGTGCCCGCTCATTCTGAAACCCAGCTGATAACCCAAAGTGGTTCACCTCTCAGGGCTGCTCGGTGGCCTGTGTGAAACGACCGGATAAGATGCTGTCAATTTTGGAAGTCACAAAAAGCATCCTCAAAATTCAGCCTCTTGGTTAGCAAGCCTAAAAGCCTGGGCTGGAGCCGGTCCCGGAGATCTGCCTGCTCCCAGACGAAGCCACGCCAAGTCATGGTGGAAGCACGCCGGTCGGGCAATATTAGATGAAGCTTTAATTGTCCTGGCCTGCGCTGGGCTTGTTTTGGAGCCAGACTGAGGACTCCGCTCCCCAGGGCAGTGAACACAGCTCTAGAAGTGCAAAGCATCATGGGTCGACGTTCAGGGGGGCGACAGGAGGTGGGTACCCAGCGCCCACTGATTTTGTGTTGACACTATGGCACCTTACGGCTCAGTCCCCACATCAAGATACGGGTGGGTCTGGCCCAGTGTTGCCAGGTGTGCAATAATTAGCATACTTGCATGATAATTTCAACCCTCGTACAACAAATGATCAATAATAGTAAAAGTGTTCAAACTATACAATTATTTCCAAAGCAGGTAATTAATGATGAAGACTCTACAGGAGCCTTTACTGACTTTGGAGCTTTTTTTTTTTTTTTTTTTTTTTTTCCATTTTTTTGCACCGGTCCTGGAAGCACTGCAATACCAGGTCAATGCATGGAGTGGATGGAGCACGCTCCAGTTCCTGGCTGTCAGCACTTTCTTAATACTGCTTGCCTCAAAATAAAACAAAGCTTCAGTGTGGATGACCCAGTTCTCACTCACTCACTGGCACATTGCAATGAGCAATAGAAAGTAAATAAGAGCAAGACTTATTTGCATACCTATTTGCATATCTTTCAGCGTACGGTCTTTTGACAACAAATACAATAGTTTTGAACTTGAAATATGATAATTTCTTATTGAAGAGCTGGCAATGCTGGTCTGGTCGGGATAGCTGAGTTCTCTATAGACATATTCTTGGCTCTCTGCAGACCCCCAGCCTGTGGGTGCAAACATTTCCCCCTTGAAACGGCTGATAAAGCATCACTGGCCTGAAGTAGTGCTCTCAAAGACATTTATACCACCTTCCCCCTTAGCACAAAGGTCTTGGTCCTGATAAACTACAGGCAGCGAAAGTCCCTACTTCCGCGTGATACAGCAGGGCCATTAGGGCTGTCCGCACTGAGTGTTGAGCTGCCGCCAATTTAGGGTGATCATATTCTTAACCAGCCAAACAAACTGCTGTCAATTCAAAAGCTTTCTGCCAGCGCTCTCTTCATTTCCAAGAGTCCTAGACTAACAGGCCCTGTAAAGGGACCGATTAGGGGAGATAAATTGGATGGAAACTTGTTGTAATGGTTCAGCAGACTAGATGAAGCCTTCCTGTGCTCTCTGTCTCCATAGCGTGTACACGGGCTGTTGCCCTCTTCCTGGATCTAGGCAGCAAAATCCACTAGAAGAGCAGGCTTGGCTTGAGCCAGCTGTTGGGTACAAAGCATTGAACAGAAAAGGGTTAAGCAGGTAGACCTGTGCGAATAGACAGCTATTCGATCCGGCTTTGGATCTGGCCACTTCGGATGCCAGGGATCCGATCCAGAGCTCTGGATTGGTTTCCCGCTGTGATCTGGCCAAAGTGGCTCCGAAGCTTAGGTGCAGGGGGAGTCTGGCTTCGGGGGCCCTGCACCTCTGGCTGCTGACAGGCAAAACTCATGACATGGGTGCTTGTGCAACTGTGTCTGTCTTGGGGCATGGGGGGTGGGGTGGGGGACACTACTGCAGGCCTGGCTGCTAAGCTACTGTGTTACCGGTTACCAACCAATCATGATTCACTCAGGGACCAGCTCAATACACAGTACCTAGCTACTATATAACAAGCTAACGAGCATGGATTAACACCTACAAAACCACAGACTAAGGAGAGGAAAGAATCAATACAGACAATCAACTGCCCCAAGACAGACACAGTTGCACAAGCACCCATGCCATGAGTTTTATCTGTCAGCAGCTAGGGGTGCAGGGCCCCAGAACCCCCCAAGCCAATCTCCTCCACAGCTGGCAGGCTTCATGGCCTCAGTAGGGGCTACCATCCCTGCAGCTTTCACCCTGCTGTGCCTTAACACTCACAGTGTCACCCATGTCACGAGTTTTGCCTGTCAGCAGTCAGGTGCAGGGCCCCAGAAGCCAGACTTCCCCTGCATCTATCTCCTTGACAGCTGGCAGGCTTTGTGGCCTGAGCAGGGGCCACCACCGCTGCAGTTTTCAGCCCGCTGCGCCTTAGTGCACACAGGGTCATCTATGTCATGAGTTTTGCCTGTCAGCAGCTTGAGGTGCAGTTCCCCCCAAACTTCTGCACTGATCTTCTTGAAACCTGGCAGGCTTTGTGGCCTCCGCAGGGGATAGCATGCCTGCAGTTTTTACCCCTCTGTGGTGTAACACATACACATGACATGAGTTTTGCTTTCAAGAATTTAGGGTGAAGTATCCCCCAAACCCCTGCACCAATCTTCTTGAAACTTGGCAGGCTTCATGCTCTCAGCAGAGGCTACCATCCCTTCCAAATCAACAAAAAACAACAAAGTTATAGATATTTCATTGATTCCCCATTATACCCTATGGCTGGATCTCCAAAACGGCTCCGAAGCTTTTCCAAAATGGTTTGGAAGCTCTGAACTGCTTTGGAAAGCCTAACGAAGCCAGCGCTTTGATTCAGACATGGTGCTTCAGGCATGTCTGAAGCTTCTCCAGGTCCGAAGCACGGTCCAAAGCCTTGCACAGCCCTATTAGCAGGGGACAGTTCACAGAGGAGCGACCTCTTTGATTCCAGGGGAGCTATTTGTTTGACATAACACACCTTGGTGTGAGAAATGGATATTCAGTCCAGCGTAGAGGCAGGGTGGATCCAAGGTGGTGCACTGGTGCACGTGCGCCCTCCTTTGATTCCTGCTCCACTCAACGTTTCGAAGCAGCTGCCTGGCTGCAGCAGCATTTCTATTCAGGCAGTGCTGAGGGAGTCAATTGACTTCATGGATCATTGTCATCTACCTGATCCCTGCTAAATTCTTTGTCTCACAGCTGCTAACGACCTTCTCTTCTTTTTAATGGGCTTGATGTTCCACCAGTCAAGCTCTCCTTTATTTTGCCATGCTGCTGGCACCACACCCCCACTTTGGAAATCCTAAATTCCCCATACCCAGACGTGTTGGGAAGACGAATGGAACCTGATTTGAGTTCATATCCATAACTGTGATTTCCATTCACTCTGAGGCCTCTTAAAAACCCTTGGGATGCAGTGGGACATGTATGGAAATCAGACTGGGCTTTTCTTTGTCTATGCACCAAGTCTCTGCATTGCTCCAGATGCTGCCCTCTCCAGCTAATACACGGGGGTCTCAATTTTTTGGCTCAGGCCAGCTACAAACTTCTCTTAAAGCCCCACTTGACTTCTCCCACGCAGTTCATGCATGGCTTCCCCTGCTCCTCCATTAAGCAGGCGTGTGGGCGCCTTCAGCTCTGTGTAGTGGTTCATGATTTAAAGAAGCCTTTGCTGTGTTAACTGCAAGATGACTGCGGTGCTGGGTTTACTCCATTACCCACAGACAAATTATAAAACGATAGCTCTGTGCTACTCCTGTTAGGCTGAGTTTGGAGCAGCCACTACTGCTGCGAGCTCAGTATGAGCTCTGTGCTGTGATATACGGGGGAGGGAGAGGCAGGGATCCTCCGATGAGCTGAGATAGAAAATGAGGGCTGAGACTGCAATAGAAATGTCATTAAACAGCTCCCTGAGCAGAGCACCTCTTGTGCGACAGCAGATAGGGGGTTGCATGGAAGCTGCTCTTGGCTGGCGCTTTTATTTCATCCGGCGGTGTTGATGCAAACGTGTACAAAGGGACGGGTCGTCCACATAGTCTCATTGATTTTGCTGGCACCTAGCAAGAGCAGAATCAGACTCGTGGCTTCTTTTGTGGTTCCTTTATAAAGCGCGCAGCATTTTACTTCTTCATCATAAGCCACCCAAAGGAGCACACCTCTTGCAGGTCCCCATCCTTCATCCTTCCCTGTCTTTGCAACTACCCATTTGAGACACCACCTTTCTCTCTTCCCAGTCCCAAGGCAGCGCATGGGGGCATCAGGTGGTGGGGTGCAGTCCTTGCCTCTCTTAGGCAGCTCAGTCATGTCTAAGACCAGACTTGCTATGCACCCAAGATCTTCCACAAAGATGCCACTTGCAGACGCTGAAGAGTCCTTTTCCCCTTGTCACCTGGGGAAGGTGATTTCCATCCGGACTCCTGGTCTGTGCCCCTGTTTCCTCCCCAGATGGCTAGGATGAAATATCTTCCCACAAAGGTGTGTTAACATTAGTCCAGCCCTTTGCACTCCTGAAGGGACAGGTATCTGGTTGAATTGCTTTCTCATGCACTGTGGTCAACTCCGGTGCCACGTAAGTGCTGGACTTCGGCACACGTACTTACTGCACGTGCATGACTCTCTTTGCAAAGGGGGTAGGCATCACTTTGTAATGCTCCCCCCACTGCCTCTCGATCCAAGAGACCCTGAACTTGTTGACTCCCTAGGTAGGATGGAAAGGGCAGGCCTCAGGAGCTGGGGGTGGGATATTTTGGGGGTGGGGAAGAATGCGGGGCACGCTGGCAGCTCTCCTTCATGCTGCGGTCCTTGGGCAATATAAGATGTGGCTAAAAAGGTAGGTGAGAAAAATGGTTGATTTGCTTTCCATCACTGTTCCTGCACTTCTTTAAAATGTTCTTGAGTTCTGGCCAAGTGTCCTGTGCCGTGGGGCTACTGTAATTCCTACATGATCATTACTAATTCAATTAATAGAAGCAATTAATCAGGCTGCTAAACTGTGGCCACCACGTCACCCACAGCAGAAGACCTGCTGGAGATCAAAGCCTGGTCATGCTGCCGGCGGCTGTTTTCAGTGGGGATTCCCAGGGAAATCAATGAGAGGTATTCATATCCAGGGTCAAGCCCCAAAGTCCTGAGAGCTAATAACTGCACGTGTGCTGTCCTTGACTGGCAGCTCAGGAATGGACTGCCTTGGAGTCTCACTCTGGGGATGGCAGCTTCCTGTGGCTTTTCCTAAGAAAATCCAGCAAAAACTCCCAAAACAGACAAGAGCTTTCGAGCCTGCAACAGATTTACCCTCCCAGCCAAGGAAAGTCCTTTGAGCAGTGCCTAAGCTGCATGCCAAGAGCAGCATTGCCCACCCTGCACCTTCAGGAACCCAGGTCCCTGAATCACAGGGTCGATTATAAGCCATGAGATTTAAGCAGCAATACACAGGGAGGTTTTTATTTGCTTTCGGGACTTTTCCCCTCACATTTTCCAGCTTTTTTTTTTTTTTTTACTAACCAGAAAGACTGGAAACTTGATCTTCAAAGCTGTCGTTCGGATGTGCTTGCCTGGCTCCAAGGGCAAGGGGTTTAAAGAAAGAGTTGGCAACACAACAGTAGCACGAAGATCTCTGGGTCAAAACCACTGTCTCATTAGTGTTTGGGGTGGCATGATGCAGCGGCCCCCAGGAATGAGACACAGAGACTTTTGCTCCTAGCTCAGAGCAGCACTGAGGAGAGAGGACTGGAGTGAATCATTCCCAGCAAATAATTTTTTGGGACAAATTTAGCTTTAACCCCCACCCCAAAATAATAATAGCCTGCATATTCTCTACTTTATTTATGCACGGAAACTCAAATTTTTGCCACTGCTTTTTGGTCTGCAGGCTGTTTCGCATATTTGGGATCAGAAATGTGAGCCTCATTGGTTAGATTTGATTGGAGAGACGTGTTACACGGCATTACTCGCGTTTCCTGATTGGACGAGGATGCTCGGGGTCCCCGTCTGAATACTCAGGCTTGGAAATCAGAATTTGGTAGTCTCCAATATTCCTCTTGTCTTTGCCATCTCCATGAATCGTTGTGCCCAAGGCAGGCTATCGCGGGAATAGTTGTGGAAATCAGACACTAAAGGATCATGAACAGCACCAAAGAGAGGTTCCCATATTTAATGAATCTGATATTTCCTGATTTTTTTCATATGAATTTAGCTCCAGTGATCACCATGTCTGATCTAACATGAATATAGATTCAGCACTGCCATACATCAGGCCATAACTATGGAATAATATAGTAACTGCAGGTCAGCCAGTCCTTAAGCATTTCCCTAATTATAAGCCCTAGGACAAGTCCTGTAGGAGTCCATAGTTTCCCCAACACACTTGACATCAGGCACAGCATAGACTGAGTATAGACTCATGCCCAGAACATCACAGGCAGACTAATGCATTGTTGCTGATCGTACTAATCATCAGTCGCCCTATAACTAATGTGACTATTTCAGTCGCTCTTAGCTGTTTCCTGCATCCAGGATTGAAAGTCCTATTAGTCTATCCAATAACCACAGCTTTGCAGGGGTACAGTTATAATTAAAATGAGAAGGAAGGCCACTGTTTATTTTCAGGAGAAGCAGCTTCTGATTTCGTGATCTTCCAGACACGCTGGGTGAAATGCAGATTCCCACCCAGGCCTGTTCCCACGCCCAGTCCCTTCTATCATTTGGTGGGCAGTATGAGTGCCTCCCTGCTGGCTTGGCTGCATTTACCATCACTCTGCACTGGTGTGACTGAGGATGCCAAGTGCTGGGTGATTCCAAGGAGGAAGTCACGCGGGCATAAATCGGGCCTGCTATCTCTAGCCTCCTTCATACAATCATAGACAATGAGGGTCGGGAGGGACCCCAGGAGGTCACATCTAGTCCCACCCCTTGCTCTGAACAGGACCAGCCCCAACTCCAAGGTTTTGTCTCCCTGGATCTTCAAAGCCTCCAAGGATGGAGACTGCACCACCTCTCCGGGTAGCCTGTTCCAGTGTTCACCACCCTCCTCGTGAGAGATTTTTTTCCTATATCCAACCTCAACATCCCTTGCTGCAACTTGAGCCCATTGCTCCTTGTCCTGTCGTCTGCCCCCATGGAGTGCAATGCAATGCATGCAGTCCTTGCAGTGCAATGAAACCATAACTTGAGGAGTCTCTTACTGGTCAGAGTGGAAGCGAAAAGGTAGAAAGGAGGAGTCCTTGTCTCCATCCTTGTTTCAGTTGGGAAGCCCCAAACTCCATCCTTGTATCAGTTTGGAGCAGGATAGTGGGAGCCTGAATATCTGGATGAGAGTCCTGACTGCGGGAGGCGATGTGGTCCAGTGGCCACAGCAGAAGACGGAGTCGGGATTCCTGGGCTCTGCTCTGGCCCTGGTGAGTCATTAACACTTCCATGCCACAGTTTGCCCATGTGTGCTAAGGCAGCAGCAATGCTCCTGTTAATCCCAGGGAACGATTCGCAGAGGCCTTGAGTACCTTGGGCGGAGGGTGCCGTTTGTACCCGATGCATCAGCACTGCAGCATCGCCTCAACTTTTGCACGGGGACCACAAAGCTGCACAGAACAAACCCTCTGCACAGACCTCTCCAGGCCCCGGTGGGTTCACATGGGAAGGTCGGCGCTCCTGGAGCTACTTTGTAAGCACAGCATTTATCACGACCAGCCACATGGGGTGTCGCTAAGGGCCTGATTCATCAGGATCCTCTTGCAACAGGATCTAGATCATGATTTTCTTCTCCTCTAGCAAGCCTCTGACTGCTCCTCTTCCCAGGTGCAGGACAGAGACAACACCTAATCTCTCAGTGCACTGACTTGCATTGAACCTTCTCGAGCCATATGATAATTAAAAAGTTTGCCTCCCCCGGGATCATACTTTCCACATGCAGATGCCTATAGAACCACCAGTTTGGCCCAGACCGAGGTGCAGAGAGCCCCTGCTTGAAGGTGTGCAAGTCTGCAGGACTGAGATCACCCTGGGCTCTGTCTGCTCAGCACAACTGGCTTGTAGTAAAAGGAGTGGCACAGATGCAGGAAATTGCTCCCAGAGCTTCTACACCATGAACGCCCATCAAAGCTTGTGGCTCTTTGCAGCCTAGATGAAGGCAAGGCTCCTGAATCATAGATGTCAGACATACAAGGCTGTGTACCATCCTGCTTTCCCTGCCCGTTTTTGCCCACTGTGGACCTATTCCCTGTCTCTGAGTCTTTCCTCCCATCTTTCACCCAGGAGACCGGTCCCCGGGGAGGCGCAGAGCAGTCAGACCCTCCGGATGTCACCTGTAGTCCACCCCCCCACTCAAGGCAGGATCCTCCCTCACTAAAGCATCCCTGACACGTGCTTGTGTAACCCCAGTGGGGTCCCTCAAGGCTCTGTCCTGGGACCCATACTGTTCAACATCTTCATTAATGATGTGGACATTGGAGTCAGGAGTGGACTGGCCAAGTTCGCCGATGACACCAAACTTTGGGGCAAAGCATCCACGCCAGAAGACAGGCGGGTGATCCAGGCTGACCTGGACAAGCTCAGCAAATGGGCGGACGAGAACCTCATAGTGTTTAACACCAAAAAATGCAAGGGTCTCCACCTTGGGAGGAAAAATCTGCAGCATCCTTATAGGCTCGGCAGTGCTACGTTGGTTAGCACGACAGAAGAAAAAGACTTGGGGGTCATCATTGACCACAAGATGAACATGAGCCTGCAATGCGATGCTGCGGCTAGTAAAGCGACCAAAATGCTGGCGTGCATCCATAGATGCTTCTCGAGCAGATCCCGGGACGTCGTTCTCCCCTTGTACTCGGCCTTGGTGAGGCCGCAGCTGGAGTACTGCGTCCAGTTTTGGGCTCCACAATTCAAAAAGGATGTGGAGAAGCTTGAGAGAGTGCAGAGGAGAGCCACGCGCATGATCAGAGGTCAGGAAAACAGATCTTATGACGACAGGCTGAGAGCCATGGGACTCTTTAGCCTGGAAAAGCGCAGGCTCAGGGGTGATCTGATGGCCACCTATAAGTTTATCAGGGGTGACCACCAGGATCTGGGGGAACGTCTGTTCACCAGAGCGCCCCAAGGGATGACGAGGTCGAACGGTCACAAACTCCTGCAAGACCGTTTCAGGCTGGACATAAGGAAGAATTTCTTTCCTGTCCGAGCCCCCAAGGTCTGGAGCAGTCTGCCAGCGGAGGTGGTTCAAGCACCTACATTGAACACCTTCAAGAGTAAAATGGATGCTTATCTTGCTGGGATCCTATGACCCCAGCTGACTTCCTGCCCTTTGGGCAGGGGGCTGGACTCGATCTCCCGAGGTCCCTTCCAGCCCTGATGTCTATGAAATAAATCTATGAAATTCTAAAACCACACAAAACAACCCAGCACACCGGGGCGCGGCACCCCCACAAACACCAAGAACCCTGACCTGACAGGTAAAGCAGTGATACGAGGGCACTGCCAATGTCCTGCCATTGCACGTCCAGGAAGTGATTGCTAAAATGCATTTGAAAGAGCCAAGAAAGACCGTGCCCCCCCCACTGCAGAGGAAGGCAAAGCCTCCCACAGTCCATGCTAATCTGACCAGGGCATAACGTTCCCTCCTGATCCCAAATGCAGTGAGGGGCTGAGTCCAAGCAGAGGAGCAAGACCCTTTTACCTCTGGATTTTTAGTCCCAGCAGGAGTATTGGTTCATCCAAACCAAAATCCCTGCCGTGGCTGCAGCCAACACCCAGCAAAAACCCCTAATAGCCACTGCAGTCGGAGGGGGGGAAAGCAACAACAGATGCAAATATAAGGAGGACAGCCCCATGCACCCTCTCAGAGACAGGCCATCTGCAGTGTCTGACCTGGATTATGAGTTTCCAAACCTGAGCCTGAAGTGTTTGGGTCATGGGACAACACCATGGTCTGCTTGGAGCATTGGACTCTTGTATGGGTTTGCCAACATGACTTCCACGCAAGCCTGCAATGGCACTGGGTTACATGCATGTGAGCCCACGGACGCACATATCTGCTCGTGCAAGCATCAGCATGCATTCCTGGGGCCGTGTGTGCAGGCTGAACACACCCGTGCATGCACCTTGGTGAGAGCAAGCCCACGCACGGATGTCTATCAGGGGAGCAAGGGGCAGCCATGGCTGAGGACACGGTGCTCCACGTAAGGCCTCTTTTCTTTCTCCTTCCAAGCAAATCTTCCAGGGGAGGAATCTGCACAACCAGTGCATAAAGCTTTTATGAATCAAGCCCTTAATCAGCCATGAGGATTTCTGTGCACGGCTTTCAGGCCTATCCGTCCTATAATACATTCATGCCATTAAGAGTTAATTTACAACACGGGGTTGGAGACGAGCTCGCAGCTCTTCGAGGGGCTGTTTCGCCCGACGTGAGAGATGCACGTTAATGCCTCAACTATAGTCTGTATTTGCAGGGAGGGGGAATGACCTCCTGATATTCAGTACTTTGAGGGAGACTCGGGGCTGGAGAACAACAGAGCAATGGTGCGATGGGCTCACTGCTGCGTTCATGAATTTTAGATGCCTGGAAGAAATTATCTATTTTGCCGGACCCTTGCTGTGCTCAATCAGTCCCTCCGTGGTTGCTGACAATTAAGAGCTGGTGTGATGCAAAGGGTATTTTAAACACTGCTTGACACTATGAGTCCATCCCCATCGGCTCTGACCCCTATCTCTACCCCCCTACGCCTTCTCTTCTGCTTGTCACAGCTCGCTATCCCCAAAAAGCAAAGCAAACAGGGTTCCCTCCCAGGCCCCCAGCCCAAGGAAATGGGCTTTCCTCAAGCGAGGAGACGTGTTTCCATACAACTTTCGCCCTCCATGATGAACAGCCTTGAGAAACAGCTGGGTTGTAAGGGCCACGTGCCTGTCACGCGAGTGCTGGCTGAGCGTCTGTGATGTCTCCGGCTCAGCCAGGTCTCCAGGCACGTCCCTTCGTCGGAAGGGCAGCTCCTTCTTCTCACCCCGGTGCCAGAAACCAGCTGTTTTCGGACCTGGGGGTGGAGAGACACAGCCCCATGATGCTGGCAGCTGACATGCAGCCCTTTGTACCCTTCACCTGGGGATCAGACCCTCAGCTTCAGGGTGAAGGATGCGATGCAAGGAAACCCCTAAGAACATGCTGTTTAGGGCATCCCTTCTCCTGGGCGGGGATCCTCGTCCACATGGGGAAGCAGAGGCACAGGTAAAATGATTTACTGACGATAATTAAACCCTGGAGTGGGCTCCAGCGTCCTGATTCAACTTGTCTGGCCCAAACACTGCACGTATCTCAGACCGAGCTTGCATTTCCTACCCACGAGGGAGAGCTGGTTACCCAGGATCGTAGAAGCGCTTTAAGCGATAGCAGTGACCATCATCGTCATCCTCATTTGAGATCTGAGCTCTCTTTGAGAGATTGGGATCCTTCGCTTTATAGCATAAGGCAGAGAGAAAAGTTTTCTTCTAACCCCCTGCGTGCTTCCCCTCAACCTCCGCTATCTTAGCTTTAATAATGCGCAGAGTCTCCAGCAACAAAGCTCGTTACAGGACTGCATTCAAGACCGCTCAGACTGGAGCCAGGAGGCTGTTCACACCAGCAGGAAAAAAAGCAGCTCCATTATATCCAGCGCAGTCACAGCTGGGTCAGGGAAGGGAGGACTGGCCACGCTGTCTGACAATTGCAGACAGGCAAAATATTTTTCAAAATACATTTTTTTTTGGGGGGGGGGGGAGGTATGAAAATGCCATTTTCAGCCAAACCACAGCATTTCCAAACATGTGATAGCCTCCAATGAGGTTTTGTGGAGGCAGGCACCCAGAGGAAGAGCTTCGATAATCTCAGAGCACTCTGCCTTCATCTTTTCTGATGGCATATTAGGATTTCTCTTCTGGAAAGGAGGTTCCCAAACTGAAAGCCATTGCTGCCGTGTCTAATGTCTGAAGAGCTTGAAGAAGGTTTGAAGAGCTTTGTTTCATTTAAAAATGAAACAGAATGATCCGAAACAATGCATCCCCTCCTCTCCTCCCCTTACCCCCCAAACCCCCCCCCTCCCCCCCAAAAAAATTTCCCAGGCAACATGAACAATTTTAGAGCATTTCAGAGCAGGGGGGGGAAAAATAGGCAACCTCAGATTTTCCTCAAAATGGGAAATTTGGTTCTTGTCTGTCCCTGGCACCCACTGAGATCAGTCCCTCAGGGCTTGAAGCCAGGATCCAGGTTACGAGCATGGATGGGAGACGCCGTTTGCTCCTGGGGAGACATTACCAGGATGCGCTGCAGACTCCTGCAGGGCTGTCTCGAGGCTCCCTGGCAGGGGTAGAGCCATAGTGCCTTCGCAGCCCTGTCCTGGGGGTGACAGCTGACCCCTTCCACCCGTGCCACGTCCTCGCCTGCAGCTTCCACGAGCCCAAGGCTTGACTTGCACAACCACCAGCTGCACTGCTCTTTAAAAACCAGACCTGCCTGATGTCTCTGGAAGAGTGAGCCCCCTGATTTCTCTCCAGGCTCATGGGCACTGGGGTGGGTAGGATGCTACCTGCTAGGTACCCCTCTGGGACCATGAAGCCCTACAGAGCCTGAGCTGCTTCCTGGCCCTGAAGGCAGCCACATTAGGGGATGCTAATTGCTGGGTACTTTTGTTAGTGGAGGACTAGCCCACCGGGGCCCCAATTGGGATGTGCTAATGTTCACATGGTAAGACAGGAAAGCAACCAGTCTCAAGCTTAGAGTGGAGCACAGTGGCAGCAGGACTTGAACCCAGGTCTTCCACACCCTAGGTGTACACTCAAGTTACTAGCCCAGGCAGGAAATGAGCTTCCAGACCTCTTCCATGTACCCCCTTTGCTGCCTCCCACATCATGCTCCCCGAGGTCAGGCGCCGAACCAGCCCTTCCTTCTAGCACGCGCCTGCCGGTGGAAACCCTGCCAGCCTGCTCCCCTTGCCAGAGCCACGTCCCACCTCCTGGGACTCTGGATCCTCTCCACCCCTCCGACAAAGCAGTAGCAGCCTCTCTCTTGATCCAGCCCCATCGCTGGGGTGAGCATACACAGCCTCTCCCCCTTCCCTGCCTGATTCCCCTCCAGGCTGCATAAAGCACCAGGGAAAAGGCATCAGCTTCCTGGGGGTGGAAAGTGTAGCTGGCATACCCTCCTCTCTCTCCTGCCTCCCTTTACCCAGGCACAGGAAGGGTTAAGCACATAGGGAAGGGAGAGCGACTTGCTTTAATTCCCCACCTGGCTCATGGTGTAAAGCAGGGATACTGCCCTAAGGGCAGGCACCTGGGAGGGTAGGAGGGATGGAAACCTTTAAATACAGCTACAGGGACCACCTCCCCAGTCTGAAAGTGGAGGGCAAGGGGCTGGAGCTTCTGAGGGGCTCAGCAAGGGAATCTTTTAGGGGAAAACTCTAGGGCTGATGCTAGTTCCCTGCTCTTGCCTGGCATTTCTGTGACTTGGCAGCATCACGGAGGTTAGGAGCAGGAAAAACTCCTTAAATGTCTGGCTGATGCAGGCTTTTAGGACATTTATGCTGACTTTGGGCTGCCCAGTTTGAGACGAGGCGCAATGCAATGAGATAAGGAGCAAGCCCCCTTTGGCAGAGGGCACAGAAACAACTGGATAGAGCTCCTTAAAGGAAGTGTTGCTTAGGATTTCATTTGGGTTTGCTTTTGCTTAGCTTTATTAGGCAGTAATAAGGCCCCCCCCAACACGTGCACATAGCTTGCTCTAAATGCTCTTTCTTTCCGTGCTGCTTACATCTTCCAAGTGCTAACGAGCCAGATTCACAGGCAGAGAAATTCCCTGCCGGGGCTATCTGCCGAGGGCCAGCCTTGCCCTCGCTCTGTTTAGCACCGGGGATTTCTGGAAGTGTTGACTGATGCGGCATTATCAAAGCGGTGTGTCTATCAACAAGCCCGTTTATCATCCCAAACAATTATCCCTCTATCAGGAAACCTTTCTGGGGAGACTTCCACTGCAGACCAGAGCACTTCTGTCTCATGCCACCAGCCAGCAAATAATCCAGATTTAATTTATTGCAAATCCCTTGATCCTCCCTTAGAGGCTTTCTGAGGAAAGACGCATGCTTTAGATCATGTAAATACATAACAAAGTGTGTTAACTTATTTGATTGCCCTCCTACCACCTCTGCAAAACTCTGAGCCACTTCAAATGATTGCTGCCAGCAGATAGGTGCAATTAGTCTGGGACTCGTGTCTGGAAAGCCCTATATAAGTGCTAAATTAGGTGTAGGGGAGGGGTTCGGTCTATCAGCACCATGTCTTCCATTATCTCTTCAGAAGATAAAAGTTTTGCACTCTTACATGATGCAAATAAATGCACCTTTTTCCAGTTTCAGCCCTGAAATTGCATCCGGTCCTCTCTCAAAAAAAACCCTCAGGGTCATTGTTGAGTTTTGGCACCAGTGTATTCACCTGGGGGGGGGGGGAGAGGGGAAGTGAAGGGCACCGAAGGAGCCTTCTGATAGATATTTAAGGTATGACTAACTTCAGAGAGGCCAAATGCTGTGCCGGGGATGGTGTCAAGCAGCAGTTTTTGCAATGGAAAATGTGCTGGCTGGTTTTGTGCTAGGTGCTGTACAATCCTCTAGCCTTTGCCTATAACAAGATAGCCCCCTTGACTACAGCAAGAGACCTCCTACCCTTGGCTCAGCACAGAGGACCAGGACGGGGCGGGGAAATAATATTTTACAAGCTGGAGGTGCCGGTTATTCGTTCCAGACGACACAAGGAGGCTGTGGTGGACCAGCCTGGGGAGTGGAGCCCCTAGTCCAATGCCCTCCTCTTAACCACAGGCCACAGGAGGTAAAGGCACGTATACGCAGCGATGTGTGATCCTCCTGGGCGGGGATCCTCGTCCACATGGGGAAGCAGAGGCACAAGTAAAATGATATCGCCTAACGGAGACGCTGAGTGTTGCGGACCCCCTCCTGCTGCAGATCAGGTCAGGCCGGCAGTGAAGCATTTCCTGCACCACTGAGTCCAGAGCTCTGTTGTGGCAAAGGCAGCGCTACACACAACCCCTTTCCTGACCCATTCTGCACTCCCACACTTGCAAAGACCATCGGCCGCCGTTCCCTCCTCCCCATCCCTGCACACGCGCCTCCTCAGATAACACCTTGCTTTGGACCCGTGGCACCGAGAAGCCGGGAGAGGCCACGACGGCAGCACGGAGCTGGTTAGGGCAGGACCGTGCTTATTTTTCCACGGTCGCTCGCTGAGCCTCGTTCGGTTGGGATGCTCCGGCTGGCGGGAATCCCTGGGGGGATGTTAAATGCCTTCCGAAACCGTGCTGTTGCCTCATCTCTCACTTCCAAAGCAGCCTTAATCACAGCATTATTACGTTACAGTCTGCAAATTACATACCATTAGCAGCAACCGCTCCGTTTGACTTGTACACCGCTAGACAGGGCAGGGGCAGCCTAATTAAATCCAGTGATCAGCTATTGGGGGAATAAAAAACCCAACTCCGATCCACAAAGGAGTTGCAGAGATGTCCAATTACACTAATCATAGAGGCTAATTTGCTGCTTTGTTCTTTTATTACACAGGGCCCTCTCCTGTACAAAAGCAGATGTTTTATAGAGATTGTCTAACGGACAGCAGAGGGGTCTCGGAGACTTAAACGACATTGTTTCGTGGTTCTTCTGCGTGCTTCCCTGTCTGTTATCTGCTGTCTTACACTGCAGGTCTGTCCCGGGAAAAGATGCAGAATTAGACTCGCAGAATCAGTGAAAATGAAGGGACCTCAGGAGGTCACATCTGGTCTAAGCTCCTGTTCAAAGCAGGCCCATTCCCAACTATATCATTTATAGCACATAATCACTATATGTCTTGTCTTTATATGTTTGTACAGCACCTGGCGTAATGGTGCCTTGGCCTGTAACACAGGAAGTAACAACTGGTTTTGATGATGGCCTACATTGGTTATGGAGCCTCTTGTCCCCCTGAAGGAGTGTCTATCCCAGGTCTCCGGTAAAATCAGCTTCAGAAAGTCCCTCCCTAGGGATATCCCCTAGCCTAACTTCCCTGGAGCTTGGGGGATGCTTGGGCTTGATGCCCTGGTTCTGGCCTATTTCATGCTGCTCCCACGATGCAAAATCATACCCCAAGCTCCTGGAATTCAAGGCTCAGCCCACGGCAGAAGTAACCTCATTCGAGGGCAGTCGATGGCAATGCAAAATCGTCAGCATTGAGGACTGGGTCCAGCACGGGTACGTGGGCAGCGCGCCGCCAGCATGCAAACTGCCTGGCACACAGGCACGTGTGATGCAAGAGGAGGGAGGCGATCACAGTCTCACCCGCAGACTATCAGGCTCTTCTCTAAAATAGAGCCTGAGTGCTCTCTCTATTCTGTACAGCACCCACGGGTGCTTGTGAAATGAGGCAATAACCAGATGTTTCTCAGCTTGGGTGACTGTAGCATTGGGAAGAAATAGTCTATTTAGCAACTGAACAGGACACAAAATAACACTGCCAACACATCCCCGCTCCGCTTGTGTTTTCTCTTCTGCGACGTTGCTAGTGGTTCTCTGAGCAGCTGTTCCTCAGGTCTAGGCCTTTGCCTTTGCACGAGTCTGACATGATTTGTGTGATTAGGCAGGCTCTGAGGTTGTCATTTCCCAGAATCCTAGAAAACGAGGGCTGGAAGGGACCGCAGGTGGCCACATCTAGTCCAACCCCCTGCTCCAAGCAGGACCAGCCCAACTCCATCATCCCAGCCAAAGCTTGGTTTAGCAGGGTCTTCATAGTTTCTAGGGTCAGAAGAGACCTGAGCAGATCATCGAGTCCGGCCCCCTGCCATGGCAGAAAAGAGTACTGGGGTCAAACAACCCTGGCAAGGTGTAAACACCTCCAAGGATGGAGACTGCACCACCTCTCTGGGTAACCTGTTCCAGGGCTTCACCACCCTCCTAGTGAGAGAGATTTTTCCTAATATCCAACCTCAACTTCCCTTGCTGCAGCTTGAGCCCATTGCTCCTTCTGTCATCTGCCCCCACTGAGACCAGCCCAGCTCCAGCCTCTTTGCAGCCCCCCTGCAGGGAGCTGAAGGCTGCTATTCAATCCCCCTCGGTCTTCTCTTCTGCAGACTCAATCAGCCCAGTTCCCCACCAGTCCTGTCCCCCAGCCCCAGCATCGCTCGTGCAGGCACCTACCCCGGAGCTCTTCAAAAGGAGATTGGGTGCACACCTTGCTGGGGTTATTTGACCCCCACAGTCTTTCCTGTCCAGAGCAGGGAGCTGGACCTGATGATCTCATGAAGCCCCTTTTAGCCCTAAACTTCTGTGAATCTGCGAACCATTTTCATTGCCCTCCGCTGGACTCTCTCCAATGTGTCCACATCCTTTCTGTAGCGGGGGCCCACAGCTGGACACAGGATCCAGATGTGGCCTCCCCAGTGCTGAACAGAGGGACAATCACAGCCTCGATCTCCCAGTGCAGCCCAGGTTGCCGGTCGCCTCCTTGGCACGAGGGCACACTGCTGGCTCCTGTCCAGCTTCTTGCCCCCGGTCCCCCCAGGTCCTTTTGCAGGGCGCTTATCTTTCCCATCTACCTAACTCATTTCTCACACCCGCCCTGTCCATGAAGAGTGAGAAAGCAACATGCTGCCGCATCCTGTGCCCACTCCAGCCTTGAGGCTGGGGCAGCCCCCTTTCCCCATGTTCCCCTTAGGACTCTTCAGTTTGGAAAGAAGAAGCTGAGGCGGGGATAGGACAGAGGTCTATAAAACCATCAGGAGTGTGGGCCAAGAGAACAGGGAGCTGTTGTTCAAGACCAGAAATAAGGGGGACCCGCTGAAATGAGTAAGTGGCAGTTTAAAACTAGCAAGGGGAAGGACTTTTTATGCAAGGTGTAGTTAACTTGTGGAGTTCATCGCTGCAGGAAGCCAGGTCCCAAAAGGGAGTGGATAAATTCACGGATAGTAGATCTGCTACTGGCTACTGAACACAGTGGTTAGAGATGTTTCCTCTAACCCAATAAATGGTGGCTGTCTGGGAGGGTATTGAATAGGGAACAGACATAGCTGTTTCAGTGCTCTCCCTCCATATCATCCACCCTGCCACTCGTGGAGACGACTCTGGGTCTGACCCGGTGCGGCACTGCTACTCCTACGTTTTGCAGGGTGCTGCAGGGCCTGCTCCAATAACTTCAGCCGTCGTGAGTGAAGGGAGCCCAATCCCTCCTGACCCTGCGACTTGACTCACCATTTGCACAGCTGTGAAATCATAACTGGATCATAATGGTGGCGTTGCACTGGTGGAAATGGCTGCATCGGGTGCCTGGCCACAGTGACCGGGGATCAGCGTTCCCTGCTTGCTCCATTCCCGATTCTGCAGAAGCATCTGACCCCTGATCACAGTTGGTGGGAGCTGAAGAAAGCCCAGCACTTGCATGCATCCATTTGCAGTATTGTGGCCCTTCAAAAGCTTCTGCTTGAAATAAATACGTAATGATGGGGGTCTAAAAAGAACCCCTCGCCTCCTCACTCAGATCAGTGGCTTGTAAGTGGGTGAGGCAAACTGCATCCCTGGCTCTGATTGTGGCTGTGCCTTCCTTGGGCAGCAGAATGAGGGCGGCAGTGCTGAGATGAAGTCGCCCATATGGGTGAAGATCTCGGTGCCTTCCCATCCAGCGAGTGTGGCTTGTCCTGGTTTCTCCATCCTGGGATTTGCTGGGTTCTTCTTGCAACATGCAGTTTCCCGGATCTGTAGCAATGCTTTCTGTCACTGCCAGTTCCCGGCCAGAGCTAACCAAGCCCCGGTCAGCAGAGATGGTATGAAGTTAACGTGGGAGCTACATGCGAGAGGAACTGCAGGGTCTGACCTTGTCTAGCAGCCTGGATATGGACTGGAAAGCTTGCATCTGGCTAGCAGTGCACATAAGGTTTGTGCTCTTCCACTGCTACCCTATCCTGAGCAAAGCCCACCTGGGATGAGTGAGACGGCACAGCTTGTTCTCTCCTGCTCAGTAACATGTTGACTCACATCTTCCAGGAAATCCAGCTTGGTCTTCACTATTGCTAGTGGATTTTGCATGGAAAAGGGCACTTATTGATGCTAGAGCCGTGACTGCAATATAAAACCCTAAGTGGTAGCTTGGTGCTTGGGTATGGAGAACCTAGAAGCCCTCCCCTCCCAAAAAGATATCTGGCTGGCTGGTTGTGTGGATGTGTTAATATGCATTGAAGGAGCATCCATTGTAGACACCAGTATGGTCTCTAGGCATCATTTGCACACCTGGGAAATTTCCCAGGTGCCAAATGTGGCCATGCACCCTAACCATGTATAAGTGCTCGATTTTAGCCCTTTGACAAGCCAGTGCTGTTTGCCATATAGTGCAAATTCAAACAGAGCAGTCTCTCAGCACAAGTCTCCCATGGAGAAAGCTTTCTCCTAAAGTACGGGGAGTCCTGATTTTTGTTTCTGAGCCAGCTGCAGTGCAGTCATGCAGCCAAAGCTGCCTCTTTCATCCTGCGCTGCGTGACCTGAGTGAGAGACTCAGTGCAGACATCCTCCATTCGTACTTGTTTCGAAGGGCTGCGCAGGAAAGTTCTGCTAATGGCCAAATCACTTCATCAGCAGCTGCCGTTAGCTGCTAGCTAGGTTACCCCGGTCAATGGGGCCGGATAGCACTGTGCACAGGCTACAGGTAAGGGGCACATCTCCATTCACTTAAATGGATCCAGCCTTCCAGGGATGGATTAATTACCACATGCATTTGGCATGATGTATAAGTGGCAGAAGTATACTCTATGTGTGCTCCTCTATGCATGGAGACATGGGTGGATCCTGAATCAGGATTTGCAATGATTAGTACCAGATAGATGGTACAGCATTGCCAGAAACCGGCATGCACGGCAATGATTGGACACAAGGACATGCCACACAATAATCTCTTAGGCAGTGGCCCGTGGGACTGGGGGGGAGAGGACAGATATTGCAAAAGGGAAGATGCTTGGAGGAGGCACCGGGAAGTCCACCCACGTGCGCATGGCTGGTACGGCGTCCTAGCATTTCTGCTGATTGGTCTGCTACTACAGAGCCAGCTCTTCCTTGTGCCCCTGGCACCTGCCCCAGAGAGCTTGATACAGAACAGCACCAAATCTGTGCTGCTTTGGCTTAGTGACATCTTTTCCTCTCTGCACATTTGTCCTTTTTCTGGGCTTTCTCCTGGCAATGTGTATCCATGACCTGATTCTCAAATGCACTCTGGTCTCCATCTCAAAGTTTCTCTGGGGTTAATTACCATGTGTAGCCAACATGATGTACAGCGCGGTTTGGTATTGAACAAAACCCTGGAGCTGCTTAGGACCAACATGTTCCTTCCTGATTCAGACAGAAAGTTAAATGATCGTTAAAATAATAAATGGGCACCCTGGAGAGAAATATTGTTCTCCCCATCTCCCTCCAGAGTGGCTGGGCTGCTCTTGTGTGAAGCAAGGAGTAATGAAGGTAATTGGAAAGTTTCTTATGACTTTTTGGGGGCATATTTTCTCTTGGCTCCTGTCGTGTTACAGATGCTCTGGGAAAGCCAGCCTTGCCCTGCTTTGGGAAAAAACCACGCCGCTTGAAACAAAAGGCCGTACAGCAAGCCATTTGCTTCCCACCCAAACTATTGCAAAGGAGCTGTGCGATGCCACCACCTCCAGACAGTCGCATTTCACACCCAGGTTGCACAGGCGTGAATGAGAACACATGCAGCAAGCCCCAGAGGTGCAGCTAGCTTTCCTGATGTTTGGGGTCACGCACACAACTTTGCAACGTGCCCAAAGCCGGGCAAACTGAGGCCAAGCTCACATGGATACTGCTGAGGCTGTGAAGGGAGGAAGCCTGTTCCACCGGAGTTTCTTACACTCGACCACCTTCCACGAAATGCACGTAACCTCAGTTTACTGACGAAGGGAAATATTGGTGCTGTTTGCCCCATGCGAGCATTGCCAGGAACGGGTAGAGTCTGACTTGCGTGTTAGCACTCTTGGGTGCAGCTAAGCTGCAGCTGAAAGCTTGTCAGCGAGACCATGAAAAATAGATATTTCTCAGTGGCCTGGCAGTTGGGGCCGCAGCGCATCGTCCAGTCTATAAGAAGCACACGTCTAGTGGTGTTTTGGTAGGGGATGCTGCTGTGAGGTCAGTTTTCCCTTGCAGGGTTTTTTGCTTTGTTGTGACTGGGCTCCTGGATGGGCCATGTGTAGACGAAACGGAGAAACTGGTTTTGCTCCAGCTGGGGCAAATCTATGACCTGGGAACAGCCGCTCTGGGGGTAGTGGCTCCCCAAGTACATCGGGTCAGTGGAGGCCAATCCCCCAGCAACTGGAGCCATTCTGCGGCCATTTCTGCCGCCCCTGGTCCACAGCCCCTGTCCTCATCCATTGTGTGCACGCACCCGAGGCATCAGTAAATAGTTTATAATCACAAGCAAGGGGAGCAGGGAAATGTTGAGCCTGCCATAAAATTTAGTGCCTACTTGACAGCACCAGAAAAAATGCATTGAGAAAGCTCAATCATTGGAACCAGAAAGCTGGATGCATTCCAGCTGGAAATAAGGTGCAAAATGATGTGGTGAGGGAAGCCGTGATGATTTAGAGGATGGGATTTGAGTGCGTGCTTAGCAAATTTGCAGATGACACAAAGCTGGGCAGAGCTGCAGCCTCTTGGAGGGTATGGCTAGGATCCAGAACGACCTGGGTAGACTGGAGAAATGGTCCGAAATCAGTCGGAAGAAATTCAGCAAGGGCAAATGCAAAGTCCTGCCCTTAGCATGGAATAATCAACGCATGCACAAATGCAGCCTGGGGAAGGCCTGTCTAGACTGCGGTACCACAAAGCAGGCCCCGGGGGTGACGGTGGACCATAAGTGGAACATGAGACAGCGGCATGCTCTTGTTGCAAAAGCAGCCAGCAGCACGAGCAGGAGCATTGACCGCAAATCAAGGGTCATGCTTCTGCCACTCTCTTCAGCATTGGCGAGGCCTCGCCTGGAGTCCCATGTCCAGTTTGGGGCCCCTCACTTCAAGAAAGATGTGAACAGATTGGAAAGAGTCCGGCAAAGAGCAACAGCATATGACATGGGACAGGCTGAAGGTACTAGGTTTAGTCTGAAGAAGAGAAGACTGAGGTTTCCTCCAGCCCTACTTTCCTACCATCCTATGGTTGACATGACTTACCACGGGATGCCCCGTGTTCTCCATCCCTCGGTCCCTTAGCCTCCAGAGTGGATGTCTGTTGAAAAGAAATACAGCACTTCATTTAGAGGCCGGAGGAGTTGCTGTGCACAGATCTATGGCCCAAACACCCAGGAAGTCGGACAAGGGGCCCTTCTGTCCTCCAGATCTGTAAAATGATGAGACCCTGAGATGGTGAAAGGATGAGAACGTGAAAAGGAAGAACACAACGTTTGAACATCTCCCTTAAACCCAATTCGTCTTCGCGTGGAAGTTTCCCAAGCAACGCTAAGTATGTTCTTGTTCTTTTTTTCTTTTTTAAGTGACAAATAAAATAAAAGATTGACATTTGTTTTTTTCTTTGTTTTTTTTTTTTAAAAAGCTCTCAAATAATTAGGACTCTCCGAGTAAACAGGCTCTTCATGCTTGATTAGCTAATATGTATTATGGATCCATTAACGCACTGTGGCACTTCTGCCATTTTCTGTAGTTTGCAACGTTCTGGAGACGGGAGCCGGAGTCATCAGCATTAATTGCCAGCAAAACAGAAACAAACCTTCTAAAAGGGAAATAATTTTACAGCCGTAATTTGATTAACTTGCGAAGCTCATTGTTTCCATTTTAGGTGGACAGCGAAAACCCAAGCAAAGTTAATATTTATTAATCTTAATGCACAGGCCAAATAATTACACCGCTGGTTGCAGCCGTAGCCCTCGCCAGCACGCTCTGGATGTTTGCGCGCCTCCTGAGTAAACAGGAAGGAGAGGAGAGTTCATCGCTAATTAGAAACCCTTCCAAATGGGTTTCTGATTTTCATCTCCAATTTAGAGGGTCAGGAGGCAGCTAACTGTCGTTAGACAATGGCTGGGAAATGAGTGGGTGACAGAGATGGAAAGAAAGGTGATGTACACACTTACGCATGCATGCCCTGTGCTTTGCCAACTCCCTGTCCTGAAATCATCTCGGGGGCCCAAAATGTTTTGCTTTGTTGTTGTCTTTTCAGCTGCTTGCCCCAAAGCAAGCCCCACTGGGACCGGGAGTGCCCAAAATAAGGAGATGCCCAATAATCTCCCGCCCATGGCAGGGGACTGACTTGATGATTGTATGGGTCCCTTCCGGTCCTTTGACTCTATGAAAATACCATGAGAAATGGGACCAGCACCTGGGACAATTTGCACAGGGTACGTGGTGAGAGTCCTACTCAGGACAAGCCTCTGGGTGCTGCTAGTATCTGCAAATGGACCCCAGGCTTAATGGCCCATTTGTTCCCCTTTGACCATCCTTGGGCAGGATGGTAGAAGGGGACGTTCAAGGTGCAGAATAGACTAGAGATAGGGAGCAGGGAGCAGCGTGAGTGATCCCCCAGCTCCTTGGCTCCCTCACTGCTCTGCCTGCATTGCAGCTTTGAGTGCCAAGGCCAGCCTTGACTTGTCGTGCCCTCCTTGGTGCCGTGAGTCTCCTGCTTGCTTGCATCTG